>NC_060121.1:587237292-587559167 GCF_021461395.2 Schistocerca americana
GGGTGTGGTTTTGTTGTTGTACATGTAAAAGAATTCATATAAGCATTAATATTTTACAACAATTAGACACATGCATAATTACATTCAATACAATAGAATCATATTAATCGGGCCCCAAAGTTGCGGCGCCAATCTCGCGTCCGGCGGCCGTCGTAATTTAATATATTAATGAATGTTAGACTCGCTGCATCTTAAAACATGAGCATACAAGCTGAACAATGTAATAAACTTTTCATATTAATTTCCTCGGCTAGTCAGTTCACTTGAAAGCAAAAGATCTTTAGTTATTAATTACAATTGCGGCTCACACACGCGCGAGAGTATTTTCTTACCTCCGTTGACCATTGTATTGTAGTCGGAGTCCTGGCTCTGGCTCTCGGCTATGGTACTGAAAATAAGGATCTTAAAGCTACGTATTTCTGCAACCTAGTGCGGCTGTGGAGAAAAATTAATATTATGTTAATAGCGGGCGAGTATTTCGCTTCCGCTATTTTTTCATAAGCTAATATCGCCACGTAATGGCGTCGTTGGCTGCATCGGCCGCTGCGATTGTTGAACTGTGAATTACTTGAATGCAGGTTAATTCAAGGAAGGCGGACATGAAATCGGGATCACCTCTTACAAATTAAAAGTGCACAATAATATTAAATCGGTATATTATATGCTTAATTCATACAAATATGCTTACATTTGCCAGCACTCGCAAGATGTCCGTACGTACACACTCAAGACAGGAGAAGAAGTGAAGTCGACTAAAAAATTAACAAAACAGCGTATGTTGTCGTCTCTTTAGATCATTCTGTCATAAATTATTTCTTTGCAATCTAAACCTACACAGAGAAATTATTATTTTACGGCTACATGATAAAAATTTGTCACTGGGGACGCTATAGTGTATAAGCAACAGTGTTACGTTTTTGACGAGAAATTTCTTTAAATAATATAAACCTATTATTATTTGATATCATGATGGGAAGCGGTCATATAGGAAATGAAAGCTGAAATTTCAAATTTCGACATGAATTTATACCGTCACGGTCATATAGTTCCCAACCACAACAAGTTGGCTAAGTGTATTTTCTTCTTTAAAGTTCTATGGAATTCCTAATTTGACTTGTTCAAAATGGTTCAAATGGCTCTGAGCACTATGGGACTTAACATCGGAGGTCATCAGTCCCCTAGAACTTAGAACTACTTAAACCTAACTAACCTAAGGACATTACGCACATCCATGCCCGAGGCACGATTCGAACCTGCGACCGTAGCGGTCGCGCGGTTCCGGACTGAAGCGCCTAGAACCGCTCGGCCACACGGCCGGCACAATTTGACTGGTTCTCTTCGCTGCACCAGGATGAAGGAGGAGGCAGGAAAGGGTCTACTATGTGATGGCATAGTAGCAACAACAACAACAAATACCTGTCCAAGGCAGAGTACACTGCAGTGTATTGAGAAGCACTAAACACGACACATATTTAAACCGCGATCCAGTCCGTAGTAATACAAGTTGCAGTGGCTAGATATTAATAGGGAATTAGGTGTCACGACTATGTTTTTAAAGCGCTATAGAATTCCTAAAGTGGTTCTCTCCATTACATGCGAAAGAAGGAAGGGTCTACAGCGTGATAGAATAGAGCCAACAGCAAATACTACTGCAAGACAGAGTCCACTGCAATGTACTGAGATGCACTGAACACGAGACATTTAAACCATGATCGAGTCCGTAGAAGTAGCCGTCGTGGCTAGATGTCGGAGATCGATGAAACTCTCGTACATCCCGCGCACTCATATTCCGATGTCCTCATCCCGCGCACTCATATTCCGATGTCCTCACGAAGCGCCCCTCCGGCGCCAACGCTCAGAGGTCGCTGAAAACTACAGCCGCAGCCATAGCCGCAGTCTTGGACGCACTGTATGACAGAGTGCACCACCCTGGCCATGGAGGGCGTCTGTGGATGATTGGAGTGGTAGGAATTCGGATGTTATCAATACTTCTAGCGCAAACACAAGCCCATATTTAATGTTCTCTCATGCAACACAAACGTCCGCTGCAAAAGAAGCAGCTGCAGCTTGGAGGTATACAGTAGTTCTGAACATTCCGTCCTGACGTAGACCCAGCAGTTTAAAAAAAATTCTGCTTTACCCAATCCGAGGAAGCCATGTTGTTGACCATACACATCGAATTTCTCTCGTGAAATGCAGATTTCTCTCTTTTTTTTACGAGTTATTTTCGAAGGCAGAAGAAATCGAGGCATATACGCGTTCTTGGGATTTTCTAGTAGGTTGGTGTATATGATGCATTCTTGTATAAAATCAAACAGCACATGGGTATGTCAGCAATATGACCATATACCTACGGAAAACTGTTGAAAAAGACATGGAAAATACCATACAATGAGTAAAATTCTAGGAAAACTTGGTATTAATAACGAAAAATTGATGTGAAATACGTAAAAATTGAGGGAAATAACATGAACTAAGTAAAATCGAGAAAACTTAGTAAAATTACGGAAATTGATGAGACTACATAAAATTAGGGACAAATACCATGAAAAGGGTACTGAACAAAATCAATAAAATTGTGTGTTCTATAGGAGGAGAGTACACTCATGCTACATATACACACCTTAATAGTGGAGAGAGGAGGCATTCTAGAGACGTGGCGTCAAGGCGAAACGGCAATATTGTCCCACACATGAGCAATACAGCCTAACATCAGGCCATGACATCTGTGTGCGAGAGCATGGTTACCAGGGGCAGTGGTAAAATGTGTTAGGCAAATGGTTCAAATGACTCTGAGCACTATGGGACATAACTGCTGAAGTCATCAGTCCCTTAGAACTTAGAACTACTTAAACCTAACTAACCTAAGGACATTACGCACATCCATGCCCGAGGCACGATTCGAACCTGCGACCGTAGCGGTCGCGCGGCTCCAGACTGTAGCGCCTAGAACCGCTCGGCTACTCTGGCCGGAAAATGTGTTAGGACTGTTACATCTCTTCTGGCTAGTGTTTGTGGGGATTATTTCCTCGTAAGATGTCGCTGATTCTTCATATGTATTTTCGGCTGTCGACTGTCATCTTAAAGGGCTGTTGTGAACATATCATAATTTCCGAACTGTAGTCGGGCTTGAACTTCGTAAACAGCAGACGTCATACATCTCTGAAACCTCTCTAGTGCTTGTGTCACAAAGAATCGATATTTTCTTTGGTGTGTAAGGTAGTAGTTTATCCACTTTACAGTTTGTCATCGTAGCTTAAGGAATATTAACAGTACTGCATTCCATGCGACTAATAAGTTAGAAGCCCCTCCGCACTAGCAATATAGCATGTTTTAAATACAAAACCGTGTAGCCTTAGGAATGTATGTGTTTATGTTCCAAGATCATTTCTTTCTTACCAGTACCTTCCTGGTACTAACCCCAGGCACTAGAACAATGTTTTAGAATTGATAGTGCAGTTAATATACGTGAAATGCTTCAAACTACGTCCGTCTGGAGCTCCATTATGCATGTGAACCATACGTTTGTTCTTCTTAACCGTCTGTTACACCATCTCAACACTTTAATTTCTACTGTACATCTACAATGGGTGCTAATCTCCTCGACATATGCGCATATGGAGAAATCTTGTGCACTTGGCTAGGTGCCATGAGTAAGGCTGGTGCGGAACGCAGTTACGGTTTTGGCTCTCTCTCTTCCTTCGTGAGACATGGAATGTAGTCTCCTACTTCTGGTCAGCTGGAAATTAAATCGGTGACAGTGCTGCAAGAAGGATTGGTGAAAGAAAGTTTGGGGACATCTTTCAGTCTTTAACTTTACCCTAAGAATGCAAGGATGCTCTGTGAAAGATGGGCAATAGTATTCGTAAATTACACGCTATGATCGAAATGCTAGAAATATGTAGCTCGGTATAGGACACTGTCTAGTAAACTCTGGTATGTATGTAATTTTGAGAATTGACAATGAATGTACGTACTGCACAACCATTACTTACTTTGGCAATCTAGTATATTGTACTGGCAAATTAGGGGAGGGATCGTTTAGCGATGATACAGAAACTGGGAAGCGTGTTGCCTTGTCATTGGTCGGCGTTGAAATTACGGAAAAAACTGGTAAAACTGCTAAAGTTGATCGCCCTATCGACAGTGGTGCTTATTACAGCATATTGACGGTGTCTTTTCCATCCCATCAGGCCGCTGGTATGCTGTTGATTACCACATAATGATTGACTGACATCATTTGCTTAAGATTGAGAGAGAGTTTTAGAGGGAACAACACACTCCAGGGATGGCCCACACTGGAACAGTGATCGCGTACATGATTGAAATATGGGAGACCAGTCGAAATGGAGACCTAGACATCTGCTGCCACGTCACTGTGAAAGATAACTTTAAATGCAGAAGTCATCAACGAGGGATCAATAGAAACGGGACACCCAAACATCTGCAACCATATCACTGTGAAAGATAACTTTAAATGTAGAGGTCATAAATCACCCTTGGTCAGCTGTTTGGAAACGCCCCACAGCCACAAACCTCTTCCAATTTCCATATGTCTCGATGTCCTCTGCATTTTGTTTGTCAATAAGAAATACCGCCCCTGTCTTTTATTTCAATCATCTTGGGTATTGAGGAAGTAGCATCTGCATAATTCACACTGTGCAATGTCCAGTTTTCTGTGAGAATCAATGGATCGAGTTGCGGTAATGTTAGTTTTGCACCTGACACAGACCTCGAAGTTATGGTGGAAAAACAAAGTTATGTCAGGTTACTACAAGTGTTACATACACTGCTTGGATGTGTTACAGCAAAAAAGAGACAATGTATCAAACAACAACATAGGGACCCTCTTGGCCTCCTACAATACAGATGAAACTTTACACTGATCTGTGAAACGACTTTGATTACTGGCTACCTGCTCGATGAACCAATACCTGTATATTTAATAGGATCGCCACATATGCTCGATGCCAGCATGCAGACAGTTTTTGTTTTCGATATGTCTGAATAGTGGGATGTGGTAATATCTTATCGAGTTCTTTATCAGATGATGGTAGTGGAGTTTTTATAGTTTGTAGTGTATCTCTGTTGGATGATATAAAATAACAATGATAGAGAGAATGTCTGGATGATAGGCATGAATGCACCCAGAGGGACACAGATCTCCTTTGGGGAGTGCAGTATCTATATATAGTTTGGGGACATATTGCAAAGCAGTAGCAGAATCTTCATCCTTCTTCCAGTTTCTGTAGATGTGAAATCTTTCTAACTTTCCTGATAAGAAACACCACCCTAACTGGTCGTACTGTCTTTTCTACTACCTTATGTTGTAGGAGAAAGCTTCGTTGGCGCTGGCCTTACACATTGCTCACAGTTGGCGGAGCTATGACAATATGTTCCCATTTCCACCGAGTGGTCAAAACCCGGTCCTGTCGCATTAACTTACCTCACTCTGTTTCTCCACAGACTTAAACTGGAACGATTACATTCACAAAGCTGCTCGGAGGGCGGGGTAGAATCTATGGAACAGTTACAAGATGCAGAGGGACTGTCTAAAAAACCGCGCTGGCGTTTTGCTTTAGCAGATAGGTTTCAAAAGGTGACTCATGTCGAGATGTGAACATGTCACGAATATGATTCACCAGTGTTGTAATCATTAAAAGACATCTTCATAGGATCCAACGCAAGTATGTGGTTCAGTGGATAGACTCGATTCCAAATCACATACAACATTTCTGCCAGAAAGCGTAACACTATCAGCGATTCTCGTGTGTGCCTGTAGAACCAAGACCGCTTTTTATGCAGGATGACAGTAACGCAGTCATTGTGATCGTGTTTTTGATAGTGTGGTCCTTACAAGAATTGTATGTTGCCAGCGGCAGAATCCTTCTGCGGTCACCTTCATATTTCGGTTCTCAACAGGGTTCCTTGAAAAGAACATCGTCTTCCCTTCAGGGATTCCCATTTTAGCTACCTGCTGAGTGTAATCGAACTGCTGGAAAAAAGTTACTCGCCATGCAAAGTGGCTGTTATGATCAGTTTAATTAATTAGCTTATCAATCTGATATTAATGACGTGCTACCTGGCAGATGGAAGTGGTGGCTAGGGCACCACAGAAATTACTCTTGACTTGTCATTTTTTTGGTTGTGGCTATATCTTTTAGCTATATTCCAATCTCCCACCTACACAAGAAGGGACAACCATCGTAATAAAATCAGATGTATTACGAAATTTATAAAGTGATACGTAGGATAAATTGATATTTACAACACCTCTGTGCTGTTACCTTAAGAGACTCCGTACGTGGCGACTCATGTGGTTACTTTAAGGGTGTTCGAAAGTGAGGAGGCGTCATATGATAGAGGTAGATCTTAGCATTCTGTAATGAGCCAAAAATGAGTTTAGTAGTATAGTTCTGTGATGCATGATGTAAATGGTAATAAAATATTTTTTTCCTATCTGATGGGAAAATACTTAGAGGAAATGTAGCCAATGCCATACCTTAAAGGAATTTCACGACAACTAACGATACTTTAGCGATGTGAGAACGTGTGTATGCCCGATTTCTTCTGTTTTCGAAAATAACTCGTATAAAATGGAGAAATATACATTTCACTTGAGAAACTCGAGGTGTATGACCAACAATATCACTCCCTGACATTGGGTAAAGTATATTTTTTATATTTGGTGGGTCTATGTTGGGGTAGAAATGTTTAGAACTACTGTATACGTCCAAGCCGCAGCTCCTTGTTTCGCAGTGCACTGCAGCTGGCTGCAAGGGCGGTTAAGAGGCTTCTGCGACTGTTAGTTGCGGATTAGCTCAGCCTGTGACAAGCGCAAAGAATGCGCCAACATGTCTGATCTTGCCCACGGCAGCGAGCGCTGGCGAAGTAAACAGTGTGCTAGGTGAGAGCGACAGAAACGAATGCCTGTGTTGGTTGACAGAAATTCAATATGGGCATGTGTTTGCGATGGACGTATTGATAGCATCCGAATTCCTACTTCTCCAGTCATCCCCAAATAACCTCCATCGCCAGGGTGGTGCACTCTAGTATACACATGCGTCCAAGACTGCGGCTCTGGCGATAGTTTTCACTGACCTCTGAGCGTTGATGCCAGCAGTGCTTCGTGTGGACATAGGAACATCAGCGCGCAGGATATGCGAGTGTTTCAGTAATCTCCAACATCTAGCTATGACAACTTATTACTACAGAGAGGATAGCAATTTAAGTGTGTGTCGTCTTTAGTGCTTCTCAATACACTGCGTGGACTCTGCATTGCATAGGTATTTGTTGCTGTTGCTGCTATGCCATCACATGGTAGACCCTTTCCTATCTCCTTATTCATCCTGGTGCAGCGGAGAGAACCAGTCAAAGTAGGAATTCCATAGCACTTTAAAGAAGAAAAATACACTTAGCTGTCTTGTTGTGTTTGGGAACTCTTTGACGGTGATGGTATAAATTTACGTCGAAATTTGAAATTTCGACTATCATTTCCTATATCACCGCTTCCCATCATGATACCAAATAATAATAGGTTTAGATTATTTAAAGAAATTTCTCATCAAAAACGTAACACTGTTGCTTATGCACACAAACTACTTTGCAGTGTCGACCTTTTTTTTATTTGAGTAGTTTTAAACTGTGAGAAGGAAATTGTTTAACTACTATATTAACGTTTTAATTAATATTTCCCACGACCCATCTTCTGAAGCAATAGTTCTGACATCTTCAAGATGTGATATTCCGTACCAGATTTAACAACTCCTGATGCAGTTAGTGAAATGCACCACAAGGAAGAGTGCCAGGAAAGCTGGAGCAGTTTAGCACCCATGGCAGAATGAAATATCCCATTCTAGTTCCTATCTAATGTGAAAAGCAAGCTACATCTCTCTCTCTCTCTCTCTGTCTTTTTGCATGCAACGATCTTTTTTATAAAGTGCATTTTGAGTCAGCCTGCTACTAGTTCTGTGAATCGTCAATTTGTGTGCGTGAAATAGCTACTGTGTCCGCTTTATATTCGCTCCACTACTATCATGTGACCGGAAATTAATTATTTATTAAATTCACCAGTATTTCAGGATCGATTCCCAATCAGGTATTTGCTTTGGAAGGAAGGCATCTCTCACTTGCACTGGTAGCTGACAGGTTGGTTCATGCAAGTAGTGGGACAAGGGGACACTACCCCACATTACACTATTGCCAGATGTATCCAAGATGGCGGCGATGACGTTTCCAAGGTGGCGTCATGTAGACTTGGAAACAGTGCATGACTTCATCCAAGATGGCGGCCATGCCGTCAGTCAAGATTGCGAGAAGTTTCAATTTTGGTGGGAGTGTGCCTCCCCCGTCCCTCAAAAAAATGGTGCGAAGTTCAAATTCCAACAGGATAATGCAACACATCCCGGATATCTCTACTAAGCAAAGAAAATGATGGGAAGATATCTCAATTGGGCTACCTCCACTGACGTAAGTCACCCAACTGCCACCTCTTTCTACAAACTGGCACCGACTTTTAATTTTGGCGGTAAAAAAAAATCAATTCCCTTATATCTACTAAGCCAAGAAAATGGCACGAAAGAAAAAGCACTTTTACTAACCTCAGTCGCCAGACTGCCACCACCTCCTAAGAATTTGTGGGAAAAGGACTTGGACATAAGCCTTTATTTAAACAGTTCTACACGGGTGTGTTCACCACAAGGTCAGGAGTCCAACTGACTTAGTACACATCGCCAACACCAGAGGGCACTGTGATCTGTGACGTAATCCAAGATGGCTACACTCAGTGTATTCACCAAGAGCCTCAGACTCCGACTAACTTAGTACACATCGTCACTGCAGAGAGCGCTGTCATGACGTCAGGTGATGAAGCAAGTACTGTTATTCAAGATGGCAGCATACAATGTGTTCACCATGAGGCCTAGTACATATTCACACCACCAGAGTGCGCTACTATGGACTTGGAATGAATTTTCGTGAATACCACAGCCACCTGGACTTGGAAGGAAATAGTTAAAGTCTACACCACGATCCTCAATCGACTGCCACGTCCCCTTACCAACCCATGTTGGCGGGCTAACGTGTATTAACGTGCACTAAGTGCACTAACATGTACTAACGTGTACTAACGTGCACAGAGGATAACGTCATCCAAGATGGTGGGGCGAAATGCCGGGAAAACAGATCTGAACACAAGTCTTTATTTTGCAGCCAGTGTCTCCACCATGAGATCTAGACTCCAACTGACCTAGTACACATTACTGCCACCACATGGTGCTGTCATCCCTCATGTGGGGAAATCCAAGATCGTGGTCTGGAGGTGAAAATGGCGTGAAAACGACTCAGGCTGCGCTGGGCTGCTGGACAGAGTAAGGAGGGAGTGCACTCTATTTTATTTAGCCATTGAGTATATTTATCACACTCACGCAAAAGACTCGCCCTAATGTGCTTCGAATCACAATACACAGTCTGCAGACACGCAAACAACGCCTAATTTTCCGAAATAATTTCAGTACAGACCTGCAGACTGCTCCTAAATAATACAGCACAGTGATTTGTAGACACGCTAAGTACTCGTAAACTGTCCAAATAGCGCATCTCACAACCTACAGACCTGCTCGCAAAATGATGCAATCAACGCGTGCAAGCACCCTCCGCCAAACCCTGTCTAAAGGACCACGAAGTGACGTGGCTGCCAGATGTCAAACCAAGCACAGCCTCCACTCGGGACTTGCAAGCGGTCACATCTCCTTTCATACTTCATTTCTGACAAATTCCTATCCAAATACGTGTTCACCTACACACAGGTGCAGACGCCCCCAGGACACGCACAGCCGCGAGCCGACGCCTGACGCTTGTGAAAGTTTCGCCTAACGGAACTTACGAGCTGCATTCAGCCGTACGTACCCGTGAAACGTCTGGGTCGCGACTCGCCATCTAAAATGGTCTCAATCTTATTCTTATGTCACATGGCTTTGTAAAAAATAAGAGCCAACTCCACCTCTCAGCAATTCTATACTGTCCCAGAAATAGTTAACGCTCTCTTTCTCCATGTCTCGGCTCGTATGCATGCAAATTCTTGCCCTAATAGAACCTGTTTACGAAAATAACATCGAATTCACTCGTCCCAGCGCACCTAATGTGATACCCTTCCTGCTCTCAACAAACGAAAATGTTCGCACAGCTATGTAGAAGCTCCCATATCCCAGCACAAGGCATGTTAATGAGTCCAACATTATCATTTGCTCTAATCCAATTTTCTCGTCTAATTACTGATGCCGCAGGTATCGAAGCACGATCCATCTATTCTTTCTGGGACTTCCAGCGGTTATTTTACACAGATCGCTAAATTTCAATGGCAGTTAAACCCGCAAAATTCTCTCCACATATCAAATACATACCACACTCACAAGAATATTGGAGCCAGGAACGTATTTAGCAGTGTAATTACAATTAAATATTACGATTGCTGCTACACTCTGACACCAATCAATGTGCAGGTAATCTCTCCTCTTGACGACTGTGCTTCAGTATCTATAGCGCATTTAATTTTCCGCTTAAAACTCTATCTCATACCCTCATCATTATCAATCTGCTCAATCTATACCTCCCTCACGATAGGACACACAGTCATCCTCTCTGGTCATGCCATAACATAAACCATACTATCTTTACAATGCAATACATAAACAGTTTACCCAATGTAAGCCACACTAACTTTACAATACAATATGTAAACATACCAGACTCGCAAGAATATTGGAGTGTGAAACCTATCACCATCCCAACAATGTATCACTGAGTACCATGTCAATCTAGTAAACATACAGTTCACATTCCCCACCATAAAAAATCACTTCTTTCACGTCAGAGATCCGAAGTCACTCTCAGAACTGTTCTACAAATTCGCGATCGTTTCCCCCTCGAAACAAACGCGTTACTGTCTCTGCTTCCTTGCCTGCTCGCTTTTCTATACACATCTCCAGACTCGGGGATTACAAGAACACACGTATTTTCGCCATAATATTATACCATTTTTGCTATACTTCACGATATCAAGTACACAGCAATAGCCTCCCGATCGCTAACGCAACATAATTCCCGACATATAGACTCGAAATCATTTCTCTACAAACACGAAACTGTAGCTATGTTGAGCACCCTCTAGACCACTGAGTAACTGGAAACAAACACATGAAAAATCATATTTCCAACCGCGAATACCGATATCGCTGATCTAACATACCCCAAATCATCCATATAATTTACAAGCCAACTAAGGTCTTCTAGAGAACAAGCAAACATATCTTCCACACACCACATTCGGTCTTCTCTCAACTAAATAAAGACCCGAAATTTGCACAAACAGTCAACTGAACAATTTACATGTGAGGGAATAACAATCCATCTCAATCACACTATCTTCTCAAAGTTCCACTTGATCACGAAAGCTGCCCAACACATACTAAGTATTAGTTCGCTATCTGGCTGTCTACACAAGGCCAAAGTTAACTCATATACATTCCTACAATCCAACAGGCCTCTGCATTCGCATGGATGCTGCTGCTAACAGGAGACGCCAGTCATTACCACCACGGACTTAGCATACACGGAATCATACTGGAAAACCGGTCGCATGTATGTTAATCATTATACTTACAATTTAATGTTACGATCTCACTCTCAATTGAACAGCATTCGAGAATGAGCGAAGCATCGTAAATACAACCTCTTGTCAGCAGTGGTTCTGGAAACAGCTGTACCATCCTTAGAACGGGACATACCCCACCTCCCCCCCCCCCTCCCAATTGCTATCACAGTACTCCAAGTCAAATCCTTACTTCCCCAACAACAGGGCATAGTCATCTCCTTTCCACAAGCACACGTACTTTATAAACCGGATGCTCAAATGCGAACATATCACGCACCCACCTACACTACTAAGTGTATTACTTCGTCAGTAACTGATTCCTTACCATACAAAATAATACTGATCGAAAATCAGTGATGGATATGCATGTCTCTTAAGTTCTTCTTTCGAGTCCTACCACTGTGTACTAGCAAGAGACACGTAATCCGTGAGATGTTAAAGAAAAAACCAATCCCAGCAACTAGCGCATATTACTGTCACAATCAGCCTTGGTTCTACAGTTGCACACAAGTATCCATATTAAAAGCTATACCCACATTACGAATCGAGGTGCGACATTACCTCTGAATGAGGTCGTTATTTCTGGACAAATACCGTTACCGTGATCGTGGGAATAAATATTTTCAGCCAACGATGCAGTCTAGGGATAAAATCACTGAACTTTGAAAGTTTTTCGGCTACGGAACGTGGTATGCAAGCTCTATTTGCGACCCCCTCACACCCTCCCCCGAACTACATAATTCTTTACTATTTGTAACACACTCTTTCTCGACATTATATCAGAGGTTCCGCGATATATCCACCGAGTTTTAGGCCATGACAGACAGTAGTTGTAGATGATGTGCTGATTGACGTCGTAAGAAGAAAAATATACACTAACTTCTCAGATCTCTAACGTTACTCTATATTACGCCCATTCAAACACATACTTGCATAGGTTCACGCCCACAAGTCAATCATATTTCACGCACTCTCATATCTCTAAACGAGCCACCTTCCTCGAACCTGTCTGCTACAGTAAAATTACAACCTGGTTTTAATCACACCCTACGCATCTTGCAGTCGCACTCATTTCTACAGCTTTCCACGAGTGCTCGTTCCTATTTAAGTCCGAACTGAGCAGAAGTCGGAGAAAGACATATCCAACACCCTCTGCAACCTGTGTAGAAACATATCGAGCTGAGTTAGAGGACCGTGTTTTGAACATTCGGTGGAAGTGTGCACAATGTGGTACGTCCCCAACTAGATACAAGTACTACAGATCCCCAACATGCCATCTTGATTATCCTATACCCACCCCAACATAGAAAAATTACGAACTATAAAACTCATCCTATTTACAAGTCGCCTAGGCATCGATGCGGCCGCAACGACGTGTAGCTACTGTGAGCCTCCAGCGCGAAGAAAGAGATTTCACAATACTTCCCCAGAATAGCGTAACGTGCAGCCATCAATTCATTCCTAATGGTTCACCAAGTCTGACACCTCAAACTGCAGCTGCCTATGTAGAGACGATCATATTAAATATACAGACACCGCAGAGACCTCTTTAAAGTTTCATCACCTATACTCTAAGCGAATTATCATATGAGACGATCCCTCTGGTCCTGATTGACACACTGTTTTCTAACACGCTTTTGTACATTGCCAAACATTTCGTTTTATGCCACGACTTCGAAGTCTGTGTCAGATTCTAAACTCACATTAAGATGCTCTGATCCACGATGCCGGCCGAAGTGGCCGTGCGGTTAAAGGCGCTGCAGTCTGGAACCGCAAGACCGCTACGGTCGCAGATTCGAATCCTGCCTCGGGCATGGATGTTTGTGATGTCCTTAGGTTAGTTAGGTTTAACTAGTTCTAAGTTCTAGGGGACTAATGACCTCAGCAGTTGAGTCCCATAGTGCTCAGAGCCATTTGAACCATTTTTTGATCCACGACCTCTCACAGAAAATTAGACATCGCAGGGTGTAAATAATATTGTTAAGGCAGATAGAATAGCAATTGATCATTTTTAAATAAAAGGCAGTTACAACATAAGCAAACTAGAACAGTTTGGCAGCGTTGTGGAGAGTTTCCAAACTATCACCCGAAAGTGATTGATGACCTCTACATTTACACTTATATGCCACAGTGACGGAATAGATGATAGCTCTGTGTTCCATTTCGAGTTACTCCTATTTTTGCACTCATGTACGTGACCGCTGTTTATCTGCTAGCAACACCGAATCATACACTGCGCATGACGGATGCACCTGCAGACCCTATCCCGTGCGCGGCACATTGTGGACCCGCATCTGCACACCGTTCCGGATATTACGCATAGCGGATCCACAGTCGAGCGCTAACTCGGGTCTACTACAGATTCTGAGAGCCTTCCACGAGGCGTGCATGTACACAGACATACAGAAAACAGAGCAAATGTGGAGGTGACTGGATACAGTCGAGTACAGTGCTATATTACGCCTCCGAATTAGTGCATTTGGGCTAGGTGGTGGCAGCTGTGTTACATTTACAGGCAATTTTAGAACCCAGAACGAGTGGTTACGTCGGGGTCGCATGGACAGATCTGACATAAAATCGATACAATTCCGAAAAATGTCTGGGCAATAGGTATAAATTGATCGAATATACGCCGAAATGAGGGGAAATTGAGGAAATACTTGGGGATGTTCTGGTTCGCTGGGAACGGTTTGTACATGGGATCAAGTATGCGCCAACAAGAGGAATGCGAGAAAACGTTGACATCGAAACGAAGGGGAATCAGGGAGTTAGTCAATTTTTTCCCGTTGAGTCACTATTATACTGTATGTATATTGAGGTATAAGTGACACACGCGAATTGACTACTGTATTTGGTGCTTTTGAGAAGCACAGAGATCGATTCACCTCTAAACTTACTTGCATCTGCGTTATAGGATAACAGAGAGTGGAGGAGTTGATTGATTGAGAAAGAGCTGTAACGAGGTACAATTTAAAGGTTTACTAATTCATTCTAGAGAAGGAGAAGCTGATGCAGGTCAGTTTTTTCCAGTGTTCTATCTGGATGCATGAGTACATGACATAGCCTGCGTTCTACTAGTATACAGCTATGTGTTCCATATGTCGTTTAAAGCAGTGTCTACTTGCGATCGTTAACGGTAAACCTCTCAGACATCAGAGGACTTTCATCTCATGTGTGATGAAACTTGACACATTCCTCTAAACGAAATTTGATTTTATGCTATCCCCCTGTCGCATCTTGGGTGTAAAACCGAGACTTCAGGGTCATAACTAACTTAGCGGTAAGAGCTTGTGATGCACTGCAATCCCAGTGTACACATTTGCCCGACTGATGTGCTGTTTACAGTGTTAGTGACGGAATGACTTGTAATTTTCACATGTCGGACGCTGCTGCTATGCGTTTATCTGTTTCCTTGTAGGCTGTATCCCCCGCTACTATCTATCATTTTATATATAGGCCTGATGCAGGCATCGTATAATTTCTGAACCGCGATCGGGTGTGGACAGTGGACATTATACGTCTCCGCAATGATATATTGTGCTCGTATCATGCAACGCAAATGTTTTACCATTCGATAAGATATTTCAGCATAGAGAAACCAGGAAGAAGGATGTGTGTCTGATAGTTCGGAAACGTATGCGATCTAACATTATAACCAGTTTTTAAGTGCAGAACGTTGTAGCCTTAGGAGTGAGTGTATTTATGTTCTCTCTCTCTTACCAATACCTTCCTGGTATCGATCCTAGACTCTAGAACAATACTTTAGAGTTTATAGCTTGGATGATTTAAGTAAACATGTGTTGAACTCCATTCGTCTGGAACTAGATCGTGTATAAAAATCAGTCTGTTATTGTTCTTCTTAACTATATGCTATTACATGACGGAATTTTGAGATCTGTTACTATACATCGATAAGGAGTGCTTAGCTCCTCGACATGTCTGCATCTCGAGAAATCTCATGCACTTGCGTTGGTTAGGACTCGGAAAGCTCTATTCATTCATGGGACAAGGAGTGTAGCGGTCTTCTTCTGATAGGTCGCATATTAATTTGCTGACGGTGCTGCAGCGCGGATTGGTCAATGACAGTGTGAGGATGGTCTTTTACCCTAAGACGACGCGAATGCTCTGTGACCCCTATACAAAGAGAGATAGATCGTAAATCAAGTACTATGCTCAAGGTCTTAGAAATATGTAGAGCGCCGTCTGGTATACTTTGATGATTAATGTGTTCGAGAATTAACTGTGGATGGGTGTGCTGAGCGGTCATCTATCCATGTTCGCAATGATACTCGCAAAGTAGAGAAGGGATTGTTTAGCTATAATACTGAAATTGGGGAAATATGCTTCACATGATTGACATTGTTGGAGTTAATGTAAAATTCTTCGCGCTATCAAGTGTGTTGCTTAATGTTGCAGTACATCGGCGGTGTCTTTTCCATCACATACATGCATTGGTGCACTGATGGTTACCACATAATGATTGAGTGAGATCGCTTGTTTGAGTTGGGGAAGAAGTTTTGTCGATGGATGACAACTTCTGGGGGTTGCTAGCAGCTAAACAGCGATCGCTTACATCAGTGCAAAAATAGGAATAACTCGAAATGGAACGCGGGACCATCATCTACTGCGTCACTGTGGCATGTGAGATTAAATGTAGAGGTCGTCTGTCACTTTCGGGTGGTAGTTTGGAAACTCTCCACAACGCTGTCAATCTGTTCTAGTTTGCTTATATTGTAACTGTCTTTTATTTAAAAATCATCCAGTGTTGTGCTATCCGCCGTAAGTTGTATGATTTATACCGTGCGATATCTAGTTTTCTGTGAGAGGTCGTCTTAATGTTAGTTCAGAATCTGACACAGACCTCGAAGTCGTGGCAGAACACGAAATGTCAGGCAATGTACAAAAGTGTGTTAGAAAACAGTGTTTGAATCAGGACCAGATGGAACGTCTCATACGATAATTCGCTTAGAGTATAGATGGCCAAACTTAAAAGTGGTCTCTGCGGTGTCTGTTTATTTAGTATGATCGTGTCCACATAGGCAGCGGCAGTTTAAGGTGTCAGACTTGGTGAACGGTTAGGAATGCCTGGATGGCTGCACGCTTCGCTATTCTGGGGGAGTGTTGTGAAATCGCTTTCTTCACACTGGAGGCCGACCACAGCTATACGTCATTGCACCCGCATCGCTGCCTTGGTGACTTCTAATTCATATGAGCTTTTGTAGTTCGTAGTTTTTATCTGTTGGGCAGACTGATTTGAATGGACGTGGATCTGTAGTACTTGTATCTAGTTTGGGGACGTACCACATTGCGTGCATTTCCACCGAATGGTCAAAACACGGTCCTGTTGCAGTAATTCAGTTCGTTCTGTTCCTACAGAAGTTGCTGAAGGTGGTGGATATCTTTTTCTCCGACTTCTGCTCAGTTCAGACTTAAATTGGACCGACCACATGCGCGAAGCTGTAGAAATGGGATCAGTTGCACGATGTGTACGGGGTGACTAAAACCATGTTGGAATTTTACTGTAAAAGCTAGGTTCGGGAAAGGTGACACGTTTCGAGATATGAGAGTGCGACAAATATGATTGAGTAGTGGTTGTAATCCGATGCAGATATGTGTTTCAATGGAGAGAGGTGATTCCAAATGATTAACAACATTTCGAACATATAGCCTAACACTAGTGATCTGAATTTTCTTCTTACGACCTCAGTCAGCACACCATCTACTATTACTCTCAGTGTTCCTTCTCAATCAGTCATCGCCTATAACTTGGTGGATATACTGCAGAACCTTTGATATTATGTCGAGACAGAGTGCGTTACAAATAATAAAGAATTATGTAGTTGGGGGGGTGGGGGGGGGGGGAGGGTGAGGGTGTGAGGGAGTCGCAAATACCGCGTACATACAACGTTCCTTAGCCGAATCACTTTCAAAGTTCAGTGATTTTATCCCTAGGCTGCATCGTTGTCTGATAATACGTATCCCTACGATCATCGTCATGGTATTCGTCCACAAAAAGCAACCTCATTGAGAGATAATGTCGTACCTGGATTCGTATTGCAGGTATAGGTTTTAACATTGATACCTGTGTGCACCTGTAGAACCAAGACTGATTGTGACAGTAACATGCGCTAGTTGCTGGGATTGGCTTTTTCTTTAACATCTCGCCGATTACGTGGTTCTTTCTAGTACATAATGGTAGGTCTCGAAAGAAGAACTTAAGAGAGATGCATGGCCATCGCTGATTTTCGATCACTATTATTTGGTATTGTAAGCAATCAGTTATTGACGAAGTAATATACTTAGGGTATTGGTGGGTGCATGATATGTTCGCATTTAAGCATCGGTTTTATAAAGCATGTGTGTTTGTGGAAAGGAGATGACTATGCCCTGTTGTAGGGAAGGTAAGGATTTGACTTCGAGTACTGTGATAGCAATGGAGGGGGGGGGGGGGGAGTATGTCGAGTTGTAGGGAAGGTACAGCTATTTCCAGAACCACTGCCGACAAGAAGGTGTATTTCCGATACTTCGCTCATTCTCGAATGCTGTTCGATTGAGAGCGCGATGGTAAGATTTAATTATAAGTATAATGATAAATATATATCAGAGAGGTTTTCCGGAATTATTACGTGTATGCAAAGTCTGTGGTGATAATGATTCACATTTCCTGTCACCAGCAACATCGGTGCAAATGCAGAGGCCTGTTGCATTGTAGGAATGTATATGAGTTAACTTTGGCGTTGTCTAGCTGGCCAGATAGCGAACTAATACTTAGTATGTGTTGGGCAGCCTTCGTGATCAAGTGGAACTTTGAGAAGATGGTATGATTGAGATGGATTTTCATTCCCTCCCATGTAAATTGTTTGGTTGACTATTTGTGCACATTTCGGGTCTTTATTTACTTGAGAGAAGATCGAATGTGGTGTGTGGAAGATACGTTTGCATGTTCTCTAGACATGGGGAAGACCTTAGTTGGCTTGTAAATTATATGGATGATTTGGGGTATGTTAGATTTGCGATATTGGTATTCGCGGTTGGAAATATGATTTTTCATGTGTTTGTTTCTTGTTACTCAATGGTCTAGAGGATGCTCAACATAGCTACAGTTTCGTGTTTGTAGAGAAATGATTTCGAGTCTATATGTCGGGAATTATGTTGCGTTAGCGATCGGGAGGCTACTGCTGTGTACTTGATATCGTGAAGTATAGCAAAAATGGTATAATATTATGGCGAAAATACGTGTGTTCTTGTAATCCCCGAGTCTGGAGATGTGTATGGAAAAGCGAGCAGGCAAGGAAGTAGAGACAGTAACGCATTTGTGTCGAGGGGGAAACGATCGCGAATTTGTAGAACAGTTCTGAGAGTGAATTTGGTTCGCTGTTGTAAAGGGGGTGATTTTGTATGATGTGGGATGTGAACTGTATGTTCACTACTTCGATAAGGTACTTGGTGATATATTGTTGGGATGGTGATAGGTTTCACACTCCAATAGTCTTGCGAGTCTGGTATGTATTTAATGATCTGCGGAATTTTTTTTTGTGGGTACTGTACAGATATAAAAGATAACTGCACTGTTTATCTAAAATGTGTATACAGGGTGTTACAAAAAGGTACGGCCAAACTTTCAGGAAACATTCCTCACACACAAAGAAAGAAAATATGTTATGTGGACATGTGTCCGGAAACGCTTACTTTCTACATCTACATCTACATCTACATTGATACTCCGCAAGCCACCCAACGGTGTGTGGCGGAGGGCACCTTCCGTGCCACTGTCATTACCTCCCTTTCCTGTTCCAGTCGCGTATGGTTCGCGGGAAGAACGACTGTCTGAAAGCCTCCGTGCGCGCTCTAATCTCTCTAATTTTACATTCGTGATCTCCTCGGGAAGTATAAGTAGGGGGAAGCAATATATTCGATACCTCATCCAGAAACGCATCCTCTCGAAACCTGGCGAGCAAGCTACACCGCGATGCAGAGCGCCTCTCTTGCAGAGTCTGCCACTTGAGTTTATTAAACATCTCCGTAACGCTATCACGGTTACCAAATAACCCAGTGACGAAACGCGCCGCTCTTCTTTGGATCTTCTCTATCTCCTCCGTCAACCCGACCTGGTACGGATCCCACACTGATGAGCAATACTCAAGTATAGGTCGAACGAGTGTTTTGTAAGCCACCTCCTTTGTTGATGGACTACATTTTCTAAGCACTCTCCCAATGAATCTCAACCTGGTACCCGCCTTACCAACAATTAGTTTTATATGATCATTCCACTTCAAATCGTTCCGTACGCATACTCCCAGATATTTTACTGAAGTAACTGCTACCAGTGTTTGTTCCGCTATCATATAATCATACAATAAAGGATCCTTCTTTCTATGTATTCGCAATACATTACATTTGTCTATGTTAAGGGTCAGTTGCCACTCCCTGCACCAAGTGCCTATCCGCTGCAGATCTTCCTGTATTTCGCTACAATTTTCTAATGCAGCAACTTCTCTGTATACTACAGCATCATCCGCGAAAAGCCGCATGGAACTTCCGACACTATCTACTAAGTCATTTATATATATTGTGAAAAGCAATGGTCCCATAACACTCCCCTGTGGCACGCCAGAGGTTACTTTAACGTCTGTAGACGTCTCTCCATTGATAACAACATGCTGTGTTCTGTTTGCCAAAAACTCCTCAATCCAGCCACACAGCTGGTCTGATATTCCGTAGGCTCTTACTTTGCTTATCAGGCGACAGTGCGGAACTGTATCGAACGCCTTCCGGAAGTCAAGAAAAATAGCATCTACCTGGGAGCCTGTATCAAATATTTTCTGGGTCTCATGAACAAATAAGGCGAGTTGGGTCTCACACGATCGCTGTTTCCGGAATCCATGTTGATTCCTACATAGTAGATTCTGGGTTTCCAGAAATGACATGATACGCGAGCAAAAAACATGTTCTAAAATTCTACAAGAGATCGACGTAAGAGATATAGGTCTATAGTTTTGCGCATCTGCTCGACGACCCTTCTTGAAGACTGGGACTATCTGTGCTCTTTTCCAATCATTTGGAACCCTCCGTTCCTCTAGAGACTTGCGGTACACGGCTGTTAGAAGGGGGGCAAGTTCTTTCGCGTACTCTGTGTAGAATCGAATTGGTATCCCGTCAGGTCCAGTGGACTTTCCTCTATTGAGTGATTCCAGTTGCTTTTCTATTCCTTGGACACTTATTTCGATGTCAGCCATTTTTTCGTTTGTGCGAGGATTTAGAGAAGGAACTGCAGTGCGGTCTTCCTCTGTGAAACAGCTTTGGAAAAAGGTGTTTAGTATTTCAGCTTTACGCGTGTCATCCTCTGTTTCAATGCCATCATCATCCCGTAGTGTCTGGATATGCTGTTTCGAGCCACTTACTGATTTAACGTAAGACCAGAACTTCCTAGGATTTTCTGTCAAGTCGGTACATAGAATTTTACTTTCGAATTCAATGAACGCTTCACGCATAGCCCTCCTTACGCTAACTTTGACATCGTTTAGCTTCTGTTTGTCTGAGAGGTTTTGGCTGCGTTTAAACTTGGAGTGAAGCTCTCTTTGCTTTCGCAGTAGTTTCCTAACTTTGTTGTTGTACCACGGTGGGTTTTTCCCGTCCCTCACAGTTTTACTCGGCACGTACCTGTCTAAAACGCATTTTACGATTGCCTTGAACTTTTTCCATAAACACTCAACATTGTCAGCGTCGGAACAGAAATTTTCGTTTTGATCTGTTAGGTAGTCTGAAATCTGCCTTCTATTACTCTTGCTAAACAGATAAACCTTCCTCCCTTTTTTTATATTCCTATTAACTTCCATATTCAGGGATGCTGCAACGGCCTTATGATCACTGATTCCCTGTTCTGTACATACAGATTCGAAAAGTTCGGGTCTGTTTGTTATCAGTAGGTCCAATATGTTATCTCCACGAGTCGGTTCTCTGTTTAATTGCTCGAGGTAATTTTCGGATAGTGCACTCAGTATAATGTCACTCGATGCTCTGTCCCTACCACCCGTGCTAAACATCTGAGTGTCCCAGTCTATATCTGGTAAATTGAAATCTCCACCTAAGACTATAACATGCTGAGAAAATTTATGTGAAATGTATTCCAAATTTTCTCTCAGTTGTTCTGCCACTAATGCTGCTGAGTCGGGAGCTCATTTTATTACTTCTCTTCAAATCACATAAATCATGGAATGGAAACACACAGCAACAGAACGTACCAGCGTGACTTCAAACACTTTGTTACAGGAAATGTTCAAAATGTCCTCCGTTAGCGAGGATACATGCATCCACCCTCCGTCGCATGGAATCCCTGATGCGCTGATGCAGCCCTGGAGAATGGCGTATTGTATCACAGCCGTCCACAACACGAGCACGAAGAGTCTCTACATTTGGTACCGGGGTTGCGTAGACAAGAGCTTTCAAATGCCCCCATAAATGAAAGTCAAGAGGGTTGAGGTCAGGAGAGCGTGGGGGCCATGGGATTTGTCCGCCTCTACCAATCCATCGGTCACCGAATCTGTTGTTGAGAAGCGTACGAACACTTCGACTGAAATGTGCAGGAGCTCCATCGTGCATGAACCACATGTTGTGTCGTACTTGTAAAGACACATGTTCTAGCAGCACAGGTAGAGTATCCCGTATGAAATCATGATAACGTGCTCCATTGAGCGCAGGTGGAAGAACATGGGGCCCAATCAAGACATGACCAACAATGCCTGCCCAAACGTTCACAGAAAATCTGTGTTGATGACGTGATTGCACAATTGCGTGCGGATTCTCGTCAGCCCACACATGTTGATTGTGAAAATTTACAATTTGATCAAGTTGGAATGAAGCCTCATCCGTAAAGAGAACATTTGCACTGAAATGAGGATTGACACATTGTTGGATGAACCATTCGCAGAAGTGTACCCGCGGAGGCCAATCAGCTGCTGATAGTGCCTGCACACGCTGTACATGGTACGGAAACAACTGGTTCTCCCGTAGCGCTCTCCATACAGTGACGTGGTCAGTGTTACCTCGTAGAGCAGCAACTTCTCTGACGCTGACATTAGGGTTATCGTCAACTGCACGAAGAATTGCCTCGTCGATTGCAGGTGTCCTCGTCGTTCTAGGTCTTCCCCAGTCGCGAGTCATAGGCTGGAATGTTCCGTGCTCCCTAAGACGCCGATCAATTGCTTCGAACGTCTTCCTGTTGGGACACCTTCGTTCTGGAAATCTGTCTCGATACAAACGTACCGCGCCACGGCTATTGCTCCGTGCTAATCCATACATCAAATGGGCATCTGCCAACTCCGCATTTGTAAACATTGCACTGACTGCAAAACCACGTTCGTGATGAACACTAACCTGTTGATGCTACGTACTGATGTGCTTGATGCTGGTACTGTAGAGCAATGAGTCGCATGTCAACACAAGCACCGAAGTCAACATTACCTTCCTTCAATTGGGCCAACTGGCGGTGAATCGAGGAAGTACAGTACATACTGACGAAACTAAAATGAGCTCTAACATGGAAATCAAGCGTTTCCGGACACATGTCCACATAACATCTTTTCTTTATTTGTGTGTGAGGAACGTTTCCTGAAAGTTTGGTTGTACCTTTTTGTAACACCCTGTATATTGTATTGTAAAGTTACTGTGGCTTACATTGTCTAAACTGTGTATATATTGCATTGTGAAGATTGTTATTTTATATCATATGGCGAGACTGGAGAGGATGACTGTGTGTCCTATGGTGAGGGATGTGTAGATTGAGCAGTTTGATAACGACAAGAGTATGAGTGAGAATTTTTAAGTGGAAAATCATATTCGCTATAAATACTGAAACACAGTCTTTAAGAGGAGAGATTGCATGTACATTGATTGGTGTCAGACTGTAGCAGGAATAGTAATATTTAATTGTAGCTAGAGTGGTAAACTGGCTTAAAATATTCTTGGGAGTCTGGTATGTATTTGATAATGGGGAGACAATTTTGCGGGTTTAACTGTGAATGCAATTTAGCGTTCTGTGTAATATAACAGGTGAAAGCACCAGAAAGAATAGGTGGGTCGTGCTTCGAAAGCGGCTGCATTAGTAATTGGTAGTGTAAATTCGATAACAGCAAATCAGAATGCTCCATCGTTTGCGCTGGGATATAGTGGTCTGTAGATAGCGGAGGGAATGTTTGCGTACGTAGAAATTTGGAGGGGAAAGACGTTAGGAGCGCTGGGATGAGTGCATTCAATGTTATTTTCGTATGGAGGTTCTGTTAGAGTAGGAATTTCCATGCACACAAGCTGGGACATATAGAAAGCTAGCGTTAAGTATTTCTAGGAGAATATTTGATTCCGGAGAGGTCGAGCTGGCTATTACTTCTTTTTACAAAGGAATGTGACGTAATAATAAGATTGGGAGCGTTGTTACATGGCGAGCAGCGACGCGGACGCTTCGCCGGGAGACGCGGCGTGAGCCATGCTGTGGCGGGCAAGCACAGCTGAACAAATCACGTATGTTCCCTTAGATGGAAGCATGTTGCGCTATTCTGCCATCCGCGGTAGAGACAATGCTGGCTTGAGGTGTCTCGAGTATGGGGCTGCGCCTTGGAATTCTGTGACGTCGGTATAACAGTGACTCTACAGAGCAGACATTCACCTGCGTTCGGCGGCCGCGGCTTGGGGCTGTGACGGAGCGCGGTCCTGAATGGGCGTCTGTGTGTGCTTTGACAGCTGACGGCGCGTCGACCGCAAATGCGAGCGAACGAGATTCTAGCGTTTGCGCTCTGTAAATATGTGTTCGCTCCCGCGCGATCGCGTCATCATAGGCGTCTAGGTGAACACGTATTTGGATAGGAATTTCTCAGAAAAGAAGTATGAATGAGATGTTGCCACTTGCGGGACCCAGGCGGGTGCCTGTGCGTAGTTTGACAACTGATGGCCGCGCCACGTCGTTGGGTTTGTCTGTGTGCTCTAATGAACAGGGGTTGGTGGAGGGTACTTGCGGGCGTTGATTGAATTATTTTGCGAGCAGGTGTGTAGGCTGTGCTATGGGTTATTTGGAGAGTTTACGAGTACTGAGCGTGTCTAGACATACCTGGCCGAATTATTTATGAGGAGTATGAATGTCTATAATTAAATTATTTGCATAAATTAGGAGTTGTTTGCATGTCTGCAGTCTGTGTATTGTGAGCGCAAGCATAAGATGGAGAGTGTTTTGCCTCAGTGTGATAAATATATTCGATCTCTAAATAAGATGTTCGAAAGTAAATAGAGTGGACTCCTTCCTTACTTTCCCCAGCAGCCTAACGCAGCCTGAGTAATTTTAGCGTAATTCTCGCCCCTACTAACCATCATCTGGGATTAGGTCATAGGAGGGATGACAGTACGATCTGATGGCAGTAATGTGTGCTATGTCAGTTGGACCGTAAACCTCTTGGTGGAGACACTGCCTGCAAAATGAAGACTTGTGTTCAGATCTTTTTTCCCGTCGTTTTGCCCCACGATCTTGGATGATGTCATGCACTGTGCACGTTAGTACACGTTAGTGCAAGTTAGTACACGTTAGCCCACCAACATGGGTTGGTAAGGGGGCGTGGTGCTGGGTTGAGGATCGTGGTGGAGACTTTAACTATTTGATTCCAAGTCCAGGTGGGTGTGGCATTGGTGACAATTGATTCCAAGTCCTAGGTTCTATGAAGTCGAATCACGTGACTAATGTAGCCAATAGGAGTGCAGCGTTCTAGGGGTGGGGGGCGGGGTGCTAGGTCATGAATGAACACCACACTGATAGTGGGATAAAGTGGAACTTCTCATTTGATCATTGAATATTGAAAATGTAAATTGACTTATTGAATACGATTAAAATTGAAATGGAATTAAGTACTTAGGTAATTGGTAGGTTAGATGAACAATGTGGGTGTTAGTTTGGTTAACGTATTTACAGAAGACTATGTACGGCGCGTGTATGGAGGTGGCGGCCGAGGGTGTTTGACGTAAGCGGTTGGACGTGCCCTGGCTGGTGGCGCGGTGCGAGAGAGAGTGAATGATCTAGTGGCCACGATATGAACTAAGCCAGTTGGGCTATGGAGCTCGTGGTGAAAACACTGGGTGCCACCATCTAGAATATTGGTACTTGCATCATGATCTGATGTCATGGTGGCGTCCTCTGGTGGCACCGATATGAACTAAGCCAGTTGGAGTCCAGACCCAGTGGAGAACACACCTGCTTGAAATTGGTTAAATAATAAAGACAAGTCCTTTTTCCCGCCATTTTCTTTGCTTAATAGAGATTATGGATGTGTGATGCATTGTCATGTTGGAATTTGAAGTTGGCGCCATTTTTCTAGGGGAGGGGGCGTGGAACTTTCATACCAAAATTGAAACTTCCTGCCACAATCCGCCACCTTAATAGACGTCACGGCCGCCATCTTGGATGACGTCATCACCGCCATATTGGATAATGGTACTTTGGGGTAGAACCAGCCTAGCCCCAATACTGTCATCTCACGAGTGATGGGACACAGCATCTCTGAGGTAGCGATGAAGTGGGGATTCTCCTGTACGACTATTTCATGGGTGTACCATAAAAATCAGGAATCCAGTAAAACATCAAATCTCCGACAGTGCTGCGGCCGGTAAAATATCCAGCATGAAAGGGACCATTGACAATTAAGGAGTCTCATTCAACATGACAGAAGTGCAACCCGACCACATATTGCTACAGATTTCAATGCTGGGCCATCAACAAGTGTCAGCGTGTGAACCATTCAACGAAACATCATCGACATGGCCTTTCAGAGCCAAAGACCCACTCATGTACCCTTGATGACTGCCAGACACACAGCTTTACATCTTGCCTGGGCCATCAACACCAACATTGGACGGTTGATGACTGGAACATATTGTCTGGTCGGACGAGTCTCGTTTCAAATTGTATCGAGCGGATGGATGCGTACTGGTATTGAGACAACTTCATGAACACATAGACCGTGCACGTCAGCAGGGGACTATTCAACCTGGTGGAGGCTCTGTAATGGTGTGGGGCATGTGCAGTTTGAGTGATAGGGGGCCGCTGATATGTCTAGATACGAGTTTGACATGTCACACATATGTAAACATCCTGTCTGATCATGTGCATCCATTCATGTCCACTGTGCATTGCGACGGACTTGATAAATTCCAGCAGGTCCATGCGACACCTCACACGTCCAGAAATGCTACAGAGTGGCTCCAGGAAAGCTCTTCTGCCTTTAAACTCTTCTGCTAGTTACCAACTCCCCAGACATGAACGTTATTGAGCGTATCTTGGATGCCTTGCAACGCGCTGTTCCGAAGAGATTTCCACCCACTCATACTGTTACGCATTAATCGATAGCCCTGCGGTATTCATGGTGTCAGTTCCCTCCAGCATTATGTCAGACCTTGGTCGAGTACATGCGATGTTGTGTTGCAACACTTCTATGTGTTCATGAGGGCCCTACACGATATTAGGCACGTGTACCAGTTTCTTTGGCTCTTCAGTACATTAGAATTAATGGCAACAGACAGATGTGACCTATGTGAGGTTGTTCAAATCGAAAATGGTGTCAGTAACCATGATGTAGTTGTGGAACCAGTGATTGTCAAAGTGCAAAGGACAACTAAAACAAGTAGAAAGGTATACATATTTTGACTAACCAGATAAAAAAGTGGCAGTATCATATCTCAATGAGAAATGTGAAAGTTTCAGCACAGGACAGGAGTATGTAGAGTATGGGTGTGCAACAGGCAGCCCACAGGTTGGATATGGCCTGTTATCGGTTTCAATCCAGCCCATAGAAGAAATGTGCAAAGGTACTCCTATTGTTTGTCAGCTCGACTTGTCCATTTCATTGCCATGTTTTGCTTTTCTGTTCTACTTTTCTTGCCTGTTGGTTGGTTGGTTGTTTCGGGGAAGGAGACCAGACAGCGAGGTCATCGGTCTCATCGGATTAGGGAAGGACAGGGAAGGAAGTCGGCCGTGCCCTTTGAAAGGAATCATCCCGGCATTTGCCTGGAGCGATTTAGGGAAATCACGGAAAACCTAAATCAGGATGGCCGGACACGGGATTGAACCGTCGTCCTCCCGAATGCGAGTCCAGTGTCTAACCACTGCGCCACCTCGCTCGGTTCTTGCCTGTTGTGGACATATTATAACACAGAAACTGTTGAAAGAAAGGTACTTTATAATAAATTAGCTGTGAGCAGTTACTTTTATAGGCATATATTTTTGAAGATGCATGGCATAACATCCCATCCCACCCTATCTTAAGTTGTTTACAAATATTTACGTGTCATGAACATAATTGTTTTTTACTAATGGCAGTCACAGGCCTTTACAATGGAAATTTTTAAGATAGCTGTTTCATATGTTGTAAGTAAACATACAATGTTCACAGCACATAAAGAAATTAGGTACCTGGAAATGGTGTGAACATAAGATGAATACTCTGAAAAACGTGTTTTTGAGGCGTAATTTGTTGGCATGGTATGTCGGGAAAGGTGTGCTATTATTACACGTCCATTACCCCACAAACATTAACCTTTTCACGTACGTGGGACGCATTTGTCCCACTTATAAATCTCCTTAATAACACTGGATGATAATCACGGTAGTTGCATTGCAGGTGTCCTACTTAAAGCAGGGATACTAGTTTTCTTTAATTTCAAAGCCTTTTGGTGGCAGTATTTACTGTAACTGGTACCAGTTGCAGTTTATTGTGGAGATTCTCGCTTCAAGCACACACATATATATATATTTATTTGCTTATTCTTGTGTTTTTTGTCCTCTTGCTTACCTTCAAGGCTTGAATCAATATTTTTTTTTACTTTGGACCATGTATTTGTTTGAAAAATACCTGCAATTAATCAGTGAAATTTTTTTGTCGTTCCATGATGCATAGTCTTCCTAGTGTACCACAATGGTAACTTTTGTTCTTGCGTTTGAATATCTTCTTGTCGCATGAAATCGTTACTATTAAGTAAATTAACTGAGTGGTATGGTGTTTCAATTTCTGTTTGAAATGCATTATCTACCTTTTTAATTACATAAGCGAGAAGACATTGTACTAGTGTAATTTTAAGTCTTCATTTAGGTCATGTGCTCCAGAAAAAGAGAAGTGTTCATCTCTGATGAAAGTGTTATGCAGATTTGGGCTTTTAATAATGATGAAGAAGATAATTTGTTACTGGATGAAGAGGATAAAATTTTTCTAGAAGGAGATGTCGAAAATGGAAGTGAATATGTTAATATAGAAGACTCTGAAAAGGACATATGTAGTCCACCAATAAACGAGAGAGACAGAAGTAATCACATGGGGGCCAAATGCTGAGGTAGCCGAATTACTTCCAGATTTATCGGAATTTAAATGGATCAGAACTTGTCAACCAAGACAGTTCAATGATAATGTCCATCATGAATTTGAGAAGGTGGTTTTGTTTAGTGTCAATGAAAATTCTGAGATGCCAAAGCAATTTTACCTTTTATTTGATAATGGTCCTAGAAGCCTTGTTGCATGATATACTAATTAATGAAAGCATTCGGTATGCAGCACAAACTGCAAATGCTTTTGGCAAAAATGAAGACGATGTAAAGCCATTTCTTGGTATGAAACTGGTAATGGGATAATACATGTTACCTATATTTAGAAGCTACTGGGCAACTGAGCCTAATTTAGGAGTTCTTTATGTGGGGACATCGAGACAATGATATAATGAGAATCGCTGACCAGCGCTGTGGAGTTGGGATGTGGAACCTTTGAGGCCAAGACATCACTTTGGATCATATCTGGTGGCACCGATATGAACTAACCCAGTTGAGCTCTGGAGCTCGTGGTGAACCCACTGGGTGCTACCAACTTGAATACCGGTACTTGCGTCATGATCTGACGTCATGATGGTGGCGTCTGGTGGCACCGATATGAACTAAGCCAGTTGGAGTCCAGACAAAGTGGAGAACACACCTGCTTGAAACTGGTTAAATAATAATGACAATTTCTTTTTTCCCGCCATTTTCTTTGCTTAGTAGAGATTATGCGGATGTGATGCATTATCATGTTGGAATTTGAAATTGGCGCCATTTTTCTGGGCTAGGGAGGGGCGTGGCACTTTCCCGCCAAAATTCAAACTTCCTACCAAAATCCGTCATGATGATTGAAGTCACAGCCGCCAATATGGATGACATCATCGCCACCATGTTGGATAACGGTACTTTGGGGTAGAACCAGCCTACTCCCAATACTGACGACTATAATTCTACGTTCAGACTCACTTAGATATTTATAATCTGCCATTGTACCATCAGTAACGGATCTAACACCTTTCTCCTCTGACGTCTTATATAGGCATTGCCGACCCCAGTGGCATATTCTACCTGTTTACATATCTCTGTATTTGAATAGGCATGCCTATACCAATTTCTTTGGCGCATCAGTGTGTATTTCCATCATGAGTGGGATTCTGGACTATCTGTTCCACGTAGTTTTTAGAGGAGGCACTTAGTAACAATTCACTAGATGTTTGTCACATCCAACGCTAATATAAATGTAATTTTTCCAACCGATTGTTGGATGATTGAAGCCACCACTGATATTACAGTAAGACAGGAAAACTTATGTACAAGCAAACCAAGGACTCCTGTAACATTTCTGATTACGCCTGGAAGTGAGTCTGGTGGGCGAAAGAAGGCTTCGATTACCATTTTCTGCCCACTCCTAATACTGAGTCTTGCCGAAACAATCCAGATACAGCTTCAATTTCTGACTCAGTGGTATTCGGTTTCTTGTCTTCTGTGAGAAATACATCACCTCAATTTCCCCTTAGTCTATCCTTTCGATGTATATTTAAATTTTCTTCAAAAATCTTACTGCTATCAATTTCAGGGTTTTATCAGCTTTCTGTAGTTAGTATTATGTAAACTTCACTGTTTATTGGGAGTGCTTCAAAGTCTGGCACATTGTGGTGAATGTTTCATTAGTTAACCACTACAGTTTTAATATTCCTCCCTGTGTTTGTGGGGAGGGGAGCAATCTTTTGGATCTTACACATTTGCTTCTCGGTCTTTTACAGTTGTTATCAGGATTGGATGGAGAGACATCTAACCTAAAAAAATCTTGTTTGAACCTTCACACAGTCAGCTATGTGCGTAGCAGCCTTTGATGTGTAGTGCACACTTGACCCATTTAGGGGAACCCTACAGTTCTCAAACCTATGGTGTAAGTCCAGGAAGTCACAGTATAGCTTGTGATAGAACTTTCAGTGTCACTGGCTCAGTCCTTCCATTTGACTCAGAACCAGGTGCTTACAATCAATTCTGGGGACAACGCTGCAATTTGGGACCTTCATTGAAACGTAGTGCTCAAGGCCAGTCATCTTAGCCTTCACTGCTAGTCACTGGATAGAGTCAAGTACGACCTCGAGATGGCAGACATTGCTTGTTCCAACGTGCTCCACAATGTGCAATTGCCTGCAACCTCTTCCCTTAGTGACCGGTGGAAAAGCCTCTTCAATATGTTGAAAGGGGCTTCCAGGCAAACACAATGAGTGTACCTGGTGTTCCTTCCTCCCCCTTGCTGATGTTTCCCTAAGGGGCACTATTAGTCATTGTATGTTTGAAATACCGACGATTAATAGACTCTATTCTTTTGCGTTTTGCCTCCTCTTAACTCAAGACAAAAGTAGATTTCCTCAAAACAGATAGAGTGAGTTCCACTGGCTCAGTGTCAGTTCCAGTGAAAGATAGCACTTCGAACTTCTTGGTTATGGGGATCGGTATAACAAATTGAGTCCTACTGGTGCCTGTCTACCCTGCACAGGACGCAATTTCCTTTAGGACCCATTATGAGCCTTGCTTACATACCTCCTCTGCCTAGAACGTTGGAACACTTTTAAGAACGCATCAGTGCTGTTGTCATGACAGTTTACAGGAGTAATTATTCATTTATTATTTACATGTGACGTATATCAACTCAGTTTGCGAATTTATTGGTGAATATAATTAACCTCAGGGGGTTTAGGAAACTAATAAATTTTACCACAGTTTTTTCTGTCGCTATAGTAGGAACCTCGTTTTGTATATTTGCTTCAGTTCTTATACGGGACTCGTAAGTTTTTTAGCTGAAGAGGTTAAAAGATTTTCAGCAGGCTTAGTTTAAAGTTATTTGTCTCTGTCCTATAAAACATTGTACCAGTTATAATGCAGCCCCACTGTGAATGCTGTTTACAAACAAGGGACGAGTTAGTTGATGTTAAGAAGCAGCTGGAATTCGCCCTTACTACTGTCAAAGGACTGGTAGTTGCTGCGAATCAGTGTGTTGGAAGAGCTCTCGAGAGTCATGTGGTACGAGAGTTACCTCAGCTACTATCCTGTCCTATACCATGACACGCCACTCGCAGTCAAGCTGACGAGTAATGACAGATCCTGTACATCCTGCACAGCAGACAGGATCCAAGGGACAGGATAGTACTTTGCATCTCTCACATTTGTGCATTTAATAGTTTGGAAAACACAGAATTTTAAAAATGAATGAATCATTTATAGTACCCCTGCACATTCTTCACTGAAATTCTGGGGAGAAAAAGGGATACACTATTGGCATGTCTGGTTACAAATAGCCCTTATTCTTCTGAATATATATGTCTTTTTTTCTCCAAAGGTATAGTCTCTGCCTGAGTGAAATATATCTGCTTGGATCAATAACCACCACTGGCTTCATATTCCAGTAAGCAATAAAAGAGAGACGTTATTGAAAATGGTGGGAATATTATTCAACTTAAATGGAACATGTCTGCCTTTAAATAGTTAACAGGTCCAGAAGCTGTCCTTAAATACACTGACAAAATAATTATGAAATAATCGAACTAAAAAAATAGAAACCACATGAATATTTAAAAAATATAACTATAATCCTGTACATAAACATACATAGATGACCACAGTAGGGTCATAATAAACGCAAAATGTCTTGCCTGTGCAGTACAAGTTATAAAACCGTAAAACACAGTGGGAATGACCATCCCTTTAAGCACAGTTAACATGATCATCTGATAATTGCTCTATCAGTTGTGTGTTAAGTAAAATGTCACATGTCTAAGCCAAAGTTAGAGATGGTATTAGACGCTACTATCACAGCAAGAAAACAAAGAACAGCTGATCAAGGCGAATAATGTCATAATATAGGGGTCTTGTTGTCTCTGAAGCGTTACTGGATGTATCTGTGGAGTACACTCATTATGTGCATTGAACACCATGTGTGAATACTATATAAGGGTAGAATACATAAATTGTCAAAACCTGATGCTATTTGTTTTAAACAACATTCAAAGTAAGATGGAACGGTATATAACAAAATTACTGTATGATAAAAAGTAGTTCAAGAAAATTATGTAAGTGGTCAGCATGTAGCCAAATTTTTCACTTAGAAAATGTACTATAATAGTAAATCTGACTCGCTTGAAATCATAATGAGAGACAGCAATTACTGTCCATACAACATACAAATAACTACACTAAACTAAATTCACTATCCTTGTATCAGAATATGAAAGAAGTGCCAAAATCATCATAAAATTTTAAAGTGATTTAATATACATGCATAACTGTTAGCCAATCTATGCTCTGTATATACTAACAAATTTGTAATTATTGTGTTACATGGTGCAGGGAGTTTTTTGATATTTTTAATTATACCAAGTTGGGCTTGATAACATCTCATGTAGCTTTACACTTACTTCTGGGTAGTTGTTGTAACATCATTCACTTCACATTTTTCTAATGTGACTTATCAACCATACTCACTCTTTAATCTTTATAGTTATTTTCTCACATAAGAATTTTTTGATTTCTTATGTATCATCAGCAGGCTTTTGTGGATTAGATGTCAGCCATTACTGCCCAAGCGTGAGGTCATGTTTTCTGGCATAGTATGTACAACAAACACCAATAAAATAAACTAAATGACCTCTGGTAACACTTGCACCAGATCATGTTTCATGGCAGTTTCTTTATTTTTTTCACTACCTTAAGGCAACAACATCCCAAAGTGTATTGTAAATGATGCAAATGTGTCCTCAAGTTGAGTTCTTTTGAAGGTGTTATTTCATTTTGTCATCCTTACTGTGTCCTCTAATTATCAATATTCTGATCATTTACAAGTCTAATACAGTTAATTTCATTGCTAAGTCATACAGGGGTTTTAATTTTTCACTTTAATCATATACCTTTATGATAGAAAGATTATTTTGCAGTATTGTAATAACAATACTGCAAAATAATCTTACAGTGGTTTTAATTTTTCACTTTAATCATATACCTTTATGACAGAAAGGTTATTTTGCAGTATTGTAATTAAAACCGCTGTATGACTTAGCGATGAAATTAACTGTATTAAACTCGTAAATGATCAGAATATTGATAATTAGAGAACACAGTAAGGAAAACACATGTCATCTGATCTAAGTAAATTTAGTTGATACGCACCTTTACTTTATGTCAGTATGTTGTTATGGTCTTCAGTCCAGAGACTGGTTTGCTGCAGCTCTCCATACTATTCTATCCTGTGCAAGCTTCTTCATCTTCCAGTACCTACTGTAACCTACATCCTTCTGAGTCTGTTTAGTGCATTCATGTCTTGGTCTCCTTCTACGATTTTTACCCACCACGCTGCCCTCCAAGATTAAATTTGTGATCCCTTGATGTCTCAGAATATGTCCTACCAACTGATCGCTTCTTCTAGTCGAGTTGTGTCACAAATTTCTCTTCTCCCCAATTCTGTTCTGTACCTCCTCATTAGTTATGTGATCTATCCATTAAATCTTCAGCATTCTTCTGTAGCACCACATTTCGAAAGCTTCTATTCTCTTCTTGTCTAAACTATTTATCTTCTACGTTTCCCTTACATACATGGCTACACTCCATACAAATACTTTCAGAAACGACTTCCTGACACTTAAATCTATACTTGATTTTAACAAATTTCTCTTCTTCAGAAACGCTTTCCTTGCCATTTTCAGTCTACACTTTATATGCTCAAGTTATTTTGCTCCCCAAATAGCAAGACTCATTTACTACTTTAAGCGTCTCATTTGCTAACTTAATTCCCTCAGCATCATCCGATTTAAATCGACTACATTTCTCGTTTTGCTTTTGTTGATCTTCGTCTTATATCCTCCTTTCAAGACACTGTCTATTTCGTTCAGCTGCTCTTCCAAGTCCTTTGCTGTCTCTGACAGAATTACAATGTCATTGGCGAACCTAAAAGTTTTTATTTCTTCTCCATGAATTTTAATTCCTACTTCGAATTTTTCTTTCGTTTCCTTTACTGCGTGCTCAATACACAGATTGAATAACATTGGGGATAGGTTACAACCCTGTCTCACTCCCTTCCCAACCACTGCTTCCCTTTCATGCCCCTCGACTCTTATAACTGCCATCTGGTTTCTGTACAAATTGTAAATAGCCTTTCGCTCCCTGTATTTTACCCCTGCCACCTTCAAAATTTGAAAGAGAGTATTCCAGTCAACATTGTCAAAAACTTTCTCTAAGTCCACAAATGCTAGAAATATAGGTTTGCCTTCCTTAATGTATTTTCTAAGATAAGTTGTAGGGTCAGTATTGCCTCACATGTTCCAACATTTCTATGGAATCCTAACTGATCTTCCCCGAGGCCAGCTTCTACCAGTTTTTCCATTCGTCTGTAAAGAATTCGTGTTAGTATTTTGCAGCCGTAGCTTATTAAACTGATAGTTCGGTATTTGTACATCTGTCAACACCTGCTTTCTTTGGGATTGGAATTATTACATTTACCTTGAAGTCTGAGGTTATTTCGCCTGTCTCATACATCTTGCTCACCAGATGGTAGACTGTTGTCAGGGCTGCCTCTCCCAAGGCTGTCAGTAGTTCTAATGGAATGTTGTCTACTCCCGGGGCCTTATTTCCACTTAGGTTTTTCAGTGCTCTGTCAAACGCTTCACGCAGTCTCTTACCTCCTATTTCATCTTCATCTACATCCTCTTCCATTTCAATAATATTGTCCTCAAGAACGTCGCCCTTGTATAGACCCTCTATATACTCCTGTATTTTACCCCTGCCACCTTCAAAATTTGAAAGAGAGTATTCCAGTCAACATTGTCAAAAACTTTCTCTAAGTCCACAAATGCTAGAAATATAGGTTTGCCTTCCTTAATCTATTTTCTAAGATAAGTTGTAGGGTCAGTATTGCCTCATGACAAAACTCTACCATCTGGTGAGCAAGATGTATGAGACAGGCGAAATACCCACAGACTTCAAGAAGAATATAATAATTCCAATCCCAAAGAAAGCAGGTGTTGACAGATGTGAAAATTACCGAACTAGCAGTTTAATAAGTCACAGCTGCAAAATACTAACGCGAATTCTTTACAGACGAATGGAAAAACTGGTAGAAGCGGACCTCGGGGAAGATCAGTTTGGATTCCGTAGAAATGTTGGAACACGTGAGGCAATATTAACCTTACGACTTATCTTAGAAGAAAGATTAAGAAAAGGCAAACCTACGTTTCTAGCATTTGTAGACTTAGAGAAAGCTTTTGACAACGTTAACTGGAATACTCTCTTTCAAATTCTGAAGGTGGCAGGGTAAAATACAGGGAGCGAAAGGCTATTTACAATTTGTACAGAAACCAGATGGCAGTTATAAGAGTCGAGGGGCATGAAAGGGAAGCAGTGGTTGGGAAAGGAGTGAGACAGGGTTGTAGCCTCTCCCCGATGTTATTCAATCTGTATATTGAGCAAGCAGTAAAGGAAACAAAAGAAAAATTCGGAGTAGGTATTAAAATTCATGGAGAAGAAGTAAAAACTTTGAGGTTCGCCGATGACATTGTAATTCTGTCAGAGACAGCAAAGGACTTGGAAGAGCAGTTGAACGGAATGGACAGTGTCTTGAAAGGAGGATATAAGATGAACATCAACAAAAGCAAAACGAGGATAATGGAATGTAGTCAAATTAAATCGGGTGATGCTGAGGGGATTAGATTAGGAAATGAGACACTTATAGTAGTAAAGGAGTTTTGCTATTTAGGTAGCAAAATAACTGATGATGGTCGAAGTAGAGAAGATATAAAATGTAGACTGGCAATGGCAAGGAAATCGTTTCTGAAGAAGAGAAATTTGTTAACATCGAGTATAGATTTAAGGGTCAGGAAGTCGTTTCTGAAAGTATTTGTATGGAGTGTAGCCATGTATGGAAGTGAAACATGGACGATAACCAGTTTGGACAAGAAGAGAATAGAAGCTTTCGAAATGTGGTGCTACAGAAGAATGCTGAAGATAAGGTGGGTAGATCACGTAACTAATGAGGAGGTATTGAATAGGATTGGGGAGAAGAGAAGTTTGTGGCACAACTTGACTAGAAGAAGGGATCGGTTGCTAGGACATGTTTTAAGGCATCAAGGGATCACAAATTTAGCATTGGAGGGCAGCGTGGAGGGTAAAAATCGTAGAGGGAGACCAAGAGATCAATACACTAAGCAGATTCAGAAGGATGTAGGTTGCAGTAGGTACTGGGAGATGAAGAAGCTTGTACAGGATAGAGTAACATGGAGAGCTGCATCAAACCAGTCTCAGGACTGAAGACCACAACAACAACATATACTCCTTCTACCTTTCTGCTTTCTCTTCTTTGCTTGGAACTGGGTTTCCATCTGAGCTCTTGATATTCATGCAGGTGTTTCTCTTTTCTCCAAAGCCCTCTTTAATTTTCCTGTGGGCCGTGTCTATCTTACACCTAGTGATATATGCCTCTACATCTTTACATTTGTCCTCTAGCCATCCCTGCTTTGCCATTTTGCACTTCCTGTCGATCTAATTTTTGAGACGTTTGTATTCCTTTTTGCCTGATTCATTTACTGCAGTTTTGTATTGTCTCCTTTCATCCATTCAATTTCATACCTCTTCTGTTACCCAAGGATTACTATTAGCCCTCATCTTTTTACCTACTTGATCCTCTGCTGCCTTCACTATTTCATCTCTCAAAGCTACCCATTCTTCTTCTACAGTATGTCTTTCCCCCATTCTTGTCAATCGTTCCTTAATGCTCTCCCTGAAACTCTCTGCAGCCTCTGGTTCTGTCAGTTTATCCAGGTACCATCTCATTAAATTCCCAGCTTTTTGCAGTTTCTTCACTTTTAATCCACAGTTCATAACCAATAGATTGTGGTCAGAGTCCACATCTGCCACTGGAAATGTCTTACAATTTAAAACATGTTTCCTTAATCTCTGTCTTACAATTATATAATCTATCTGAGACCTTCCAGTATCTCCATGCTTCTTCCACGTATACAGCCTTCTTTCATGATTCTTAAACCGAGTGTTAGCTGTGATTAAGTTATAAGCTGAGCAAAATTCTTCCAGGCGGCTTCCTCTTTCATTGCTTACCCCATGCCATATTCACCTACTACTTTTCCTTCTCTTCCTTTTCCTATTGTTGAATTCTAGTCCCCATGACTATTAAATTTTCGTCTCCCTTCACAATCTGAATAATTTCTTTTATCTCATCATACATTTCATCAATCTCTTCCTCATCTGCGGAGCTAGTTTGCATATAAACTTCATGTCTATCTTGGCTACTATAATGTGTTCACTATACTGTTCGCAATAGCCAACGTGCACTCCTATTTTTTTTATTCATTATTAAACCTACTCCTGCATTACCCCTATCTGATTTTGTATTTGTAACCCTATATTCACCTGACCAGAAGTCTTTTTCCTCTTGCCACCGAACTTCACTAAATCACACTATATAAAGCTTTAACCTATTCATTTCTCTTTTTAAATTTTCTAATCTGCCTGCCCGACTAAGAGGTCTGACATTCCATGCTCTGATGCTTAGAACGCGTTTTCTTTCTCCTGATAACGACATCTTTCTGAGGAGTCCCAGCCCAGAGATCCAAATGGGGGACTATTTTACCTCCCGAAAATTTTAGCCAAGAGGATGCCATCGTCATTTAACCATACAGTAAAGTACATGCCCTCGGGAAAAATTACAGCTGTAGTTTCCCCTTGCTTTCAGCCATTTGCAGTACCAGCACAGCAAGGCCGTTTTGGTTAGTGTTACAGGGCCAGATCAGTCAATCATCCAGACTGTTTCCCCTGCAACTACTGAAAAGGCTGCTGCCCGTCTTCAGGAATCACTCGTTTGTCTGGCCTCTCAACAGATACCCCTCCATTATGGTTGCACCTATGGTATGGCAATCTGTATCGCTGAGGCATGCAAGCCTCCCCACCAACGTCAAGGTCCATGGTTCATGGGGAGGATGTCAATATATGTAGATACAAAAACAAACGTCTTATGTTTAGACATTTTTCAAAATTTAAGATCATTTGTAATTATTCATGGTGGAAAATGAATCACAAATGTCAGTTCATTTCTTTAAACAGTTGTTATGCAAAACGCCTGTGAACTTCATTTTTGTTCATTACCAGCCAGCTACCTTTCACCCATTTAAAATATTATAATACATAAATGATGTTTCATAATTCCATATAGAGAAGTCCTTTAGGTATGAAACGAAGTGACAGATGCATATTTCACTTAAAATAACTGCTAATAGGTGTCATCCTAACTATAGAAATATCAGTGGGGGACTTCATAAACATCGTTTGTAAATATTGTGATCTAGTCATGTACTGTAGATCTTAAAATTTTGAAGCAAATATTTGTTTGGTTTCTTTAACGAATTCTTGTACTATATACTGCAATTGTTTTTAATTTTTCAGTTGAACTTAATCCCAAGAAACAGCTACAAGAGACTTGCTGGAAGATTAAAACTGTGTGCCAGACTAAGACTCGAACTCACGACATTTACTAGGGTCCCGAATTCGAGTCTCGCTCTGACACACAGTTTAATCTGCCAGGAGGTTTCATATCGGTGCACATTCCACTGCAGACAGAAAATGTCATACTTGAAATAGCTACATTTTATCACCTTCGCACAGTGAAAATTCTTTGAAGTTATTGTTTGTAAAATGTAGTCCATTATCAATAAGGAGTCTGCGATACTTACCTACAAGTTTAAAATGGTTTTTCAAACATTTTATTATTGTATCTGCGTTTATTTTGTTTCCTAGTATAACGTTTTATATACTTTAACCAGCATTCTATCAGTACTAATATGTAAGTGATCCCTCCTTGACCCATAGATAATTGTCCAAAAAAGTCAGCAGCGGTTAATTCACATTATCCTTTCCACATTACTGGTTTCAACTTATATTGTAGGTGACTATCATAATCTTTCACCTTCTGGCATATTTCACAAAATCGTAGTAGCTTTATTATCTTCTGACTTAAATTCTTAAAATATGAAAAGTTATTCATATGTCTTATGCAATTACGAATACCAAAACGTCTATACCCTTTAGCAGAAAACTGTGTTAGATCTTCTTCCGTACCCTGCAGCATACATAATTTCCAACTAGATACCATATTACTTAATATCCAAACAAGGTACTGCTCATTTTAAACCATAAATCCGACTCAGCTGGTACCAATGATGTCTTTTCACATAGGTGAAAATTTAGGGTAAAATATTCGTTTGTATTTATTTCCTGCTTTATTTTTAGGGCTAGCACATCTCATTTCATTCATACTCAAAGGTAACCTTGTCAATTCATCGGGAACTTGGTTCTGAGAACTTTTTATGTGATTTATTTCTATTTAGAATTCTTGTAAAAAGAAGGTCCACTTCATTAGACAGTTGTGTAATAATCTACTTTCCATTAAAATGGTAATGGTTGATTATTTGGAATTCCTGTTAAAACAAGGCCTACTTCATTAGACGGTTGTGCAATAGTCTACTTTCCATTGAGAATGCTGATGGTTCATGGTCAGTGGAAATTATTATTTGCGACCCTCAAATCAATATCTGAAATTTTCGAATGCTCTAAACAATAAGTAGTAACTCCAAGATGTCCTAAGAACGGTAATTCCTCAATGCGAAAATTAGATTTGGACAGTATTTATGATAACATACTCCTCACAAAACATATGCAGAGACTTTTTTTAAATAATGTACAAGGCTCTCCCCATGTTTTGGAGGCAAGTAAAATATCATCTACATAGATTATCTGTGCTTTTTATAATTCGTGCACCTAGACTTCATCTAAAGCATAAATAAACAGTGAAACAGAAACATTTAAACCAAAAAGCAGTACTTTCAATTGAAATGACTTTCTGTGAAACAAGAAAGCTGCGTAATGTTTTAGACTATCATGTATCAGTACCTTAGACTATCCAGCTGTCAAATCCACTGAATTGGAATATAGAGCTTGTTCGAACGTAGCTAGCAATTCATAAATCAACATTGTACCATCTATTTCAGTTTCTATATGTTTTTTAAGAGTATGCACGTCTAAGACCAGGTGCACTCTGCCTGTAGCTTTCTTACAGCCAACAACAGATTGTTCTGAACAATTACACTGTATTCAGTGACTTGACTTTCTATCATTTTATTTATTTCCTCTTGTACTGGAGATCTTATACTTAAAGATACAAAATAAGTATCGCAAAAGAATGGATTTTCATCTCTTATTTTAAATCGACAAATGTAATCTCCTATTACTCCCAGTTTGTCTGAGGATACTTATTTATACTACCCTGGAATATCGTGTAATTCTTTCTTTTGATCATCTCCTTAGAAGATAGATTCACATATGTTACTATATATTTAGTCGTTATAGCACTGTAAATCAGTTATAGATTCTTCTTTGCTCACCCTACGCGTACTAGCAACTAAGAGTATACTGTTTACCACTGTACTTTGTTCATTCATTTACAGACCCATTTTAAAAGGTGCTTTTTCCGATGATCGTCAGTTTTCCAAGGCAATAGTTCAGCCTCGAAATTTAACGTCACTTTATATTTAGATTATCAATCTACACCAAATAATACTTGCAAATTAACATTAGGTGTTTTAGTAAAGTTTGCAGTAATTCAAAAATTTCATACACTTATAGGTAGATGTGTTTCTTGTTTGATTAACTTACCTTTACTTCTCATAATCCCTACAACACCAGTAACAGGTTGTATGGGCGCAGGTCTTTATTTATCATTATATGTAATAAATATTGGGAGCTCATTCAAATTTTACTTACAGAATATCTCCGGGGTTTATCATAATAAATGGCTTAAACGCATGCAGTTCGAAAGTACATGATACTAGAACCAAAAAAGTCTCACTAAACACAGGGTTGAAAATGCATACCTTAAGAGCTACGAGCAATTTTTCACCTTCGATACTGTGAAGCAAATCTCCTCTACTGCAAGCTCTTTGCTTTCCATATTTTGGGAAATGGTAATGTAGACCAAAACAAGAAGAAAATATCCAGTAAACATGTGCTCTAAAATGCATACTTTAAGATCTATGAGCATGTGCTCATCTTTGCTACTTGGAAACACAATTCTTCTAATGAATAATTCCTCAAAAAGTATGCATTTGAGGGCAAATGTTTATTGGACATTTTTTATTGTTTTGGTCCATACTACTACTCCCCAAAATGTGGAAAGCAAAGATCTTGCAGTAGAAGAGATTTGCTTCACAGTATCGAAGATTAAAAATTGCTCATAGCTCTTAAGGTATACATATTCGACCCTATGTGTACTGAGACTTTTTGCTTCTAGTATCGTATACTTTCAACTATATGTGTTTACGCCATTAATTATGATACACCCTGTATAAATATCCAGTTTCTTACTGTATAGTTCCTCAACAATTCTTGGTTTTATCTGACTTACTTCATCTTCCTCATCCTCTTCCTATGATTGTATTGTCATGTCCTGGATCCTGGCCTTTGTCCCATGATGTTCCACATTTTCCATTATAATTGCAGGATAATTCCCTTTAATTTCCCTGTTATCTCATACATATGTATTTATAGGAATTGTATTATCCATGCCATTGTCGAGAGCATTTGTTGCAAACACTTGGGACTGTATATTATTCCTTCCCTTGTCTTTTGACTTAGGTTGATTGTTGCCTCAATTATGAACATGGCACATGTCAGCTTCTCTTTTCTTCACAAATTGGTTGGGAAAACACTTACCCTCTGTATTATTATTGCCATGATTTTCTCCCTGTAAATCAACATTGCACTCTTTATTTGAAGTTTCTAAGCCTTCCATGACATCAGCAAATCACTTACTGTTGTCCAGCCTCTATACCAAATTTCCTTTCTTACATAGTGTGACAATCTGCTTACAAAAATATTCACAAGGTCTGATTCCCCCAATGGGTTATCTAAATATTTCGCTCGAGTTAAATGCTATTCAATGTACTTCTTGTAACTTATACAAGAACTGTCAGACTGTTTTGGCTCTAATAATTCTAGAGACAGCTTTTCTCGTCTCCGGATGACCAGTATTTCCTCTAATTTTTTTTCCTGAAATTCGTCCCATGACTTAAAGTCTCCTGAAAGACCTGTTCCCCATTCTGCAACATCCTCTACCAAATAACAATGTGCAGAATCTAATTTCTTATGATCTTCCAAATCCTTAAGTAATGACCTACTCACAAAAAATAAGTTGGCTGTACCTCCCTACCATTTTTAAACTTTGTAAATTATTTTGCTAAATTCTCATTATTTCCTAGTTGCAGTTGTTTCATGAAATCACTTGATGCCCCAATATTATTGATAATCATTGTCTTGTCAAATTTCCACTGAGTATTTTCTAATGGTTGCCACAACTCCTAAATTTCCATCTGTTGTTATACACTATCTCCCAAAAAATTGATGCTACGCTAGTGGATTCGACTTTATCATTTATTTTTTGTTCAGCTTACTCCTGTAGACGCTCTTCCAAACTAGTCAAAGCATTCGAGGCAACAATTACTCCACCGAATTCTCTATTTTGTTCTAGCATCTATACTCAGCCTCACATATGTGAAATTTGTTCATGTATATTTTGAAAGTCCTATATTGACAATTCCTCTATTTGTTGCATATTGTCATATACTTCTCTAAACTGTTCTCGAAGCATATTCCAGACTAAATCACACTGTTTTTTCTATTTCAGTCTGCCACTCCTTAGCTAACTTTACTAAGTTCACTCATTTGTTAGAAATTTTATCTATGTTTTTAGCTGTTTTGTCGCCCTTGGATTGCACTACTATTAGTTATCTCTTATAAATTCCCTGCCCTAGCCTTAACAAGAGCCATTTTCCAAGTCTGAACTGGCATAAAACTTTAACAAAAATGTATATATTCTTGTTCATATTTAAACAACGTCATTAGAGTCTGATTCCACTACTAGAGCCAGTGAAATGTGTCTATACAACACTTCCAAAATAGGCTATTACGAAAATATGCAAGATTGGTGCTGTTTACAGCTCGCCTATAAGACTTACTGCCAGGTGCATGGCTCTATCTATGCGTTATGCATGGGCTAGGCCAGTGGTCAGCAAACCATGGCTCAAGATCCACATATGGCTCTTCCATAAAATACCATTTGCAGGCCAACACAATGAGTGCTAAAACTATTGATCACCGCCACCGTAAAGAACATTTAGCTGGATTTGCCCTGGATCTTGAAAGAAGAAGTTATGTTTACATTCCAAGAATGTTGAAACATCTCCAAAAATAATAATAATGGTACTGATACTGACTTTTGCTATTTCAAAACAACAGTTTCACACATGGTGGGTCTGTGCTGATGTTACAAACTTTCAGGTAAGATGGAGAAGGGTAAATGAAGCAATTTGAGGTAAGGGACCCTATTCCGAAAACTACTGTGACAACAGTTAAGTGAAAATTGTTATCATATCTGTGACAATTTAATACATGTACCAGTACGGTCATTGTGTAGGCACAGAGGTGATATTATGGACCAAAACAAGAACAATAAAATACATCTCTTCTGCTGAAAGCTCTTTGGTTTCCATATTTCTGGAGGAGTTAGTATGGGTTATACCAAGAAAAATGTCCAGAACATATGGGCTCTAAAATACATGTCTTAAGAGCTGTGGGCGCTCCTTAAGTGCATAGATATGTTTTGAAGTGTCGAAGATGAGTAAGTGCTCATAGCTCTTAAGGTATGCACTTTAGAGCCCATGCTTATTAGACATTTTTCTTGATTGGGTCCATACTACCATCTCCGAAAATCGCCTACCCCACAGTCTTAGCAACAACACTACTGATACATGTATTTCACTGTCAGAGGTATCAGAACGATTTTTGCTTATAACTTTAGACTTGGTTGTTTCTACACTATGGTCCCTTATCTCAAATTGATACTTTTACCCTTCTCCATCATCCCTAAAATTTTGTAACGTTATTATGTTATCACCCTGTATATGGACGAAGCTTCTCAGGAATTCAGAGACAGCAAAGCGACGTTAGCCTTTGTTAAAAACCTCATAATGATACTGTACCAGAATTAATTTTTGCTCCTTCTAGTGCCAACATTGGCAACGTCGAAATGTAGTTGCTAGATTTAAAAAATGAAGAATTATGGGGCTCGAAATGTTAATGTATTTGTGCTCACATAGGAATGTTGGAGAAAACGGAATGTGAACTTGGTTCACAGAACAAGAGGTCTGCTTTCAGGGACGTGGAGAAGGAAGGCATGCGGATCTTTAACACCTGGAATAGTATTCCAAATTTACACGAATAATCAACTACTATAATTAGTGTTAGTTCCTCTTTTCTTATTTAGTGTGAACAATCATTTTCAAGCGTTTATTTACCTAGGGAGAATTAATAAGTTATATTTTTTGTGAGAACAGATTCGTGCCTAAATTTGTAAATAACGTACTAAGGTGAGTTCCACAAACTTTCCAAGAACATGCAAGGCCATTGTTCACATTAGTGTCCAGTGGCATAGATACAGGAGGGGTGGGGGGTTGGCGAGGAGGTCCAAACAAAACACGATCCCCCCCTCCCCACCCCAACCCTGAATTATTTGAAATCGCTCATGAAAGTTGTCAGTGTTAAGCTTTGTCTCCCTACTTTTCCTGGTACATGTAAGTACATTTTGTGTCAGCTGTTTTATGTTTACAACTGCTGCCAGCTTCAGTGATCTAACAGCTAAAGCACTGTAGTAATGTGTAAAAGTCGTGTTGTGAGCGTCAACTGAAAAAGAAATAGCGTGGCAAGTGTGTCTGTACATGAAACACTGTGTGGTATTCTTTCACATGATCTTGTTACTGCCATGTGCAGTTTATACGACGGCTGCCGATTATCAGTGCACACGCATGTCTCAAGTGCTGTCATTGTGCTGCACACAGACATCCCTCCTCAGCATAGTGAGAAGGTCCTCGTTCCTGTTTTCTCCTCGCCTCACACTCACTGAGGTCGAATCTTAACTTAGCACTGACAACTTATATCGACTTCTAACGATATCTATGGAATGGCAGTATGGCATCTGAGATCATTAAAACGTGAAGTAAAAGAATCATGGCTTAAATAATATAGTGATTACCAAAAACTTGAAGGCTTTTGGAACTTTAGACATTACAGTGGATGAGAGTTTCATTCATAGTGATGTAACAACAATATACCTAATACATAAGTTGTACCTATTTCCAGTAGTGTAAAAAACACCCAATGGCTGTGCCCTAGTATCACTGAACAATCACCGATTGTGTGTTTGTTTCCATGAGGGTTAAATGACGAATAGAGTCTATGAGAGTTTTAAAACCTTTCGTTACACTGATAGCAAGAAGGGAGTTAGAGCAGTTAGCGTGATAGGGATTGTGTTGATGGTCCAATTCAACCGAAGTGCTATTTCACAGTAAGTTTCCTTATTCATATTTTGGAAGAATGATGTGTTATTAAACGAATGGAAAAATGCTCATGTTGGATAGGGATTGTGTTGATGATCCAATTCAAACGAACTGCTATTTCACAGTAAGTTTTCTTATTCATATTTTGGAAGAATGAAGTTTCTCTTTAAAAGACTCTGACGGAAAAGAGGGGAACCCTCTGCCTCAATCCTTATTCTGCCTTCCTCACCAACAATTTTGGCACTTATTTAACACAGAACATTCTAAATCCTTTGACCCAGTCTCTTGTTGTTGTTTAGCCTTCATACTCAACACCTCCCTCTCATTGTCACTGTCTACATATGCCTCTCTCTCCCACTGACTCCCTTTTTTCCCATTGATTTACAGTGTCTCCTCTCTCACTTACATTGTCTCCTTTGTCCCTTTCTTTCCCAAAGAAACTGTCTCCACCGTATCTTGTCCTGAAAAATTCTGGGAGAAGGCGTGGGTTCAACTTATTTTCTTCCCTGTACCGATGTGTTTAAAATTCAGTCCAAAGTGCTCCCATCCCTATAACTACATATTAAATTTCGCCATTCTGTGAGGGGCCAGATTCCCCAAGCTTATCTATGGTGTGCACCCAAATGTATGTTTCATTTCAATTGCCTCCTCCCTCTTTTGCTCTCAATGGTTTTGTCTCCACCCATCTCGCTCTCTCTCTCTTTTACCAACACTGTCTTTCACTGACTATCACTACCTCCTCTCTCTTTGTCTCCCACTGCTATAGTCTACATCCATCTCTCTTCCTCTTTCACTGCCACTTTCACACCCCCACCATGTCTTCTCTCTCTTTCTGTCCCACTGGCGCTGTATTCTCTCTCTTCCACCATCACTGGCTCTTTCAGCAGAACAAAGCACAAATAGGTATGCATGCAAAAATTTTTGGCCAAGAAGAAGGAAAGAGTTTTTTAAAGAACATATTCGCCTTTTTTGTGGTCTGCCAGGAGTATTTTTCTAGTGGTTCTCTTCTTTTCCCTACTACATGACGCTGTGTTGCTTATCTTTAAAAAACTGTAGGTCACTAAAGTTTTGACAGTTTATTTATATACTTCGACACATTTATAAACTTTGACACTTATAAGCAACAAACAAGTACACATAACATAAGTACACATAACACAAAATCGTTTGCTTTACATTTTTACTGGATACTTTCGTCATCGACTGCAGTTCATCGAAAATGCCCAACTTGTGATTTGTACCTTAAAAGAGAAAAAATTTTATTGGAAATATTTTCATGAATTATCAGGCTGTGCAGTTTTACAGAATTTTTAGCAATCGATTTCAGTTTTTTCAGGCATATTATGCCCCTTTTTAATCTATTATTTGTCACTGCAGTACCACTTTGGGCGTATTTGTATAGTTAGAAGGGCTCATTATTTAGAGATGTTGCATCATAAATTTTTATTGATGCCGACCAGAAACGTAGCTCGTCGGGCTCGGAAACCTTATGATGACCCTAGAACCCTTGGCATGTGTTCAGTACATCAGTTCAAACTACATATATGCCTCTGACTGGAAACGGTGTGCATATTTTAAGTGAGTAAGCATGATAACTTTCAATGTCAATAGCAAGGCAAAGCTGGGGTCATTCCACCCTGCATTGTTGCCAAATTTATTCAAGATGGCGGCCATAGATGTGGCAATATCGCAATGACATCAAGTGTGAAGTTTAAATTTTGGCAGGAAAACAGGTTAATTGGGCTATCTCCACTAACTTAACTCCACCTTCAGCCCTTCGTCCCCCCTCCCATGTCCCTCCCTTCCCTCTCCTCTCCCATCCCCCATAAGTCTTTATTTTGTGTTCCATGTGGTATATTGTTTATTCAAATAATTTGAGTTGCCATTGATTGAGGACTGGACAGTAGCTCCATCCAGTGTGTTCACCTTGAGGTCTGGCGGCCAACTGATCTAGTTCACAATCCCACCAGCAGAGGGTGCTTTTGGCCCTCCCCCCTCCCCTGCCACTCACCTCTTATGATGTAATCCAAGATGGTGGTCAGGGGAAAAATGGCGAGAAATTCGCTCTGTCTGTGGCTAGCTGCTGGGCTAGGAGGACATTATGACGATAGGCTAATATAGTATACACAAGGTACTGTTTAAACAAGTTGTTTAAGAATATTGTTTATTTATTTCTGAAATAGCAATACATCTTGAAATTGATGCCAGTGTTTAGGCAATTTAGTCGCTGTTAAACAAGTGTGGTACTTTTATTTTGTTTTGATAGCGACAGAAACCGCATAGTTACAATGTCACAAATCTCACTAAACATATCTGAAAAACTTTCTCGAGCACACTGCGTGTGCTGGGCCGCTCCACGTTGACCACCGGCCACCAGCAACCACAAGGCAGCTGCACTAAGCACATGCGGTCACACTGGAAATACCCACAGCCTTCCTCCTCATCCCTGGCTCACTTTCCTTTTTTGCAGCACATGGATACCTTTTATCATTGAACATGAGCTGCTTGAGGAGTTATTAAATCTGGTGTTCAAGTGATGTGCGGAATATTTCATTTACATATCTTGAAAATGTTGCAGGAACTAAATGTACCACTGCACAAAAAGAGAGAGAGAGAGAGAGAGCTTTACAGATGATGCGAGATGGTTCAAATGGCTCTAAGCACTATGGGGCTTAACATCTGAGGCCATCAGTCCCCTAGACTTAGAACTACTTAAGCTTAGCTAACCTAAGGACATCACACATACCCATGCCTGAGTTAGGATTCGAACCTGCGACCGTAGCAGCAGTGCGGTAGATGATGAAAGAATATTTAAACTGTTTGAGATGCAATTACACGTTTTATTCCAAAGAATACTGTCACACTTGAACACTGACTAAAAAAGTCATGGCACACTTGTGAAACCTCCCAGCCTTCCTCCTTAACACGCTTTGTCGCTTTTGTGGGAAATACCATATCCTTCCCTTGTCCTTGAGGATGAGCTGCTTCAAAGTTATTAAATCCAGCCATTCAAAAAGGTTGCTGCACAGTAGTTTGCTTCAAGATGTGTCATAAATAAATCGTTAAACAATCTGCTGGGATCGATTTCACAAACTGAATATACACTTGCACAGTAGGAAATATTAATTAAAACTGCAGGACAATAGTGCTCTGGAATATTTGCGCAAATAAACAAATTAGATAAAGCGTTTGATTGCTCAATACATTGTTAAATGTAATTTTAAATAATTTGTTTCAAATACACTCACACACACAAAACACTGCTCTGTCTTCCCAAGTACGTGTGGAACCGAAATACATTGCGTAAAAGAAAGGAATGCAAACGAACTCGAAAATACGTTACACGGGAACATTGTTTATAAATTGAACCTACAATAAATGAGCGCAAATACACGGTGTCAAAACTCTGGAGACGATCCTACATCACGTAAAAAATATTTTTAAATACAATATCACAGTAGTTTGCGACACAGGGCATGGTCATAACCCAGAAACTGTGAAGCAGTGCATCCGTCAGTGGCTGCAGCTTGCCACAGGGTGAACCAGTGAGTGGAAGTGGAGGCATTCCAGCCGGATTAACGAGCACATGCAGCACAAAGAACGGATCAGTGGAACAAGTCGATATTTCCAGAACCCCACATGCAAAAGCGCGCAAAATCCGTGGCTGGCAGCCCAGCACCAACTTCTTCTGCATGTTCAGACCAGCATCCATCAGCAGGTCACGTGAAATGGTGCAATCCTATTGGCTTCTGAAAATACTGTTCAGGACTCCTCATTGTGTCCCGCCAAATCAGTGTCTATATAAACCCTACCACCTCCTCGCCTTGTCTCATTCCGCCAGCGTAAGTTCACCAGTGTCGTTTCTCCATAGTTGTGTGCATCAGTTTGTTGAAAATGAAGCATTCAACGACAATCGAGTACCATCGGTGTAAGTGGCAAACAAAATAGAGTTGTAGAAGAAGAAGAAGAAGAATATGAACTGCTATGTAAGTAATCAATTTGTTTTTGGAAATATGTAGTTCTTGTGTAGAAATTGGTAAAAAAATTAATGAGTTAAAAATTCACGTCAGTAAATTAGTTTCTTTTGCTTGTTTTATAGTGCAAATATAGGATTTTATACTGGATTGCGAGGGCAGACGGCAGGAGTCTGGACCACAACGATCTCTTCTTGTCGAGGTCCAGCCTCTTGTGGAAACCCTGCAGCTAGAACTGCCACGTATCAAAAAATTTCATGGTATTAGTAGTGTAATTTGTTTTTGTATCATTCGTTTATTTGTTATTTCACCCTTGTTCTTGTTATTGTTCACATGGTGAAAATGTGGCTCAAGCTGGAGACAATGCTGGAAGCTGAAAAAATACACCAGCCGCACGCTGTATATACACTCCTGGAAATTGAAATAAGAACACCGTGAATTCATTGTCCCAGGAAGGGGAAACTTTATTGACACATTCCTGGGGTCAGATACATCACATGATCACACTGACAGAACCACAGGCACATAGACACAGGCAACAGAGCATGCACAATGTCGGCACTAGTACAGTGTATATCCACCTTTCGCAGCAATGCAGGCTGCTATTCTCCCATGGAGACGATCGTAGAGATGCTGGATGTAGTCCTGTGGAACGGCTTGCCATGCCATTTCCACCTGGCGCCTCAGTTGGACCAGCGTTCGTGCTGGACGTGCAGACCGCCTGAGATGACGCTTCATCCAGTCCCAAACATGCTCAATGGGGGACAGATCCGGAGATCTTGCTGGCCAGGGTAGTTGACTTACACCTTCTAGAGCACGTTGGGTGGCACGGGATACATGCGGACGTGCATTGTCCTGTTGGAACAGCAAGTTCCCTTGCCGGTCTAGGAATGGTAGAACGATGGGTTCGATGACGGTTTGGATGTACCGTGCACTATTCAGTGTCCCCTCGACGATCACCAGTGGTGTACGGCCAGTGTAGGAGATCGCTCCCCACACCATGATGCCGGGTGTTGGCCCTGTGTGCCTCGGTCGTATGCAGTCCTGATTGTGGCGCTCACCTGCACGGCGCCAAACACGCATACGACCATCATTGGCACCAAGGCAGAAGCGACTCTCATCGCTGAAGACGACACGTCTCCATTCGTCCCTCCATTCACGCCTGTCGCGACACCACTGGAGGCGGGCTGCACGATGTTGGGGCGTGAGCGGAAGACGGCCTAACGGTGTGCGGGACCGTAGCCCAGCTTCATGGAGACGGTTGCGAATGGTCCTCGCCGATACCCCAGGAGCAACAGTGTCCCTAATTTGCTGGGAAGTGGTGGTGCGGTCCCCTACGGCACTGCGTAGGATCCTACGGTCTTGGCGTGCATCCGTGCGTCGCTGCGGTCCGGTCCCAGGTCGACGGGCACGTGCACCTTCCGCCGACCACTGGCGACAACATCGATGTACTGTGGAGACCTCACGCCCCACGTGTTGAGCAATTCGGCGGTACGTCCACCCGGCCTCCCGCATGCCCACTATACGCCCTCGCTCAAAGTCCGTCAACTGCACATACGGCTCACGTCCACGCTGTCGCGGCATGCTACCAGTGTTAAAGACTGCGATGGAGCTCCGTATGCCACGGCAAACTGGCTGACACTGACGGCGGCGGTGCACAAATGCTGCGCAGCTAGCGCCATTCGACGGCCAACACCGCGGTTCCTGGTGTGTCCGCTGTGCCGTGCGTGTGATCATTGCTTGTACAGCCCTCTCGCAGTGTCCGGAACAAGTATGGTGGGTCTGACACACCGGTGTCAATGTGTTCTTTTTTCCATTTCCAGGAGTGTATATACAGGGCTATTACAAATGATTGAAGCGATTTCATAAATTCACTGTAGCTCCATTCATTGACATATGGTCACGACACACTACAGATACGCAGAAAAACTCATAAAGTTTTGTTCGGCTGAAGCCGCACTTCAAGTTTCTGCCGCCAGAGCGCTCGAGAGCGCAGTGACACAAAATGGCGACAGGAGCCGAGAAAGCGTATGTCGTGCTTGAAATGCACTCACATCAGTCAGTCATAACAGTGCAATGACACTTCAGGACGAAGTTCAACAAAGATCCACCAAGTGCTAACTCCATTCGGCGATGGTATGCGCAGTTTAAAGCTTCTGGATGCCTCTGTAAGGGGAAATCAACGGGTCGGCCTGCAGTGAGCGAAGAAAGGGTTGAACGCGTGCAGGCAAGTTTCACGCGTAGCCCGCGGAAGTCGACGAATAAAGCATGCAGGGAGCTAAACGTACCACAGCCGACGGTTTGGAAATTCTTACGGAAAATGCTAAAGCAGAAGCCTTACCGTTTACAATTGCTACAAGCCCTGACACCCGATGACAAAGTCAAACGCTTTGAATTTTCGGCGCGGTTGCAACAGCTCATGGAAGAGGATGCGTTCAGTGCGAAACTTTTTTTCAGTGATGAAGCAACATTTTTTCTTAATGGTGAAGTGAACAGACACAATGTGCGAATCTGGGCGGTAGAGAATCCTCACGCATTCGTGCAGCAAATTCGCAATTCACCAAACGTTAACGTGTTTTGTGCAATCTCACGGTTTAAAGTTTATGGCCCCTTTTTCTTCTGCGAAAAAAACGTTACAGGGCATGTGTATCTGGACATGCTGGAAAATTGGCTCATGCCACAATTGGAGACCGACAACGCCGACTTCATCTTTCAACAGGATGGTGCTCCACCGCACTTCCATCATGATGTTCGGCATTTCTTAAACAGGAGATTGGAAAACCGGTGGATCGGTCGTGGTGGAGATCATGATCAGCAATTCATGTCATGGCCTCCATGCTCTCCCGACTTAACCCCATGCGATTTCTTTCTGTGGGGTTATGTGAAAGATTCAGTGTTTAAACCTCCTCTACCAAGAAATGTGCAAGAACTGCGAGCTCGCATCAACGATGCTTTCGAACTCATTGATGGGGACATGCTGCACCGAGTGTGGGAGGAACTTGATTATCGGCTTGATGTCTGCCGAATCACTAAAGGGGCACATATCGAACATTTGTGAATGCCTAAAAAAACTTTATGAGTTTTTGTATGTGTGTGCAAAGCATTGTGAAAATATCTCAAATAATAAAGTTATTGTAGAGCTGTGAAATCGCTTCAATCATTTGTAATAACCCTGTATATATATCGTCTTCAAGAGGCGTTCCTTGACAGGCTCTTCACCAACTGCAGCAGCAGTCTCCAGCATCCAGTGAGGTAGCAGAGCTGTCCTGTAAGTGGAGAAAAAGAATTCTAACTTTTTGTTTGTTGTGTCTATGGTATAGAAGTTGTTTCTTCTTCCTTAACAAATCTGTATATATATCTTTTCGTTGATATAGACGAGACGAATTGGAGATGCCATATCGATTCTGGCGTGAAGGCGACACCTGAATGGGCCAGGGAAATGGCGCTAGATGAAGGGCTGCAAATGCATCGTGACCTGCCCCTTTTAGGGGATGACTTTCCTGGTGGGGTGATAGTGATACTTGACAATGTTGACGAAATGTTCACATCGTGGACCCAGAGCGTGTAAGGTAATTACTCTTCTTATACGACAATGAGGTCATCTGTATTCTTTCATTCCTTGCAGCAGCAAGCAATTTTTCGTTACTGTCTCTCTTCTACACTGGCTCCATCTCTGTAGCTGCAGCACACTGTGACGCAGGTATTGATGGCGGCTAAAACTACATCACCAAACGGCATCCAATGTGACATGCTGCACCAGCAAAAACAAGGCTACTCATAACACGAGAGGCTGAAGCCACCACCACGACCACCACAGCCATCCTACCACTGTGTCTATGGATCGAGCAATGGGCTACCACCCCTCAGGCTAGTGGCTCAGGCGTATAGCAGCAGCCATCACCACAGCCAGGCTGTTCCCACTGGCCTGAACCAGTAATGCCGCCTCACTCTCCTTCTCAGCCTCATCACAGTCATCACTGACCACGACAGGTATTTTGCTTCATACTCCTGCCCACTTCACTGACTCCGTCATCAACAGGATGGACCTCATCACCATACCATAGTTAGAATACTCAGTGATTGTGGACGCCTTTAAGCAGCGAACCCTGTTGGGTTTCTAAGGGCGTGCCTTCTTGTTATGGTAAAGGAGCTTCTCAAAGCCGTCAATGATCCATGGTATCCCTCTATTAAATGCAGTGTGGTGCTATGCATCCAACTATTGCACCCCACCAAAGTTGATTCTGGAATTGAAGAGGCAAGTCTTCAGTATCTTTGGGAGGGGGGGGGGGGGAGGGAAGCGTGATAACGTGGAACACGTGAATAGGCAAGTGGTTTCCTGAATCTGTCTTAAGAGATTATACTGACCCAGTTTTCCGATATGGAAGTGAGACAGGCAGCTAAAGCACTCAGCCAAATACTACACGTGGACAGCCATACAAATGTGTATGATAGGGTAAATGGAGGATCCAGCTGTATGAAGCTCCCTAAGGATGTAGCTAATATGAGCGCTTGCATCAATGACGAAAATAAAACTGATTAGGCTTGTTTTGCATGGTCATCCCTGGCTTGCAAGAAAAATTACAATTACACAGATCATCCTGAGCATCCTGGTACATAACATGTAGGTGATAATATTCGTGGGTGTTATAACTTTGATGGTATCGAGTTCCCTGTCAAGATCCAACATATACCTAAATTTGAGGTGCAGAATATCGGAATATCGGTTCACGTTAATGGCTGGAGAAGAAAAGCAAGCCAGATGAGCATGAGCAGCACATAGTCGTCGGTCCCCTACATTTCTCAAAATTTGGCGGTAAACGTAAGATGCATGTAAACATGCTCTTGTTCTCCAATGAGGAAAATATGGAGAAAGGTAATTATCACTACATATGGATCAAAGACATGTCCCGCCTTCTCGCCTCCCAGTTGAATAAACATGAACATAAATAGCATATTTACTTAAGGTGCCTCAATTATTTTTCCTCAGACACATTAGTAGCAGCACATCTAGTAGACTTCATTTCCAAGGACCTGGTATATGTTATTATGCCTACCGAGGAAGACGAAGACATAAAGTTTAAAAATTCACACCATCAGCAGCAATGCCTATTTGTAATGTACGCTGACTTTGTGTGCGTCCTCCCTCCTGTGACCTGCTGTGAAGGTGACCCTACGATCTCACATACCACCTTTACAGAAAAACACGTACCACATGCAGCAGTGTACCAAACTGCATCGTCCTATGATTCGAGTCTTAACCGCTTTAACTCTATTGTCGGAGATAATTCTGCGGTTTGGCTGCTCACTTAGCTCGAAAAACTTTCATGGGAGGTTGATAAGCTTTACTGCAACAACGTTCCCATGATCAAACCGAAGGAGAATGAAGATCTGTACAATAATGCAGTTGACTGTCATATTTGTGGGCTGTCGTTAGATAGAAAAGTGGAAACTCCTGTCATCTTACAGAGAAGTTCCATTGCACAGCTCACAATACGTGCAATTTGAAGTACCAGCTACCAAGGCGAACACCCGTTTTCTTCCATAATTTAAGTGGATATGACTTTCACTTTTTGTTGAGCACTTGGCTGATTTCAGCTGGGAGGAAAATCAGGTCAGTGTCCTACCTGAGAGTGTCGAGAAATACATTTCATTCTCTAAACGAATGATACCAAGAAGTACACTCAGGTTCCTGACATGCTACGTTTTATGCAGGCGACACTCCAGAATCTCGTTGAAGCTCTGCGTTGGGAGTATATATGAATCACTCAAGCTGCATTTCCCAATGACGAAAAGTTTCACCTTGTGACTAGGAATGGGGCTTTCCTATACAAGTATGTGGATAGTATGTCAAAACCCAATGAAACCAGGCTACCTGACATAACTACATTTTCCAACAATCTTACAGACGATGACATAATGGATGCAAAGTATGAGCATGTCGTGAATGTCTGGTGGGAATTCAGCATCTCTGGATCCTGGCTTTTGTTACAAGGCACCTGGGTTGTCTTGGGATGTAATGCTCAAGAAAATGAAATGCAGCATTGACTGGTGCTGACATGCTTCTTTTCTTAGACCAAGGGACCCATGGGGGACTTTGCCAACGTGTCCATAGGCTCGCCAAGGCAAATAATCTGCGGATGGGTGACATGTTCAACGCAATCATCGATTCAAGTTACATCATATACTAGTGTTTAAATAACTTAAATGGACATGCCATCCAACAATCACTGCCGGTTGATGAGTTTCGATGGGTGCCCAAAGACGAACGCAAGGGATTACATGGCAGAATCATGGAGGGATGGCAGCTGATTCTGATGTAGGGTATGTGACAGAGGCAGAACTTACATTCCCTATTAGTTTGCATGATGCGCACGCCGATTTGCCACTGTGTCTAGAGCAACTAGTTCCATGACGAGGCTCCACCCCATAACCAATGACAACGATGGGAAATAAGTGGAGATACACTATCGATTATTCTAATCACCAACAGTGTCTCAGCTTGAGGATGGAGCTGATTAGAATCAGTAGTGGGACTAGGGGGGCATCAGTGCATTTTGTTAGTGCAGATTCCCTACATTATGGGCAAGTATGCGCTCAGGGGCAAATCTGTTGTTATCCTTTGATTGACAGGTAATGACCCCCTGGGGATAATCTACCCTTTTCATTGACAGGTCCATAACCTATTGTTCCCCCCCCTCTACCCCCCTCCCACAGCCCTCAGGAAACCTTCAACCCTCCCCCTCCTCCTTGCTGATACAGATACACTTTCAGGTCTGAGTTGTTTGAATAGCTCCCTCTCACTCTTATCAATTTGATTGATTACTTAACGAAATTGATCAATCAATTAACCACTCCACCTTTCGTAAACCCCCATCCCTCCCCCCTAACCTCACCCCTCCCCTACCAAAAAATTGGTGGCCCTGCGGTGAAGAGGAAGAATCGCGCAAAGGGAAATGCAAGGATATATTGTTTATTTATCAAAAAAATCGGTTTGCAGGGGTTAGATTTCTATTGCTCATCATTCTCTGCTGTTTGGAAAGATGCAGGTCTTGTAAGAAGTAATTAAATCGGTCACTTCTTTTTCATTCCGATCATGCAAGGAATACTGTCATGAAAAACCTATCACATGTAATTAAACTGGTAAAAATCTTTTAACCGAGAAGCATGCGCCATCCACTGGACTGCACAGAACGCCACCATATATGCTGGCAGGAGTTGGGGTGTAGCAGCGGCCCCTGCAAAGCGACGAAACGGTCGTCAGCTGCTGAGGCACTCACAGCTGTCCATTCAGGGCCCTCAAGCATGAGGTGGCGGCATCCTTTTCCCGTCGAAACAAGTGTTTACCTAGCCACCATGGTTCATGCATAGCCTTAATACCTGTGACTCCACAGCTGAGTGAGGTGTTTGCATAGCAGCTCACCCTCACAGGTGCAAATAAAAGGTTGTCAGTGGTATACTGACATCACATGTCTATGTAAATAACAGCCAAGTCACCCTCTGGATGCGCTATAGAAATCTGTTGCAAAGCTTTCAGAAACTGTTTACAAAAATATCGAAGAATAACACAGGTTACATTCATCCTAGCGATCCTAACAGGACAGCCCATCCATCACGTTACCATGTCCTGCTTTCAACATATGTCTCGGAAATGCTAAACGTTCGCTCATGTTCTCACTGCTAAAAGACTTCATCACGTCAGAGCATGCTTGCAAACACACCATTAATCATAAAAACAATCCTGTTGTTTGGAAAGAGAGCACTTTCTAAGCACTGATGGGAAAATCAGAACAGGTACGCAAAAGGAGTTCGAAGCATTGTCCTACAGAAGAGAAAAATGGCTGAAATTTTCGGTGTCCAACAGCTCCTGGTATTGAGATGTCATAATTCTACAATGGCGGATGAGAGACAGCATCACACCAGAGTTGGAGGGTCTGCTTCAGCTTGTCTTTGATCACATGAACAAAAAAGACATAACGTTTCTCTCAGAACTTTCTGTAGATACCTCGTCCCCACCTTGTTCGAACCAGTGGTAGTCTTGTGAGTGAATGGAGCATTCTGATTGGCTCTTAGTGAATTTACCACCAAACAGTTGCTGCTGCTAGTGTGGGGGGCACTGTCCGCCATTTTTTCTTCAGACGAGACTTTCAGTGGAAAAACTATTTTGTACTAATCCTTATAGTGCAATGAAAGCTAAACCCCTCAAAAGTGGTCTACAGATCGTCAAATACATCCCACGTGCTCACCATGCCTCAGTGCAGCGCCAACAGAGGAAACTGCTGCTGTAAAAGCAGCCCATGACCGTAGCCATGAAGTGTTTGTCAGCCAGAGAGAGTCCAGCTGGCTGTGGACGACCCCCGCCCCAGGAGGACCTGAGTGGTAGGAGTTCGAAAGCTATCAATACCCCCACCACAAATTGAATCTCCTCAAATTTCAGTGGAGTATACACATGATATGTGTGGTCCCAAAGGCGACTCAACGCAAACTGGGTATTAGTTCACTAATCACCCATCCATGGGCAGCCGCGAGTCAAATCGTACGAAGCTGGAAGCTTACTTGGACTCTCTGAACTGGTGTACAAATGATGGGCAAGCCTCAGATGGAACAAAGGTGTACGCTGAGATGTTGTTTCTCGCCGCGACCTACCTGGTCGCTGCTACATTTTCCGCGGCCATCTCCTGACTCACAAGAATATTGGGAACCAGGCACATATTTATCAGTGCAATTACAATTAAATAGGATTTCTGGTGCAATCTGACATGGAGCGATGTGCTGGAAATGTCTCCTCTTGACGACTGTGTTTCTGTATCTATAGGGCACATAAATTTCCATGTAAAAAAAATCTTTCATTCCCCTTACGGCTATCGCAGTTTTCCACACCAAATACATACCTCCCTAACAGTAGGACACACAGTCATTTTCTCTGGACATGCCGGGACATAAGTGACAGTAACTTTATATTGTAACATATACACATTTCATACAAGCAGTGCAGTTATTGTTTACATGTGTACATCACTCACACTCACCCCAGCTATGTGTGATCTGACGTTTAAGTATTCCAGTCAGCGCGTCCGGAAGGTGCTGCATCCTTCCAGGACTTTCAAAAGCAAGTGTTATAAGACACAGGCATCTGGCACTATGTGATAATCGAGAATGCTCCCACGGACGAAAGGGTTGGAAAGACATCACGGGTTGGTGTACTGTGATCAACATCACTGTCAATAGTGCAACAAGGAAAACGCTTAGGACTGCCGATGAGGGGACGATTTATTACAGCCGTATTGCCCATCTTGTTTGTACACTATAGCAGGTTCAGTGGATCCGTTGCGCTGCTATATTGTGAGCTGTTTCGAAATGAGCCTGTCACCCCTTACATTCGGATATATTCCTCAATGCGTTGAAATCACAATTTACCACGTCAAATCTATCCTTCCCTTACGATTAGACATACATACTTTTTTCTGTTTTTACGTGAATAGTGGTTTGATTAATTCCCACAAACGTTTGGCGATATGTCGGAACGTAAGGTACTGGACCTTTACGTTCAAGCAGCATTATAAAATTTCTGACTATCAATTACAGGTGTATAAAAAGTTATGGTACTTCCACACTGGCACCAGCTGTGAGTCGCTATCACACTGCAAAAAAGCCTCCCGCCCTCAAATATTTGTCGATGAATAAAGGATGTAATTACAATTTAAAAACTCCTAGCGTCTTTTCGATTTTTTGATTTCACCACTTCCAAGAAACCTTTTCGTATTTTCGATACTTGTAAATCCAGACAACACAGAATGGCGTCTTTTATATATTCAGAGTACCAAGAGGGGGTTTGTGACAGTAAGTTATAGCGACCACCACCCAGATCACAAAAATTCCCCCGACTAAGAAATCATTGTGAGTGCAATATACACTGGAGTACGTCCATTTGGAGTTAATTTTCATGGGCCAAGCAGATGGGTGGAAAACAGCAAAATTGTTCTGTATTGAGTCTAAACACATTTTAAAGTTCCTGTTGCTGAGCACCGTACCTGTTTAACACTTTGGAGCAGGAGGAGGATCACCACGAGATGGATCTATTGTTGCAGCTGGTAAAATTGAGTTCGTTAAAAAAAAAAAAAAACAAGAGCCTGTAAGAGTGTCATACAAAGATTTTGTTTGTTACATGTGCAAGAAACGGTGACTTAATGGCATGGACCTGTTTTTATCCTATAACATGTGAGTGTGGGAGCTGAATTTTCAGAAAGGAATACCATTTTGTGCAGAAATCTCCTATAGGCCTGAATGCAAAGAATACTTTATTACAAGTGTACAGCAGACTTCTGTTTATCTGTTTCAGCACACCAGCTGTATGTAACTGAATAATCACTACGAATCCACCGTCATTCACTTATTCAACTTCAAGTATGTGCAGGATATCTTGATAACGTAGTGCCGTAGTTCTGAGGAGTGATAGTGAGTGTATTGTGCAAAGTAGGGTCATGCTCTAATTATCGCTATTGAAGGGGGGATAGTGACTGTGCAACTATGCTTGTTCAACAACAGAGCTGTAACCACACATTAAAAAAGATATTCTGGAGCTCTTACTTCCTCAGTATGTTATGACAATTAACTTTGAGGACTACAGACTTGTCAGAAAAAGAGAATGTTACTGCTTACACCGTGTCTGAATGGTTGACATCAAGAAATGTGTGTAATGTGTTCTCATATATTTATATGAAGCTGATTAAGAGGTGTCGCAACATGAACGCTTTTGATTACTACACGTTCCCTATACAATTGTACCATTACTATGTGATATACATTTTATATGCTACCTATCGTATTTCAAAGTATGAGCCCCCCACTTTAAGCCCTATGACTCGAATGCACAATGCCGAATTGATGTACCACCATCAGTGTCCCTTATGTCACTCTAGTTTAAGCTTTACAGCAACGTGATTCTCGAATTCACTGAGTTGTATCGCTGTTAATTTGTTAATAAGATGTTTGATTGCTTCAAGAACTCAAAGTACCAAAGGAAATGTTAATTCCAAGAAAAATATTCTGATGAATGGTTTTTCATAAAACGAGGGAGGCGTGACTATGAAGCAGCTGTAGGACACCGAATATTCCAACAATTTTTCTCTTCTGTAGGACAGTGCTTCGAACTCTGTTTAAGTAATTGTTCTGATTGTCCTGTTTGTGCTTATCCAGTGCTCTCTTTCCAAATAACGGGTATGCTTTTATGATTAACGGTGTTTTTGCAAACATGCACAGACATGATGAAGTTTTTTAGCAGTGAGAACATGAGCTAACATTTACCATTTCTGAGACTATGCTGAAAGCAGGACAGGGTAACATGTGATGGATGGGCTGTCCCGTTAGGATCGCTAGGAAGAATGCAACCGGTGTTATTCTGCGATATTATTGTGAACAGTTTCTGAAAGCATTGCAACAGATTTCTATAGTGCGTTCAGAGGGAGACTTGGCTGTTATTTACATAGACATTTGATGTCATGATAACACTGACAACCTTTCATTTGCACCTGTGAGGGTGAGCCGCTATGAAAACATCTCGCTCAGCACTGGAGCCGCAGATACGAAGCCTATGCGTCAGCCACAGTGGCTAGGTAAAGACATGTTTTGACAGAAAAGGAATGCCGCCGCCTCCCGCTTGCAGGATCTGAACAGACACCTGCGGGTACCTTGACAGCTGACGACTGTGTCGTCGCTTTGCAGCGGCCGCCAGTGCACCCCGACTCTGGTAGTGTATGTGGTGGTGTTATGTGTGGCCCAGTGGACAGCACATGCTTCATGTTTGAAAGATTTTTACCATTGTAATTACATGTGATAGGTATGCGATCGGAATGGAAAAGTAGCGATCGATTTAATTACTTCTTACAAGACCTGCATCTTTCCAAACAGTAGAGAATGATGAGAAATTGAAATCCAGCCCCTGCAAACCTATTTTTTAATAAATAAACAATATATCCTTGAATATCCTGTCGTGAAATCCTTTCTCTGCACCACAGAGCCACCAATTCCAGTATGGGAGGGGTGGGGAGAGGGGGAATGGTTAATTAACTGATCAATTTAATTAAGTCGTCAATCAAAGTGGTAAGAGTGAGAGGGAGCTATTCGAGCAACTCAGACCTGAAAGTGTATCTCTATCAGCAAGGAGGAGGAGGATGTTTGGAGGTTTCCTGAGGGTTGTGGGGGGAGGGGCAGGGGAACAATATGTTAAGGACCTGTCACTGAAAAAGGTAGATTATCCCCAGGGGTCATTACCAGTCAATCAAAGGAGAACAATTGATTTGTTCCTGAGTGCATACTTACTCCTGAGGTAGGCAACCCGCACTAACAAAACACACTGATGGCTCCCTTGTCCCATTACTGATTCTAATCAGCTCCATCCTCTACTAGAATCACCTAGACTATCTCCTTCAAGCATTCCCCCTGATTGAACGAGTACTTTGTTTTGAACACGAGACAGAGAGCTTCTGTGACGTGTGACTTTGAGAAAGATTTTCAAATATTAATGAATATTTCAGTTTTTGGTTAAACAATGGATAATTTGAGGGAGCGAGCGTAATCTTGATTAGAACCGAATGGGATGGGCGTTATGGCGTAACTGCCAGATTAAATTTTAAGTGGGTCACTTTAGTCATTAAGAACTTTGTTGCTGTGGAGATCACGAAGACTGCAGTAGAACTTATGAATCCTATTTATGTGGGGATGTGCATACTAGATCTACCCAAACTCCACATGTATCGCTTTCATTATGAGTTAGAAAAACTCATTTCACATCTCCCAAATTACTTTATATGGATACAGGTAACTGCATCTATTGGGTGAGGAACTGTGATCCATATGAAGTAATGAGGCACGATGGTAATGAATTGGCAGTCCTCATGCATGTCCGATAATCCTTACGCCATTGTTTCACATAACAAGAAGGGTTGTCCTCATGGAAGATGAGGTGAATGGATTGTGCATTGTTGAGTTTGTAGGTCTGCAACGAAAAATGTAGGCATATCACACATTGGAGGGTGCCACCTAGACTAAGGGTATGCTTCATGTGGCACCGAGAGCCCTCTATATCAAAGACTGATTGTTGTGCCCATACAGTGGTGTTCGTGGTGCTGGCTGGCTGCAGTGGCTGAGCCATTCTAGGTGCTTCAGCCTGGAACCGCGCGACCGCTACGGACGCGGGTTCGAATCCTGCCTCGGGCGTGGATGTGTGTGATGTCCTTAGGTTAGTTAGATTCAAGTAGTTCTAAGTCCTAGGGGACTGATGACCTCAGATGTTAAGTCCCATAGTGCTCAGAGCCATTTGAACCATTATGTGGTGCTGCACTGCAGCTGCCGTGTATGGTACGGCAAACTGGTATTCGATCTGGACATGAGGTGTACACTGTGGTGCAGTCTAAAATCAGCCTATCACCGCATGACGATAAAATGGTCATTTGTGATGATGGGATTGAAACTCTCACATACTCAAGCTATGCACTTGCAAAAAGAGTAGGGGTGGAAGGCACTGAGGCACTTGCAAAAAGAGTAGGTGTGGGAGACTCTGAGTGAGAAGGAGAGTGTTAGCGAGACAGAGAGACAGTGTCCGCAGAGTGGTATGACGCTTTTGCCATAGCGTAAGTAATTTTGTGTGTGTGTGTGTGCCATGTAAATATTTATTTATTTATGTGTACTATGTACACAGGTATATACATACACCATGTGTGGAAAAAAAGATGGAGTCTTCAGTCCAGAGACTGGTTTGGTGCAGCTGTCCATGCTACTCTATCCTGCGCAAGCTTCTTCATCTCCAAGTACCTACTGCAACCGACATCCTTCTGAATCTGCTTAGTGCATTCATCTCTTGGTCTCCCTCTGTGATTTTACCATCCATGCTGCCCTCCAATACCAAATCGGTGATCCCTTAATGCCTCAGAAGATATTCTATGAACTGATCTCTTCTTCTAGTCAAGTTATGCAACAAATTCCTCTTCTCCCCAATTCTATTCAGTACTCCCTCATTAGTTACAAGATCTACCCATCCAATCTTCAGCATTCTTCCATAACACCACATTTTAAAAGCTTCAATTCTGTTCTTGTCCAGACTATTTATCGTTCATGTTTCACTTCCATGCACGCCTACACTCCATACAGATGCTTTTCAGAAAAGACTTTCTGACACTTAAATCTATACTCGATGTTAACAAACTTCTCTTGTTTAGAAATGCTTTCCTTGTCATAGCCAATCTCTCTACTTTGACCTCATCAGTTATTTTGCTCTGCAAGTAGCAAAACTCATTTACTGCTTTATGTGTGTGTGTGTGTGTGTGTGTGTGTGTGTGTGTGTGTGTGTGTGTGTGTGTGTGTGTGTGTGGGTGGGTGGGTGGGTGGGTGGGTGGGTGTGGGTGGGTGGGTGGGTGGGCATGTGTACCCATCAGAATTATTGTAAAAGTTATGCTACTTGGACTGTGGAAGTCAGTTCTAGTAGTAAAATAAAACTATCTCTGCATTAGTTTTTAGTGTAGATTTATGTATGTGGAAAAATTGTAAACATTCTCATCCTGTGCTGCTGAAAAAAATGGTAAAAAATATTCTCATCCAGTGTTACTGTTGTAGTGTGTAAGCTAAAAGTATCTCTGCACTGGAATATCAGAGTCAAATCGTACCTCAAATACTATATTGTGCCTCAAGAATTATATTGTGCCTTAAGAAGAGAACTGTACCCCAAGAACTGAACCGTAATCTCAAGACCTGAACTGTAATCTGAAAAACTAAATTGCAATCTCAGGATCTATGTTGTATCTCAAGAACTGAATGTATCTGTGTGAACTAAATAAACAGAAAATTCATTGCCATATACCTTTGTTGTTTTTATTTTCAGAAAACCTATCCTCTATTGCATTGTGCATATATAAAGGAAGTCCATGACACAGATAACATGAGTTTTTTGAAGATGAGTGCTATTAACGTGGTGAAAATTAAAACAGAGGATTACAAAATACACAGAATGGTTGCATGGAGCTACACCTATTATGCAGCACGAATTGCCTTATGGCAGCAGGACACACGTGACTGTGTCCACTTCCAAAGACATATAGCAAACATGACTAAAATTATATCTCCTGTGCTTGAAGAAAACCACAGACATAGTATCTGGTTAAAACTGTACACTGTCAAAGTGGGAACAGGGTGAATAGAAATCTTACACGTGTTATGAGGTAACAATTCATTTATTTCTCATCCATCTTGAAGACAATTTTACATTTTCATAAGCAAACCTTTAATCACAACATGCATACAAGTGTACGTTTTGTGTGCAGGTTTGCTCAGTTCCTGAACTACTTTGTCCATACTTATTCAGTGCTATCTCTCTCTCTAAGCTCAGAGTTTACTGAAAATGAGCTGTATTATCTGCAGCAACTCATGATCTATTAGCTCATTGGGGGTCATCATAATATATACACTGAAGGATTCGATTATTCACTGTTTTATGATCAATGTCAATATCATCATCGCTGCCATTGTTGTTGTTTTCACCATCAAGTATTGGTTTTGTTATGGTTTTATATTTCTTGTTATGTACATTAGTCAAATGCAGTATTTCAGGTAAATTTTACTATCGTTAACTGAATAATTTATGGGTTTTTCATAGGTCTCAGGAAAACAGATTCATTAAGCCAGGTGTTCACTCAAACCGCCTATCACCAACCGTATTGTGTCATCAGTTACATTTATAGGCTGTCTACCCAGTATGTATGGTCTTCCCTTGATGATGATGAATATTCTATCTATCCAGCCAGGGGCGTGAAGGATAATAAATTCGTCAGTGGAACACCATTGTTATTGTGTGGTTTTGTTTTGCTGAAAGCTGCCTGAGAGATTCAGTAACCGGCTGAATGGTCTCTCTTAGTGTTTGCTGTCGACCCACATACCCTAACCACAGTAAGCGTAGTTTCTCTCGAATGTCTTGTCGACATCTCAGTGTATACTAATCGGACCCACCTGCAGCGCCTGCAGTCCCTCCAAGACAAGATTCTCCACAGGGTGTTCCATGTACACCCTCAATTCCTGCACCGATATCTTCATGAAGCAGCAGAAGAACCGGAAGTGCCCCAGAGACACCAGGAGATTGCCCGCCGTTTTTACGCAAGGACTGCGGCATCAATAAACCCCCTCATCAGAGACCTAGGGGCCCCACCTGATCCCAGAGAGCGTTACCAGCGTCCCATCGCACTGCTCGACAGATGATAAAGCAGTATCCCCTGAAGAAAAGAAGAACTGCACCAGCTAAGTAATTAATCCTGTGCCCACACACAAACATGTAACACTGAAAATAAAGATGACAAAAATTCACACTACCCTCAGAAGAAGTAGACAATGCCGAAAGGTAACCCTATACAAATTAGCTATAGAGTAGCCTTAAGAAATACTGACGGAGTGTCTCTACAGTGTGAGGCATTACATGTCCGCTCTTCTTCCTCTTATTATGTGCCTGCTCCCTCTTCTCAATAACAAGGGTCTGTACATCTATTTTCCCCGCAATAGACTCAACCTTTTCACTTAAGTCGGTTACTTTCTTACCGATTTCACTAACTAACTCATTTAATGCGTTGATCATTCTCAGAAGAGTCCAGTAATACTTCTCTAGTTCCGTGTGCTTACCTCCAACTTTATGCATGATAGTTTGAATTTTTGCATACGTGTACTAGCGGATGTTCCGTCTTTGTACATCCATTCTTTGGGGTTGAGAGCCAGACATGCACCTTATACTGATGTACTCACCTCTCTTACCAGGCTATATGTAAAGAAACTCTTGAAGGTTTCACCTATACCTAACATCATTCACTTTTCTTGTTTTTTTAATAACATAAAACCCATTACTGTGAATGACTTCAGCAATCAGCAGATCTCTTTACAAAATCATTGAACGACATGTCAGTTCCTGCATGTGATTGGTAAATGTGTTTTAAATTCAGGTTGTCTTGTCTGAAGGCTATAATGAGGTTTGCATTACCACTAACGAATTCTTTTGAGATACTGGAAAATGTCTGGCTTAGATCAAATACGTCAGCATCCATATGACGAGCGAAATGGAAATATTGTCGGATTTGGGCTTGGTCTTCCACAAAAACGTCGTCAAATATGAACACAGTGTTTGGCTTCCATTTTTAGGGGGGGGGGGGATGTCATTGCTTTCAATTAATGTCGTGTATGTAATGCCTTTTACACAGCACGACATCTCCTGTAATAGCTGATACTTGGGTTGAAACAGTGTTTTTGAAAATACGCAAACATCTTCAAATAGGACTCCATCTATGTGTATTAGCAGCGTCATGAGAACATTAGTCTTGCCACAATTGGATAGACCTACAATAATTGCTCATATGTTATCAGGAAGGAGTATTCTATCCTTCTTCTTCAGGTCCTCTTTTTCATTTTCACACGACTAGTCACCAACAGCAAAGTTCTTGTGATGAGGGTGTTTCATCCATTCTGCCACGATTCCTACTATCTCAGGTACTGACAAGTAGTGGACATATATAGAAAGACGTACTTGTAACGATGGTACTAATATGTCTAGGCACTATAGCTCCATCATTTAACCAACTGAGCTATATTGCAAGAGAAATAACTTCATCATTCGGTTTGATACTGACTGCTGCTGCAGCATGATTATAGATGCAGCATTGAAAAAAGTGTTATTAGTAATAGTATGGGCTACAATGAGAGTGGTGTGAAATAAAATGCAAACACTGTGTGAGATCATATAAACACATTAGTTATTTAAATACTGAACATTGGATGAGGTATTTATAAAAATCATCAGACTCATTCTTTATCTTCTTTGCACCTGTACAATATATCCCAAATAAAGCCTTTTGATATAATTACATGTGTATCTCCTTCAAACTGATGGGCACTTCATAATACTCTGGTTTTTCACACAAACATTTAACCTATAAACAAAGCTACTGGTCCAAACATCAACATCTACACTGTGCACACATAGAAAGTTTACAACACCATTTTATGCAGAGTTTATGCTTGGCAACTGCAGACTGAGTCTCTCCAATACAAGACCTAGCGCAGTACTCACATCATGTAAGTTCATAACTGAGGTGTGACATAGATAAACACACTTCTCATCTGATTTCACACATAGTGCACAGTCATCATTCACTGTTATAATAGATAGTGTCACATCAGTAAGGCAAATGTCCGGTGGGGTACAAGTTCAATAAAACTCCATAGCCATCTGCTGATTGATATAGTGCTCTGCATGACATATTTCGTTCCAGTCGAACTTAGAAAGAGGCACTTTAAGACTCTTTGATACATTTTCAATTTCTGTCCTCACATGTAAGCCCCAGTCATGATGTGCTTCTACCCACATCTACATGTTCCATTCCACTAGGAGTTGAGTTATATATAGAACTGAAAAGCATGGGCACACCTGATACCTTATTATCCGTAGCATATGCACTCTGTTCCCACACTAGCACAGGGATGTTCAGCTGGGATGGGTCATATGTTGGTGACCAGTACTGTTCTCCATCTTGTTGTTTAGGATCACCAGTAGCACTGGTGGCCTTGGGAACAGGCCACATGTTCTCATCACACGAATTGGGACAGACAATAACACCTCCTTGTCTTGACCCAGTAAGTGGGCTATGTGAGGAACATTCCTATCCAAAGCATCTGCACTCTACCCCTGTGCTACCACAGGGATGTTCTGGTGGGATGGGTCATATGTTGGTGACCAGTACTGACCTCCATATTGCTGTTGTGTGGGACCACCAGCAGCATTTCAGGCAACAGGAAAAAGCCGAGGATCCTCATCGCTCAAATTGGTGGAACAAACAGTAACAGCTTCTTGTCCTGCTGTAGCATGTGGGCAATATGTGCTACAGGATCCCAGGTGGTAATTACCATATTGGACATGCTGGAGGTTGTTGCTGCTGCAGGTCCAGAGGTTGATGCATGTCTTGACAAGATGGTGGCTGAGGTTACTGTGAGTCCAGATGCAGCAGAGGTTGACCATGTTGGAGTCTGCTCGTGCAGGCCTTGACATATCGAAGGCTATTGCTGAACAAGGAGGAGGAAGCATTACATACAGACCAGTACATGAAAACAACCAATAACAATGCTAACTACAAACAAGAGGATACTTACTTTTCCACTTCTTCCAGTTCTGCAGGGCTGTGCTGGATCTCGACTGTTGCTGCTGCTGCTTCATGGTTATTCTTCTCTTGCTGTTGCTGGCTGATTGAGTGAGACTATTATATCTCCATGCTCGTCATCAAATATGTAGAGTCTAGGAATCCTGTGAACTCGGTTCGATAGATAAACAGTTCAAACAAGTCATATTAATGAGTTTTATTACAATATGAAAAGATACAATACTTCACTTCGCAACTACACAGATGTGTCGCAAGCAAAGGGCGACATACAAAATAAGTAATCTTCTTCAATATACAAAGTTCTAAGCCTGTTCTACATAAACAGTGCAAGCAGATAGCGTTGACGCTGTTATACAAGTGCCTAATCTTTAAGCTACGCTTGAACTGGGGCGTCTCCAGTCGGTCGCAGCACTTAAGTCCTCTTCGCATAGGGGCCGCTGCTGTCGCGTTGTCGTGCTAGAGGGAGTGTGCAATTGGCTGGCGTCTTCTCTCAGTCATCTTTTCTCTGTCATTCCCGAGTGACGTGCTGGCGTCCTACCTAGCAGGCCGATACCGACTGAGTCCTTTTCCTGCCAATTTCCGATGGGGGAGGGGAGTGGAGAATGGGTGAAGGCAGTATGTGAGAGGGGGATGGAGTTATGTTAGTAGACGTGGCCCAGTTGTCCTATTTTCCCGCCAAAATTTGAACTTCCCACCTTGATGTGAGTGCAACATTGTCACATCTACGTCCGGCATCTTAGATCCGACATCTTGAACAAATTTGGCAACAATACAAGGCGGGCTTTTCATATCCAAAAATCATTGTTTTTTGGGATTTTGTCAGTGCTATTATAAACCCCCTTAGGTCCCCTCTGTACCACATCTAACACAAAAGAAGAAATTGATTTGTTCACGTTGCGTGGGTTGGAGGAAATGTGTAATGCTTAAAGTTTGGCCCTGTACTGTACGATAGCTACAGAAGGCCCGCTCTTCTGATACCTGTACAAATGATTGCTAGGCAAAGGGCTATACAGAACAATTGCCCCCTTATCTCTTTGATCAATAGAACCCGAGGTATGAGCCCACGAAAAATCGCATTTTCACGCACGCGTTTTGGAATGTATTGATACCGCATAGACCGAATACTGGATTAGTCATGCTGACATTACTTAGCAGTAAATGCAAATTTTGTGTCATTCATTCAGTATTAAGGTTAGAGGATTACCATTTAAACAGTAGCCTGCTTCTAGCGGCCTAAAGCATTAGAGAATAAGGGCAAGGCTCTACAAGACACACCAATTGGAGTAAAAACACTAAGAACGGAGACTTGACTATATATGTACTGCAAAGCACAAAATAATGTTCTAAAATGAACAGATAACGTTTCATTACTCACTTAATTACATTGACTTAATTACTATGCCCATAGGAATGCAGAATTTCGCTTTTGATTCAAATTTCATTTCGGTAATAGTTCCAGATGGCTGCCGAACCTTTATCTACAAATTATGCCTCAAAGCATGCAGTTTTGAGGGTATTTTCAGTTATGTCGATCTGTAAAACAGGAAAAATTGATATTATGAGGGAGGAAGGTGAAAATTGTTGAATACGGGGAAATCACATAAATCGAGTATGGCGGACCTTGATTTTTGTGTCTTAAGCCAGCAGCTGTATGTCATGTTAAGCTTTTCTTGTGTCATCTCAGCAGAGAAAGCGTGGAAAAGGATGGAAAGCCCTATGGCCTGTCACAGTGAGTGAAATGTTATGGGTCAAAATCTCCCACAGTACTGACAAAAACATCTGCAGCTCATAGTACAATCTGGCCACTTGCTGTGATAGAAAAGACACAGGGAAGTAACAAAGTCTCATGAAAGCTCAGTACAGACATTCATGTTCACATGTGGCACTTATTTGTGGCTATGATTGTGAAATAAAAGTAAATAAATGCCACAACACAAGGTCAAGTAGTCCACTGTGTATGGCTAGTGCAGTGCCACTTAGTTTCAGATCAGCAGGCACCATGGCAAGCGTCATGAAAACTTACTGATGAATACCAAGTAGTATTAGGGGGATTGCTTTAAAAAGAGTTGGACAAGCTATATATTTCCTGCTCCATCTGCCACTGTCCCCCTCCACCTTTCACCTGTATCTTCCCCTCCTCCTCCCTTCCCCTGTCCATTTCCTCCTCTCCCTTTCTCTAACCGTCTCCTCCCCCAAATCCATCTCCTGCTACCTCTGTCTCTGTCCCCTCCTTGCTCCTCTCTCTGTCCACCTGTCCATCTCCTCTGCGTCCTCCCTCTTCAACTCATTCTCCTACACACTCTCCCTGTCCATCCCTACCTTCCCTCTCTCTGTTCATCACATCCTCCCCCGTCAACCCCCTCCTTCCCCCTTTCTCCAAGTACCTCATTCTCCCCCTCTCTAAAAATTCATCTTCTTCCCCCTCTCTCAATTCAGCTGTGCTCATGCGCATGGGTAGACCCTGCAATTCACGCTTATGCTGCCAATACAACTCGCCTCCTCTCTTCTCTTTATATCTGTTGCAAGAGGCGGCTATTGGGAGTGCATGAGTGAAGTTGGTTCTATGTCAGGAGCCACTACCCCAATTCGCTCCTTGCCAGCTTTCCTCAGAAGGATGGCAGTGACCTGTGGTGGCCAATAGGTGCAGCGAAAGAAGATTCAGAAATAGCTATTTATGTCCATAAAAATACAGGCAGCGTCTTGACTCATAGCTGGCATTGTCTGTCAATGCACACTGAGGAATCATGTAGCAATCGGTCTTCATGTCTTCTGTCCCCTCTCACTCACCATTGTTCTTTGTCATCTGTCATACCACAATGACGGTTGCCTCATAGCCGTGAAGTATGACGGCATTGGCTTGCTGTCCAGGTAGGCCCTATTCAGTCCACTGGAATGTCAGGAACGCTGGTGTCCTGATCCTGGTAAGACAGAAAGACCTCCAGGTCTTCCCGTCAGTGACAGAGGCAGGCTGTGGTCTTGAACTCTTAGGACTTGTGATTATGGCGAGGTAGCAACCTCTGCCAGAAGCGGCAGTTGTCGAACGTAGCGTACAGGAAATCTACAAAGGACTTGTGCCATAGGTCACTTCTCTGTAGTCATGGAACTCAGTGGGACCGTCATGTACGCCATCAATCTTCTGACCGACTGCCATACAAGCTAAACTGCTGGGGTGTTTATGGAGAGAATTAGTGGTTAATGTTTACACGACGCCATTCGTCATGACCGCATAGGGCCTGCTATTACGAAGCTATTAGCGGTTTCCCTTCTGCTGTGCTTGCTTAACGAGTTCGTTATAGCATAGAACTGTTTCATAGAAGCCCTTGGTACCATTTGTTGGCTTTGCCTTAGCCTTTCTTTCGTCACATAACGAAGGTGACGCGACTCTGTCTGGCTGCTCTGACCAACCACATTCTGCCGAAGTCTGCTGCCTTGCTCGCCAGAAACGCCGTTGATGTATTTTGCCCTGACCCCATCTTTGTGGTGAAATGTTTTCATTGCGTCCACCTGGTTTCGATATTGCCATAACGTAGGACGATAGCTTCGCTCTGGGGCTTTGAAAATTTTACCCGTTTTATAGCCATATACAAGGTTGGCATGCGACATACCCCTCCTCTCTAAAAAAAAATCGTCCCGAATTTTTAGAAAAATAATCTTACTCCCTTTATAAAACTCTTCACCAACTTGACCTATGTTACAGCTTTTATTCTCCTGTCTGATACAAATCATTCAAGAGGGATCGCGTGTGTGGGGTTTAACTCTACTGTAGTTATTTTCTCCAGTCGGCCGCTGTGGCCGAGCGGTTCTAGGCGCTTCAGTCCGGAACCGCGCTGCTGCTACGGTCGTGGGTTCGAATCCTGCCTCGGGCATGGATGTGTGTGATTTCCTTAGGTTAGTTAAGTTTAAGTAGTTCTAAGTCTAGGGGACTGATGACTGATGACCTCAGATGTTAAGTCTCATAGTGGTTAGAGCCATTTGAACCATTTTTTTATTTTACTCCTTAGGAAAAGACAAACTTCACCAATGACTGTTAGTACTGCGATTATACTAGTGGTTGCTACACTGATGACAACTGTGTCCTGAACATGTCTTAATATTTGAACGAAAACAATTTTTCTCTCTTCTACATCAATCAATTTATCTATGCTCTGTAATACCATAGCATCTAGTGTTTAATTCAGAAAGAAAGTATTCTGAATAGGTAAAATGCTCAAGGTATCCTCTGGCTAATACGTCAGTTGTACACTAGTAATTACTGTAGTGCCAATGATGGTTGCTGGTAGATGAAAGTCGACTCCCAGTGTATCAAGTTCAGTTCCGTTGATTAATATACCGCTAAGCTGCAATTTACCCTTGTCACTCCTGTAAAACTCTTGTTTTTATAACAGTTCCAATGATTTCCGATTCGTGTAAAATTTGTCCATGGCTTCGTAACTACCTTCTTACACTTTGGTGCATTCATGTTTCCCAAAAATAATTGCACTTCACGTGATCGGTTACCTGCTTGAGCTACTTGTGCAGGACAAAGTAATACTTCATTAACCAAAAATTTAATCCTCCTGTTAATAAGACTCCAATCTGTACTCAATCTAGGCGTCATCCTAGCCATCACCTGTAGGAAATAATTTGTATGTACTCCCTTCTTCCTTAGAAAAAAGTGGGAACACAACAAAAATACGTATACTCCTAAGTACACTACATGAATCAGTGAACACAAAGGAAAAAAATCCTACTAATACCCATGTCTCTCTACATCCGCAACTACGTATTCCTTGGTCTCAGCATATATGGTCTATTCTGCGGTATTTCTTTATTATTTTGCTTCCTAATTCTAGTATGTGACATTTCCGCTGGTACTTCAGAAAAAGAATTTATGCTCCCTTGAATACGTTTAATTCTACTGATATGGACTACTGAAGTTGGTCCTGGTAATTGTAACTTCACATGTGCAAGTGACTTTACCTCATCTATCTGGCAAGAACCGTAAAACATTGTCTAAAACTTTGGGAATGTATGGGTTTGCAAATAATACTCACTGACCTATCCGATACTGTGGTAAATTCCTCTTACTTGACCCCACATGCTCTTGGCGTTATTGCGCTTTTGTGTTAGCCCATTTTACCTTTTACCAGACTTCCTTTAGAGTTTTTGCAAATAACTTAACGTGTTCACCTTTTTTTCCAACTTTGGTTGAATCACATCAAATGGAGAAGGCTTTTTGCATTCATATAGTATCTTGTAAGGTAATAACCCTGTTCGTGTATGAGTTTCTGAACTGTACACGCAAGTTACAAAATCTAAATGTACATCCACTCTAGGTGTTGAGAATTCACGTAATGGCTTAGCATCTTAGATATAGTCCTATGAACTATTTCTGTACTACAATTTTCCTCTGGGTAAAATGGACTTATATGTAAATTCTTAACTTTCAGTAAGGGACACAACTGCTTAATGAGAGAGGACGTGAAATTCCTGCTCTGGGCCGTAATAATCGTTTGTGGCACCCCAAATTTAAGTATCCACTGATTCACAATAGCGTGAGCTAGTGGGCTTGCTTTCTGATCTGATATTGCTACCATTCCCAGACACCTTGAAAAGTGATCCATAATTGTTAACACATACTTGTTGCCCGAGTAATTCCTGCAAAACAGCCCAAACTATCTCCTCCTCTCATTTGAAATGGATAGTCAGACTCTGGTAGTCTTTGTAATTGCACTTTGTGCACATGGAATAGATTCCTTGATGTACTGTTGAACATTATTGCGTCTTGTTCTCCACCAGAACATTTCTGCTACTGTTGTATTGCCCCTATGACCCGATAACATATGATCAGGTGATTGCCGTAGTACGTCTGTCCGCAAAGCTGCTGGAACTGTGACACGCAGTCCACTCTTGGTTGCTCTAGACAAAACCCTATCTTGTACGACAAGCTGTGGCTGTGTACAATACACCTGACACTCTTTATCATTTGCTTTGCTTTCTTCAGATCTTTCAGATCACATTCAGAGACCCGCAACGCCCCAATCTTCCAACTAAGTGTGTGTGCATTTTTGTGTTTAACACCCGGTTTGTGAATCACATCATATCGAAATTCACTTAGTTTCAAAGCTCACCTCATTAGACGACTTGAAGGATCCTTTACCCCAGTAGCCATTTTATAGCTATATGATCAGTAATCAATGTGAACTTACATCCATATGGATAACATCCAAAATAAGAAATACTGTATATTAATGCTAACACCTACTTTTTAGTGGTAGAAAAATTTTGTTCAGCCTTATTAAGCTGATGAGATGCATATGCCACTGGGTGTTCTTTCCAATCAACGATTTGCTCTGAAACTGCTCCCAAAGATGTACCACCTGAATCACATGACAATATTAATCCTTTTGTGAAATCTGGAAAAATCAAAATCGGACCTGAAGTTAATATGTCCTTTAAATTTTGAAATGCTGTCTGACACTCAGGTGCCCAACTAAACATGATACCTTTCTGCAGTTATTTTGTTTGTGATTGCATGGATATGTGTGATGTCCTTAGGTTAGTTAAGTTTAAGTAGTTCTAAGTCTAGGGGACTGATGACTTCAGGTGTTAAGTCCCATAGTGCATGGAGCCATTTGATTTTTGTTTGTGATTGTGCCACTTCAGCAAATCCCTTCACGAATTTTCTATAGTAATTTGCTAATCCAAGGAAAGATTATAACTGTTTAACTGTCTGAGGGACCGGAAAGTCCTGTACTGCTGATGTAAGGCGCAGATCTCTCCTTATTCCATCTTGGCAAATAATATGCCGCAAATAGTTTACTTGTGATTGTACAAAGTGTCACTTATCAGTGTTAAGCATTAAGTCGAGCCTTTCTCAACCTGTCAAATATCTCCAAATGCTGAACGTGTTCTTCCAGGCTTTTCGCGAATATAATTATATCGCCGATATACAGAATGCATTTTTCTGGTTTTAAGCCTCTGAGGACTCCATCTAATAAACTTTGAAATGTAGCTGGTCCGTTTTTTAGCCCAAAAGGCATACTTCATTAATGGTAGTGACCAGAAGTTGTGGTAAATGCTTTTTTTAGATCTACCCTGGGCGTGTACATCAAACATCTTAAACCTAAGGCTGAAAAGAAATTGCACTGACCCAAATTATCTAAAGTGTCAGTAATATTAGGATAGGGTACGCATGTGTTACTGTTTTTTCATTTAAGAATCCGTAGTCACAACAATAGCGATATTTATTTGTTCCATCTGGTGACTTCTTCCCTACAATCACAATGCTCAATGACCACAGACTATTACGATATGCTATAATCCCATCTGATAACTGCTGATTCACCATTTCCTCTACTAAAGGCTGTAAATGCTTAGGTAGCCGATACTGTGCTCTAAATACTGGTGGATGATTGCCTGTCGGTATTCTGTGTTGTTTGACTGGTGTAGCAGGTAACACTCCTTGTGGATTGAACAAAAAAATGGTTCAAATGGCTCTGAGCACTATGGGACTCAACTGCTGTGGTCATAAGTCCCCTAGAACTTAGAACTACTTAAACCTAACTAACCTAAGGACAGCACACAACACCCAGCCATCACGAGGCAGAGAAAATCCCTGACCCCGCCGGGAATCGAACCCGGGAACCCGGGCGTGGGAAGCGAGAACGCTACCGCACGACCACGAGATGCGGGCGATTGAACAAATCCTTATATCATACTAACATGATTTCACTAATGCCCTATTTTTAACCTGAAGGTGTTTAACTTTTTCTTGTAATGCAGGTATGAAGACTCATTTCATCACACTACACCCTACGGAATTTTACTGTCTACAGGTACCCAGATTAGCTTTCCTGTACCTACTGGTATCTTGTCATGCAAAACAACTTTTAATGCACTTATACACAGTTTATTCGATGCCACCTTTGCAATGGTTGCACCTTGTGATATAAAAACATTTGCAAATGTTGTAGCCAACGGAAATAACTTACCATCGAGTTCAATCGTCCGTTGCCAAATATTGATTTTAACATGATGCCTAACCAGGAAATCTAACCCAATACCACAGAGACTGCTTGTCCCATGGTTAGTAACACTTCTGTTTGCTCATGAAACCTTGTGTTTCATATTCTAAACCGAGCCGTATTGTCCCGTCTGGATCAACTGCATTGCCGCCTATTGCACCCAACCTATACTTTGTCTCTTGTAGTCTGCTCTTGCAGAACCTACGAGGGCCAGACTGACAACCGATGCGTGTGCCCCTGTGTATACCAAAAATTCATATTGTTTCCCTTTCAAACAAGCCACCAACGAATAATCAGTCTCTGCATGCGCACTGAATGCATTTCTATTTAATGGAAACGCTTCTCGGCGGAAGAAGACTCCCGTTGTCGTTTAATGATTTCCTTTTTCCCATTATAGTTACCCTTTATCTTCGACCTATATTCCTGTGCCTTATAACCGTTCAGTTGACAATTAAAACATTGCGGTTGGTGACACTGTCGCTGTAAAATGACCCTTTCTTCGGCAGTGATAACATTCTGTGTTCGGTACAAACATTTTCTGATCATTCCGAGACTTAGTAGCAATAGCTGTCTCTTGCAGATAGTTGAGTACCTATAGCGCTGCTGCTACAAATAGTGAATTTTCCATTCTCACCTTGCCAGAAAAATTCTGGAGAAATCCCCCTTGGGAACACATCCAGCACCCTGTTCTCAGCCTCTCTCAGTAAAACTGCATCAGCATCAGGACTGTAAGTCAACTCGTACATTTGGGCGTTCAACTTGTGTATCCTGTCCGAAAACGCTTTGAAAGTCTCATTTGGCAATTGCCTCAAATTACTTAACTTTTCTCAAAAGAAACGAGCACTTTTTTGTTTTCCATATTGTTGCTTTAAGCGATTCGACAGCTCTGTAAATTTGGTTACTTTTCTTAAAACTTCATCGTATATGATATATGTCTTAGCCTTACCCGTCAAGTGCAATTTCGCCATCTGCAATGCTGTTCGTTCTGACCAGTTGTACAAGCTGGCTGCGGATAACACGTCCTGAAAAAAAAGTAGTGGCATCCTCCGATGTTTTGCCAGAAAAAAAGGAAATAAGACTAGCAGCTACAGGATCCACGGATGGGGAAACTACTGCCAGTATTGACTTAACTTCACCAGGATCTGATTGTGAAGGATCTCTCATTTGACAGTGTAACTGCTGTGCCATTTACTCGCTCTGTTCTTTTGCTAATTTAACCTGTTCTGTCAGAGCTGATACCATGTCTGCGTGTAGTAGCTGCTCGTGTTTGTGGCATAGTTGTGCAGTTTCCTTTTCTATCACAGTAAGCCTTACTCAGCACACACAATGTACACTACAATGAATACTAAAATTTACTTATTACTTCATCTCATCGACACCCAGTGACGCTTAACAAAGCTCTCTTTTGCATGACCATACCGCAAGTGGAATATATTACAGCAATAAACTTATCACAAGGCGCTCTGTGCCTAGACAAATCAAAAATGTTACTATCTGCTTGTGCAAAATGCACTTTACTGTAATTCCCCTTAAATTCTAATACTATGCTTTGCAAAATGTAACTCTGAACTCACTGTGTCTTATTCTGGACATGATCACCACCAAAACATACTTATGTAGGAAACAAAGCGTTTAAGCGACTCACCCCATGATTGTGCTACTAGTGTGGCTCTGTATGAAATGCTTCTCACATAGATGCTTCAAGCGCCAGAAGCACGACCACTTCCTGTCACCGATTTTGCAAGAGACGACTTTTGGGAGGGCGTGAGCAGAGTTGGTTTTGTGTCAGGAGGTAGCTCACGGCAGCTAACACCGCACACTTCATTTCAGCTGGCTACCGCTTGCGATGGCCCTGACTCTGGCTGTACCACGACACTATGGCAGTGAATGACAGCAGTACATGAACTAAATTTACACATGCCGACATAGAAGGTGCTCTGTCCCCTACCATTCATGAACCTTATTTGTCATCCGTCATACAACAATGACGGTTGCCACATACCTGTGAAATTTGATGATATTAGCCTGCCCGCCAGGCAGACCCTATTCAGTACACCGGAATGTCAGGAACGCTGATGTCTTGATCCTGGTAGGACAGAAAGACCTCTAGGTCCTCCTATCAGCGACAGAGGCAGACTGTAGTGTTAATCTCCGCAACTGGTGACTGTGGCGAGATAGCCATCTCTCGTAGGAGCAACTGTTGTCGTCTGTAGTGTACAGGAAATCTGCAACAGACTTGTACTGTAGGTCACTTCCCTGCAGTCATGGAACTTAGTGGGAACGCCATGTACACCATTAATCTGTCTGACTGGCTGTCCTACGAGCTAAACTACTAGGGTATTTATGGAGTGAAGTAGTGATTAATGTCTACCCGAAATCATTCGTCATGATTGCTTAGGGCTTGCTATTACAAAGGTATCAGCGGTTTCCCTTTTGATGTGCTCGCTTAGCGAGTTTGTTATAGCATAGAACTGTTTCACAAGAGTTCTTGTTACCGTTTGTTGCATTCTTCACCTTAGCCTATGTTTCGTCACATAACGAAGGTGACACGACCCTGTCTGGTTGCTCTGACCAGCTACATTCTGCTAAAGACTGTTGCCTGGCTCGCCATAAACGTCGATGTTGTGCTTTGCCCTGACCCAGTAGCGGTGTCGAAATGTTTTCATTGCAGCAGCCTCGTTTCGACATTGCCATAATTTAGTGCAATAGCTTAACTCCGGGACTTTGGAAATTTTACCTGTCTTACTGCCCTGTACAAGATTGGCATGGGACACCATCTACTCTTCCCACTCTCTTCCATCTTATCCCTCCCACCTCTCTGTGTTCACTTCTACCTCGCTCTCTCTGTCCGTCCACCTGATCCTGCCAGCTCTATCTGTACATCACCACCTCCACACTCTCTCTGTAGTTTCATTCCTCCTGATCCCTCTGTTTGTCCAACTCCTCTGCCTTCTATCTCCACCTGTAACTTACTGCTTCTCCCTTTCTCACCTGCCCACTGCTCCACTACAGCTTCCACCTGTCTCTGGCATCTTCCCATCTTCCTTCCTCTTTCTATCCGTCTCCTCCCCCTCTCTCTTACCATATCCTCTACCCCACTCTGTTCATCCCCTCCTCACCCCTCAGTCCATCTCCTCCACCTATCACTATGTTCACCTCCTTTTCCTCCTCCACTTTCTCGCTGTCCATCTACTCGTCCACCTATCTCCACCCACTTTCTCCTCCTTCATTCTCTGTTCCTCCCTTCCATCCCCACTATATCTGTCCATTCCCTCCTCTGCCCCTCTCTCTCCATTTTCTCCTGTCCCCTCTCTCCCTCCCGATCTGCTCTTGTCTTTTCTCTCTGTCTATTCCCTACGCTGTCCACCTATATCTCCTCACAGCCATTTGCATGCATGACCCATAGAAAGCATGTCGATAAAGCAGGCTGTTACTTCTTCCACAACACTTCTGTTGTGCAGGGCAGCCTACAAATCAGGAAATTGACAAACATTTGTTGCCCCTGACATATAGCCTGTCATGTAAAGGAAGTCTATAAAGCATTCTGATACTGCGGCTGCAGAACTCATCTGTGGTGTAGGGCAGCCTAAATGTTGGGGCTGGAGATCCATTTCTTGCTCCTGACATGTAGTCCACCCTACAAGGCAGGTTGATAAGGCAGGCTGATACTATTCCCACACACTTCACATGTCATATAGGGCAGACTGTATGGCAGAGGCTAAAAAAAAGTTTTTGCCCTTATCTTCGTTCCTAATTGAGCTAGGAGGTCATAGCCTCACAGTGCTAATACTCAAGAAGTTGCTGTTTGTGATACAAATTTGGTTGAAATCGATCCAGAGGTTTAGAAAAAGATCGCAGGCACACAAATTCATCTGTAGAACAACAGACTAGGTATGGACATCGTCAATAGTTCGTGCAATGCTTCTTCTGTTTAGCCCTAAAGCGCTTCTAGGATAAACATGTGTCAGAAACAATATTCCTCACATTGACTAATGATTTGCCTATTTGTACAATTTTTGTTGTGCTTCGTAAAGTGCTTTCTATCCAAGTCAGCTATTGCTGAAGAAGTATACATTTGAAGGGATGTAGTTTATAGAGACTAAATACTTGTGATTCATGTCAACATCAATATATGTCACAACTTTTCTACTGCAGTGCTTTCATTTCCATTCATTTGTATTAGAATTTTCGGTAGATTCAACCTATGTTTCTTTTCTAAACGTTGAAACAGTAAGTTCAGCTGCTGATAATATGTTGGGATACTGACTGAATGAAGATTTTGCTCTTGAACAGAACTGAACCTCCTGCATAAGAAAAATTATCTACACCCCTGCGTAGTAACTCTGCTGTTACTTTTTGCTTTGAAAATACTATCAACTAAGGAAGGTTCATATCCATTATTAACTGCTACAGTTTCTTTTAATTCCTTGAAACTGTAACTTTTCTCCAGAGATAAATATGTCGAATCAGTCTGATGAACAGCTGAATGGGAAAAGGCTTTTTTATGAGACTAGGGATGTGTTGAGCTGGAGGGTAAAACTTGGTCTGTACTAGTTTCTTTCCTAAAAGTGGCAAAAGAGATCTTATCGTTGATTACAATTAGTGTAAGATCTATGTAATTAAGTTCACGATTCTCGTCTTCTAGTCCCCAGGGTAAGTTAATTATGTGTAGCATCTGTCTGTATATCGACTAATAGTTGTAAAATGTTAGCCACCACTTTTACTTGAAGAGATTGGTAGTACATACATTTTTGGCGCTATCTTTGTCTAGTTGATAATATACATTTAAAGAAATTTCCTCATTTTCCTGATCCCAGAATCACCAGCTACTGCTCTGCACGTTGTAGTTATTACTATTGCCGTTTTTATTAATTTATGATTCTATAGTACCAGCTTTAAACGTTGATCGCTACAAAATCCGAGTTCAATGTTTTCACATACATGTCCCACCTTAATACAAGTGGCAACTCCTCCGACTCCATTATCTGAGTGGTTTTTCTCTCTTAATAACTGTAGCAACGCTAATGTAAAGACCTGTCAGTATTTCGCAAATACTGTACTTCTTAAGGTCGCCAATTCATTTTTCATTTATTATTCGTTAAGCTTCTTTGGAGTTCACAAAAATATTAAAGAAGTTACTTGAACTGCAAGAAGGAAAAGCCACAGTTTAATCAAAGATAAACGAGGGAACCTAATCCTGAATATTTCCACGTGCGAAAAATACGTAAAAGAACATTTTGAAGTGTTTAGCGTAGTTACAACAAATATTGCCTATGTTCATCTGTGAAAATGCACTCAATAAGCAATCTGAGCTATCAGTAAACAGAGAATCTAACCTGCATAACACTGTGTGCATGTTGTATGGGTGACAGTTACGCCATCATTTAAGTCCTCAACATATCGTTACATGAAAGACTTAAACCTAACATTTGGATAAGCTATCTGACTGCATATTTGAACAAGAATTTACAAGTTATACAGAGTCTGACTTGAGCAATGGAATTTACTGGATTAGAGTACATGAGTAGGGGAACTAGGGGGGGGGGGGGGAGAGGGTGTCGCCCCAAAGTACCGTTATCCAAGATGGCAGCGATGACGTCATCCAAGGTGGCGGCAGTGGCGTCATGTGATGAAGTCATCAAAGATGGCGGCTTTTCGTGGGAAGTTTGAAATTTGGTGTGAAGATAGGTCAATTGAGTTACCTCCACTAACTTAACCCCACCCCTCCCCCCAGAACATGGTGGGAAGTTCAAATTCCATCAGGACAATGAAACACACCTGTACTAACCAAAGAAAATAGTGGGAACAAAGATTACTTGAGCTACCTCCACTAACCTAAGTCATTTGACCGCCACCTCTTCCTATGGATTGGTGGGAAAAGGACCCGGACTGTGCTGGATGTAAGTCTTCATATTGCAAGCAGTCTTTATTTAAACAATTAGAAGTAGTACCGCCATCCAGTGTGTTCTCCATGAGGTCCGGAGTCCAACTGACCTAGTACACAGTACTGCCGCCAATGGTGCTGTCGTCCATTCTCTGACATAATCCAAGATGGCGGGGGAAATGGAGGGAAACAGTGTGATCCCCATGAGGTCCAGAGTACAACTGACCTAGTACACAGTACTCCCACCAGAGGATGCTGTCGTCCATTCCATGATGTAATATAAGGTGGAGGGGGAAAATGGGGGGAAACAGTGTGGTCGCCATGGGGCCTGGAGTCCAACTGACCTAGTACACAGTACCACCACTAGAGGGCACTATCATCAGTTCCATAATGTAACCTTAGATGGCTGTCTGTAGGGGAAAATGACTCAGTCTTTGCTGGGCCGCTGGGGAGAAGTAGGAATGTACTTTATTTATTTTGGAACAATTTATTTATGGATTTTAGATAGTATATTTATCAAACTGACACGAAACACATGCTCAACATGCTTGGGGTCACACCACACAGCCTCCAGACCTGTAAACTACTCGTAAATTACTGAAATAAGTCTCTGCAGACATGCAAACAATTCCAGTACACAGCATACAAACATACAAACTCCTCCAAAATATTGCAGTATACTGATGTGCAGACATGAAATCAACTCGTAAACTGTCCAAATATGCACAGCACAACATCCAGACCTGCTCGCAAAATAATGCAACAGACACGCAAACAACATGTGTGGACACCACCTGCCACCCCCTGTCCACTGAACAACACAGGAGGCTACTGCACACACTACCAGAAGTTGGGATGCACAGGCAGATGCCAAGCTATGCACAGGTGCCCATTTGGGTCCCTCAAGCATGATGTGGTTGCATCCCTTTCATACTTGACACCTGATAAATTCCTCTCGAAATACGTGATCACCTAGGCACCGTTGCTGACGTGAGCAGACGGGAGCGAAGACCTATTTGCAGAGTGCAGATGCTCCAAGGGTGTGCACGTGTTGACACCACCACAAGCCACCGCCAGACGCAAGCCAGTGTGAGCCATCACTCTCACGCAGCTACTGACAGCATGTCAACGTCACCTCTACAGTTTTAGTTCTTCGAGTGCTATACTGATGTCACATGTCTATCTAAATAAGTGCCAAGTCATCCTCTGAGCTGCACACGTATGTGTTCACCACTGCTCGTGTGATCCCTCTGTCTACCTGCAGTCCAGCGATGACCTAATTGCCGAACGACTCACCCTCACAGATGCTGCAGAAATCTGTCTCAGAATATCACAGGCTGCTTTCTCCCTAGCAATTCTAATGGGACATGCATGACATGTGGCTGACTCATCGCTGTGCATAGCTACATACCATAGCAAGTGAATCTAGCAAGGTTCTCAATGTTATACTGAAGCCTCATGGATATCTAAAATAAGAACCAAGTCGAACTCTCGGAAATTGTATAGTGCCCCAGAAATACTTAATGTGCGCTTTTGTAGGAGCTTTCATGATGTCTCGGCTTGTATGCACGGAAAATATTGCACTAACAGAACCTGTTTACGAAAATAGTGCAGAATAACATCGAATGCATACTTCCTTGCGATTCTGACATGGCACCCCGTCTATCACATGTTACCCTTCCTGCTTTCAACATAAGCAAACGTTCTCACCTCTATGTAGAGACTCCTATATCCTAGCACAAAGGATGTCTTGTGAATGAATTATGCATTATGATTCACTCTATCTAACTTACCCGCCGAATTACTGATGCCGCCGGTATGGAAGAACCGTCTGCCTTTTCTTTTTCTTTTAGCAGACGAGGTTTTCAGCGGCAAAAAAGCTATTTTACACAGATAGCCATATTGCACTGACAATTAAACCTTGCAAAGTGCTCCTACATATCGTCAAACACTGAAAAACTGTTACTCAGTTACTCTGCTCTTCCACTGAGGAAAGGAGCTTGAATATTAGAGTGGGAAAACGATCTCAAGCCCAACAATATATCACCCTGTAGCGTGTTGATGTAGTAAACATACAATTTTTATCCTGCACCATACAAAATCCGCTCTTTCACATCATTTAAATAAAGACGCGAAATGTGAAGAAGCAGTCAACCAAACAGTTTACATGGGAGGGAATAACGGTCCAGCGCAAACACACCTCCATATTCAATCTTCTCAAATTTCCACACGATCAGGAAAAAGATATGCAACACATACTAAGTAATAGTTCACTATTTGGCCATCTAGAGGACAATAAGGTTAAGTCATCCACATTCCTACACTCCAACAGGCCTCTCCATTCAGACACCTCCTACTGTTAATGGGAAATGTGAGTCATCCCCTCACAGACCGACACCGCTGCATGCCAAGCATGCACAGGTAGAATCATCATCATAAGAAGTCGGTCACATGCATATTTTATCCCTGTACTTACAACTAAATGTTACGGTCACAGTCTCAGTTGAATGACATTTGACAAGGAGCGAAGTATCAGAAATACATCCTGCTAACGGCTGTGGCTCCGGAAATAGAAATATCAATACCATTCTTGTGACTTGACATACTCTTCCCTTTGCTATCACAGTGCTCGACGTAAGATCCATACCTTCCTTATGAATGGACATAGTCATTTCCTTTGCACATGTCAGAACACAAACACACATTTTATAAGCATGATGCTAAGGTGAACCTATCACACACCCCCTACTACTAAGTGTAATACTTCGTCAATAACTGATCGCTGGCGATACGAAATAATACTGACCGAAAATCAACTATGGGTGGACATATCTCGTAAGTTATTTCTTATGAGTGCCATCACCATGCCTTAGAAAGAGATGTTTAATCATCTTACAAACTGCCGGATGTTAAAGAATCCGATCCCAACAACTACTGTATGTTACTGTCCCATGCGGTCTTGGTTCTTCATGTGCACACAAGCACCCATATTAAAAGCTATACCGGCTTTATAAATCCACATATGGCATTACCTACGAATCACGTGGATTTTCCACACAACTATGGAGACAGCGATCGTAGGGGTGTATATTATCAGACCATCAGTCCGGTTACACGTAACCCACGAAGCAACCTTGTCATAAAATCGCTGAATTTTGAAAGTGATCTGTCTAAGTAACGTGGTATGAAACCGCTATTTGCAACCCCCCACACCGCCACCACTAGACATTTCTCCAGTATTTGTAACGTATTCTGTCTCTCTATCATGTCAGAGGTTTTGCAATAAATCCACCGAGTTATAGGCGATGACTGATTGGGAAGGATCAGAAACAGTAATAGATGGTGTGCTGATTTAGGTCGTACGAAATGTACACTAGCTTTTCAGGTCTCTGGTGTTACGCTATCTGATAGAAATGATGTCTGTGACTTGGAATCAAGTCTTTCCATTCAACAACATACCTGTGTTGGATCCTATGGAGAAGTCCTCTAATGATTACAGTCACTATTCTGTCTATCTATCGCTTGAGCCTTGTCCTGCAGTTACGCAGGGTCAGCCATCGTTAATTGGATTTGGCATGTTAATGGTTAAGGGGTGGCTGGCTGCCCTTCCTGATGCCACCCCGTACCCCCCGGGATGGAATTAGTGTACTCCAACTGTCTGCGTCGAGTGTAATCCATGGAATAGTGGAAATGTGTTCAGATGCCTGCGAGCCGTGTACCTGAGGCAGAACATGGGGACCAGCCCGGTATTCACGTAGCGGGATGTGGAAAACCACCCAAAACCCACATCCAGGCTGGCCGGCACATCGGCCCTCGTCGATCCGGGGCTGGTGCGCCTACCTGAGTCCAGGAAGCAACGTGTTAGCGCTCCCGGCTACCCTGGCGGGTTAATGATTACAGTCACTAGTGAATCATATTTCTGGCACTCTCGTATCTCGAAACGAGCCACCTTTCTCGAACCTATCTGCTGCAGTAAAATTCCAACATGGTTTTGGTAGCTCCTAAGCATTTTGCAACTACCCCTCAGACTCTGTGCTGCCGTCCCTGCAGCTTTGCGCGTGTGATAGTTCCAATGTAAGTCAGAACTGAGTAGAAGACAGAGAAAGCTATATCTAATTCCTTCTGCAACTTGTGTAGAAATAGATGGAGCTGAGTTACTGCGACAGAGCTGTTTTGACCATTTGACAGAAACGAAGCCTGCTCCTGCAACATGAGGTAGTATAAAACACAGTATGGGAATTGGGAGAAGGACGTGGATTTTGCTACCGGATTGTGGTGCCTCTTCAAACTACAAGCATATACAGAAGATCCACATCCCTCAGGGTCCATTCACGTCTATAACCCCAATATTATATCATTGTTGTTCTGTTCCATGCACCAGAGAAAAACTACGAACTATAAAAGCTCCACTGACTTCATCCGATAGAGTACTCAGTAAGATTTTTACAGCATCTCTCTCCCCCCACATATCGAAAACAAGTACCGCATGTGTGCCATCTTCAGGCATGTGATGATCCTATTAAATATACAGGTATTGATACACTGCACAGACCAGTTTAAATTTTCATCGCCTATACTGTAGGAGGATGACCATATCAGACAGAATATATCGTAAGTTGCAAGAGATGCTCCCTGTGACCCTGCGTCGTTGTTTGGAACATTGTTTTTTCTGCTGTAACACGCTTTGTACACTGCCATACATTTTGTTTTTCCGCCACGACTTCGACGTCTGTGTCAGGTTCTAAAGTGACATTAACACGTTCTCATCCATTACCTCTCTCAGAAAACTTGACGTCACATGGTGTAAATCATGTTGTTACTGCACCTTCCATAACATACCGCACACACTGGATGATTGTAAATGAAAGAGACTTACAACATAGGGAAACTGGAAGAGTTTGACAGCATTGTGGAGTGTTTCCGAACTGCTGTCCGAAAGTGATTGACGACCTCTACATTTAAACTCATTGTCACAGTGAGGGAATAGCTGATGACTCCGCATTTCATTTCAACTGATTCCTCATATTGCAATCATGTACGCGATCACTATTTCGGTGCTATCTGTCCCCAGAACGTGCCGGCCAGTGTGGCCGAGCGGTTCTAGGCGCTTCAGTCTTGAACCGCGCGACCACTCCGGTCGCAGGTTCGAATCCTGCCTCGGGCATGGATGTGTGTGATGTCCTTAGGTTAGTTAGTTTTCAGTAGTTCTAAGTTCTAGGGGACTGAAGACCTCAGATGTTAAGTCCCATAGTACTCAGAGCCATTTTTAGCCATTTGTCCCCAGAAGGTGTTGTCCCTCCACCAAAACTCTTTCTCCTACTCAAACAAGCGACGTCAGTCAATCATTATGTGGTAACCAACAGCATACCAGTGGATGGATGGGATGGAAAAGACTTCCCCAATGTACTGAAACGATAAGCATTACAGCTGATTGTGTGAACAATTTTACCAATTTTACAGTAATTTCAACACTGATCAAGGATGTGACAGCATGTTTCCCAATTTCAGTATCATAGATAAACCACCCCCTCGCCACTTTGCAAGTATCATTGCGAATGTGAATAGTGAATAGGCGACTGTGCAGTAAGTCCATGCATTGTTAATTCTCGAACACATCCATCATCAAAGTAAATCAGACAGCGCACAACATATTTCTAACACCTCTAGCATAGTGCTTAATTTACGATCTATCTCTATGCTGATGGGAGTCACAGAGCATTCTCGCAGTCTTAGGGTAAAATTAGCGATTGAAAGACTCCCTCACACTGTCATTGACCAACCGGCCCTGCAGCACCGTTACCGATTTAATCTGCAGTCGACCAGAAGCAGACCACTACTTTCCATGTCTCGTGAATGAATGGAGCATACCGAGTCCTCGCCCATCCAAGTCCACAAGATTTTTCGAGATGTGCCTATGTCTATGAAGTTAGCACTCCTTGTCGATGTATAGTAACAGATTTGAAAGTGTAGTGGTGTAATAGCAGACAGTGAAGAAGAACAAGAAACGGGTGATTTTTGTGTGTGATGGAGCTCCAGACAGAGAGAGAGTTCGAAGCATTTTTACGTAAATCAACCAAGTTATCAATTTTTAAGTATTATTCCAGAGTCTAGGATCTGTACCTGGAAGGTACTGGTAAGAGAGAACATACACACACTCACTCCTAAGGCTACAACGTTCCGCCCTTGAAACGGGCTATAATGTTATATTACTTGAGCTTCCGATCTATCAGTCGTATGGAATGTAGTGCTGTTATTATTCCAGTGTAAGAAATATATTTCAAGTGCGTGACATACATCCTTCTTCCCGGTTTCTCCTCGATAAACTATGTTATCGAGCCATAAAACGAGAAAACTACTTCCTTAAAACATTGGCTCTGTGTGATACGAGCACAATATAGCTTTCCAGAGATGTGTAGCGTCCACTGTTCACATCCAATCGCGCTTCAGACATTGTACTATGCCTGCATCAGCCCCATATAAAATTATGGATAGTAACGTGGAATACCTCTTACATGGAAACACATAAAAGCATAGCAGGAGTGTCCGACACTAACTCTGGAAACAGCGCATCTGTCATGCAAATGTATACACGGAGATTGCAGTTCCTCATAAGCACCCATCACTAACTTAATTACGAAGCTGAAATCCTGATTATACACCCAAGATGCGACAGGGGGATGGAGTACATCGCATAAATCATAGTTTGATTAGAGGATTGTGTCACGTTTCATCACACATGAGATGGAAGTGCTCTGATGACTGACAGGTTTACCGTTAACAATCGCAAGTAGTCAGTCCTTTAAATCATATACTGAACATGTGACTATATACGAGTCAAATGCAGGCTATTTCACGTGACTGATGCGTCCTGACAGAACAGTGGAGAAGTTGACCTACAGCAACTTCTCACTCTCTAGAATCCATCATCAGTCTACCATTAAATCGTACATCGTTACAACTCCATCTCAATCGATCACCCCATCCACTCTCTGTCATCCTTTAACGCAGATGCATGTACGTTTAGAGGCGGATGGTTCTCTGTCTTCCTGAAAAGCATCAAATAGAGTAGTCAACTCGCGTGTATGACTGGTTCCTCGGTAGACATACAGTATAATTCTGCCTCGACGGAAAAAAAATTCGCTGCTTTCCTGATCCCCTTCACTTCCATGTTGACGTTTTCTCAGATTCCTCTTAGTGCCGCATACTTGTTCCCATGTACAAATTGCTCTGCGCCCACCTGAAGAGATGCAAGTACTTCCTCAATTTCCCCGCATTTCAGTGTATATTTGTTAAATTTATACCCATCCCCCTGTCATTTTCCGCAATTCTATCGATTTTATGTCAGTTGCACCCATGCGATTATGACATAACCTCTCGTTCTGAGTTCTAAAATTGCTTGTAAATGTAGTACATATGCCAACACCTAGCCCAGATGCGCCGATCAGGAGGCGTAGTATAGCACTGTACTTGATTGTATCCAGTGACCTCCACATTTGGAGAGCGTTTGCTCCGTTTTCTGTATGTCTGTGTATATTTATGTGCCGCGGATGGCTCCAAGGACCCACAGTAGGCCCAGGTTACTGTTCGAATGTGGATCCACCGCGTGTTATATCCGGAGTGATGTTGGGATGTAGATCCAGAATATTCTGTGCACGGGATAGAGTTTGAAGGTGGATCTGCAATGCACAATGTACGGAGCAGTGTTGGGATGCAGATCCACAATATACTACATTCGAGTTAGCGTTCGAGTGTAAATCTGCCGCACACTATATATATCAGGACCAATGTTCGGAGGCTGATCCACCACACGTCACATCTGGGATAGGGCTAGCAGGTGGACCAATCATGCGGTATGTCTGAACACGTGCTCTATTGGGTAACAAAATCCATGTCCTTCCCCCAGTTCCTGCACTGTCTTTTTACTGCCTCATGTTGCAGGAACAGGCTTCGTTTCTGTCAAATGGCCAAAACACAGCTGTGTTGCAGTAACTCAGTTTCATCTGTTTCTACATGGGTTGAATAAGGTTGAAGATATAGCTTTCTCTGACTTCTACTCAGTTCCGACTTACATTGGAACAATCACATGCACAAAGCTGCAGGGACGGTAGTGCAGAGTGTGAGCGCTAGTTGCAAGATGCATAGGGCCTACCTAAAACCATGTTGGAATTCTACTGCAGCAGATAGGTTCGAGAAAGGTGGCTCGTTTCGAGATATGAGAGTGCCAGAAATATGATTCACTAGTGACTGTAATTATTAGAGGACTTCTCCATAGGATCCAACGTAGGTATGTGGTTGAATGAAAGACATAATTTCTAGCAGATAGCATAACACTAGAGATCTGAAAAGCTAGTGTACATTTCCTACGACCTCAATCAGCACACCATCTACTACTGTTTCTGATCCTTCTCAGTGGATATATCGCAGAACCTCTGACATGGTAGAGAGACAGAATACGTTACAAATACTGGAGATATATCTGGTGGCGGCGGTGGGGGGACGGGGGGTTGCAAATAGCGGTTTTGTACCATGTTCCTTAACTGAATCACTTTCAAAATTCAGCGATTTTATGACAAGGTTGCTTTGTGGGCTACTTGTAACCGGACTGATGGTCTGATAATATACACTCCTAAGATAACTGTCTCGGTAGTTGTGTGGAAAATCCACGTGATTCGTAGGTAATGCCATATGTGTATTTATAAAGGCAGTATAGCTTTTAACATGGATACTTGTTTGCACATGTAGAACCAAGATCGCATGGGACAGTAACATACAGTAGTTGTTGGGATTGGGTTCTTTAACATCCGGCAGTTTGTAAGATGATTAAACATCTCTTTCTAAGACACGGTGGTGGCACTTGCAAGAAATGACTTATGAGACATGTCCACCCATAGTTGATTTTCGGTCAGTATTATTTCATACCGCCAGCGATCAGTTATTGACGAAGAATTATACCTAGTAGTAGGGGGGGTGTGATAGGTTGACCTTGAGCATTATGCTTATAAAGTGTGTGTTTGTGTTCTGGCATGTGCAAAGGAAATGACTATGTCCATTCATAAGGAAGGTATGTATCTGACATCGAGCACTGTGGTAGCAAAGGGAAGAGTATGTCAAGTCACAAGAATGGTACTGGTATTTCTATTTCCAGAGCCACAGCTGTCAACAGGGTGTATTTCCGATACTTCATTCATTGTCAAATGTCGTTTAACTGAGACCGTGATTGTAACATTTAGTTGTAAGTACAGGGATAAAATATGTATGTGACCGATTCCCTAGGATGATGATTCTACTTGTGCATGCTTGGCATGCCGTTGTGTCGATCTGTGCAGAGATGATTCACGTTTCCCATTAATAGGAGGAGCTAACTGAATGGAGAGGCCTGTTGGAGTGTAGGAATGTGGATGACTTAACCTTATTGTCCTCTAGACGGCCAAATAGCGAACTAATTCTTAGTATGTGTTGGATAGATTTCGTGATCGTGTGGAAATTTGAGAAGATTGAATATGGAGGTGTGTTTTTGCTGGACCGTTATTCCCTCTCATGTAAACTGTCGGTTGACTGCTTCTTCACGTTTTGCGTCTTTATTTAGTTGAGAGAACATCAATTGTGGTGTATGCATCTAGCAGATGGAAGACAGTTTTACTTGTTCTCTAGACATGAGAAATACATTATTTGACTTTGTAAATTATAGGGATGATTGGGAATCTGTTACATCACCGACATCGGTATTAGTGAGTGGAAATATCAGTTTACTATATTTCTCTTTTGTCGAGTTTTTTTTCATGTAAAGGTCCTCACAGATGGGGTAAGTCTCCAGTTACTCAGTGGTCTAGAGCATGCTCCACCTCACATGAGTTTGGGGTTTGTAGAGAAAGAATTCCCAGTTTATATCTCCGGAATTAACTTGCATGATCGTTTGGTAGAATACTGCTGTGTGCTTGATATTTGGAAGTACCGCGAAAATGGTATAATATTATGGCAAAGCATGCGAAAATACAAGTGTTGTGTAATCCCAGAGTCTGGAGATGGGTGTAGAAAAGCAAGCAAGGAAGCAGTTTTGTACCAGAAACAGTAAAGCGTTTGTGCCGAGGGAGAACAAGCTCGAATTTGTAGAACAGTTGTGAGAGTGACTTCGGTCCACTGAGGGTGCTCTGGTCACCCATCGAATATGGATGACCGCCGACCTCACAGAGAAATATCTAGTGCTGCGAGGGGTGTATACGGTGCTGTCTGTCTTTGTGGTAAATGTATGAATGATGTAGAAGAGCGGATTTTGTATGGTGCAGGATAAAAATTGTATGTTTACTACATCAACACGATACATGGTGATATATTGCTGCGTTGGAGATCAGTTTCGCGGTCTAATGTACAAGCTCCTGTCCTCAGTGGGAAAACAGTGTAACTGAGTAACAGTTTTTCAGTATTTGACGATATTTAGGGGCATTTTGCAAGGTTTACTTGTCAGTGCAATATGGCGATCTGTGTAAAATAGTTTTTTGCTGCTGAAAGCCTCAGTTACAGAAAGAAAAAGAAATGTGGGCGGTGCCTCCACACCGGCTGCATCAGTAATTCAGTGGGAAAATTCGATAAGACCGAATCATAATGCACAATCCATTCACAAGACATCCTTTGTGGTGCAATATAAGAGTCTCCACATAGCAGTGAGAATGTTTGCGTATGTTGAAAGCAGGAAGGGTAACATGTGATGAGCCGGGTGCCACATCAGAATCGCGAGGAAGAATGCGTTCGATGTTATTCTGCGCTATTTTCGTTAACATGTTCTCTTAGGGCAAGAATTTCGGTGCATACGAGCCGAGACATCATGAAACCTCCTACAAAAGCGCACATTAAGTATTTCTGGGGCACTATACAATTTCCGAGAGTTCTACTTGGTTCTTATTTTAGATATCCATGTGGCTACAGTATAACATTGAGAATGTTGCGAGATGCACTTGCGATGGTATGTAGCTACGCGAAGCTATGCGTCAGCCACAAGTCATGCATGTCCTGTTAGAATCGCTTGGGAGAAAACAGCCTGTGCTATAATGGGACAGATTTCAGCAGCGTCTGCGAGGGTGAGTCGATCGGCAGTTAAGTCATCGCTGGACCACAGGTAGAGAGAAGGATCACACCAGCAGCAGGGAAAACACGTGTGCGGGGCTCAGAGGATGACTTGGCACTTATTTAGATAGATATGTGACATCAGTATAACACTCAAAGAACTTTAACTGTAGAGGTGACTTTGACATGCTCTCCGTAGCTGCGTGAGAATGATGGCTCGCACTGGTTTGCGTCTGGTGGTGGCTCACGGTGGTGTCAATGGATGTGTGACCTTCGAGCATCTGCACTTTGCGAATACGTCTTCGCTCTCTTCTGATCCCATCAGCAACGGTGCCTAGGTGATCACGTATTTCGAGAGGAATTTCTCAGGTGTCAAGTATGAAAGGGATGCCACCACCATGCTTGAAGTACCTGAATGGGCACCTGTGCGTAGCTTGACAGCTGCTTGTGCATCCCAACTCTTGGGTGCAAGTATGGTAGCTTTCTGTGGGGTAGCCACCTGTGCAGTCCAGTGGACAGGGGATGGCAGGCGATGTCCTTGCATGTTGTTTGCGTGTCTGTTGCATTATTTTGCGAGCAGGTCTGTAGGGTGTGCTGTGCGTTATTTAGACAGCTCACGAGTTGATTTCGTGTCTGCACATCAGTGTACTGCATTATTTAGGAGGAGTGTGCATCTCTGTGTGCTGTGAACTGGAATTATTTCGGTAATTTAGGAGTTTCTTGCATGTCTGCAGAGCATTGTTTCAGTAATTTACTAGTTTACAGGTCTGTAGTCTGTGTGGTATGACCCCAAGAATGTCAGAGCGTGTGTTTTGTATCAGTGTGATAAATATACTATCTAAAATCCATCCCTAAATAAATTGTTCCAAAATAAATAAAGTACACTCCTACCTCTCTCCAGCAGCGCAGCACAGACTGGCTCATTTTTCCCTCCAGACAGCCATCTTTGGTTACGTCATGGAATGGACGACAACGCCCTCTGGTGGCGATACTGTGTACTAGGTCAGTTGGACTCCATACCTCATGGTGACCACACTGTTTCCTTCCATTTCCCTCCGCCAACTTGGATTACGTCACGGAATGGACTACAGCACCCTCTGGTGGCAGTACTGAGTACTAGGTCAGTTGTGCTCTGGACCTCATGGTGAACACACTAGATGGTTGTACTGCCTCTAATTGTTTTAATAAGGACTGCATGCAGAATAAAGACTTACACCCAGCACTGGCCGAGTCCTTATCCTGTCAGTCCCTAGGAAGAGGTGGTGGTCAGATGACGTAGGTTAGTGGAGGTACCCCAAGTGACCTTTTTTCCCACCATTTTATTGGAGGTGTGTTGCATTGTCCTGATTAACTTCCCGCCATTTTCTCAGGGAGGGGAGGGAAGGGGGTTAGGTTAGTGGAGGTAGCCCAATTGACCTATCTTCCCACCAAAATTCAAAGTTCCTGCCAAAAGCCGCCATCTTGGATGATGTCATCACCGACATCTTGGATAACGGTACTTTGGAGCGACACCCCCCACTAGTCCTGCTACTTACATGTCACATTGTCAGTGTCTCTGTTTTGGCCCTAAGTTTTGCATTCACCTCTTTAGATGACTGCCTTTCTACACGTGGTTTACAGCAATTTGCAACAACATGCAGCGGTGGGTAAAGCTCATAGTTACTAAGAATGACTTTAATAAAAAGGAGTTTGCTTGGATCGTGTTAACTACTAACTAACTTGTGAGAAGGGATTTCATAAATTAAGTCTATTTAAAACATTAGAAATCATCATGACCAATAATATACAAAGACAATGACAATGACATAGGTATCAGTAATGGCTGAGTGCCAGATTAACAAATTATTTCAGTTTCGAAGTCACATTAACATTTAATAACGAAGTCATATTTATTAATTAGATGTGGAAAATAATAATTATTGTTTGGAGGATAAGGAGGCTTCTTTAACTGCCAAGCAAAATATGGGATTATTGCAAACTCGGGCTAACAACACGAGCCTGACCTTGCAGTTGCTTTTGCGCTATGCTTGTGAGTTTTACCTTGAATTCCATCTTCAAGCATAGTTAAGCCATCTAGATGTCACTGGGCTGTATAAATGAAATCAGGCCTTGAGTGTGGTAAGATCTCCCATCACCGACCCGAGGGCAGCATGACGTGTCTTCTGTCTCCAAGCTCTTGACTGACACTACTACATCCACTCCCACATATAGACCTCGTCTAAAAACAGTACTTAAAATCACGCTCCCATTTTTCACCCTCAGATTGTTACTATCGATATCAGAGTGCTTTTTTTATTTTCAATCTTACCCAATGCAAAGGACAGCATTATGTTAGCTATATTGTTTTCAATGTAATAGAGAGTTCTGACACATTCCTTACATAGCCTCTCTGTCGCTTCTTTAAGAATTTGAAAGGGGCTTATGTACAAATAGGACAAAAGGAGATACAAATTCTTATTTATGAAGTATATGTATATATAAACATTTAGGTTAGACAGTAAATATTGCTTTTACAAAGAATATAATGAAACATTTCTTGCTTACTAAAAATGTTCAAATATTTATACAAAATACATAGATGTAGAAGTTCTATTAATGTTAGACGGATTGTTCATTATTAACTCAATTAATTTGAAACAGTTTAGGGAGCCTTTAAAAAAAAGTAATTAGGCGCATTCTAATACATGAAAAATTTTAAACTGTAAAGTTTAGAAAAATAACAAGAAAAGCATGTAGAGTATTATTGTTTTGTAAGAAGGGAACGTTCACTGCACATGGAGTTTTGTATTGTTTTGCACTTTGCACACTTGTACAAATATAAGAGGAGAAGCAACATCATAAACTGTGTGTAAATGTGTGTTTACTGTCTATATCACTAAAACCTCAACATAGAGTGTAGTAGAATCATGCAGCAGTGTGTACAGTGTCCATCTTACTAACACTTCACTTGGAGAAACTTCATTTTTGGTAACACAGTGGCTTGTATTGTCAAGGTCCTTTCATTGAGACAGCACTGTGTAATTGTGGCTCTCAAAGGCAAAGCTCAGAATTGATTGCTGATTGCCATTCAAGAACAGGTATTTATCACAGAAATGTTTCATTATGACACACCTCCTTGGTTGCAGCCATCACTTTGCTGCAGACATCATGTGTGCGTGTGCATTTTGTAATTTGTTTGTGCCCTGGCAGATGCCAGTTACTCGGTGCCCTACAGACAGAAAATATTTATTGTAACAACTTTACAAAAATTTTTACATATTCTTGTAAACATAAGTGAAAATAGTTAAATAAGTAACTGCACATGCAGTGTATATGAATGAAAGTTTATAAATTGTTTCATATGGGTCACACATATATTAATGTGAATCTAAAATTAGTGTACATAAAACTCATATGTGTGGCATTATGAAAACTGTTTAGTTACTAATTAAGATATGAGGTTCTGGAGCTTATTAAGGCAAACATATAAAGTGTTAATCGAGTATTAAGTAATTATGCACAGGCAGTATTTGCATATAATATAAAAATCAAGCAAAGTGTGCTGCATTGTACAGTGTCATACACAAAAAGACACAACAAAACTTTTTTTGCCTAAGAAATGCTTTACATATTTTGCGTCAAACACAAAATGATACAAAAATTATTATATTGCATAACAAATGCTTTGTATATATGGAAATAGGATATGGTGCTTGAGGCAGCTATAGGCAAGAATGCTAATACAAATATTGTTCTGCACAGATAGTATTTGGTGTATATGATTAAAAATCTTAACAATGACATATACCAGTGATTTACTTAAGTAAACTTAATGTCTTAATAATCATATATTGAATAATATCGTACTGCTCTAGCAGTATGATCAGAAGTGCACTTTTGTTGGGGGATGGAGGTACTATCCTACCATCACCCTAACTACCATAAAACACACAGGAATCTATACTACACATAAATTTGATCCATATTTCTACAGGATGTAGACTGTAGTAAAGGGGATTGGGATAGTTAGCATTTTCATTGTTGTATTCACTATGGAATAATGTTCAATATACGTTCTCTCTTGTCTATTCACCTGAAAAAAAATTGATTAGTCCTTATACTAACAGTACAGTTGTATAAATGTTACATAACACTCTTATTTTCACATTGATGGTCTTCGTTGCAGGGGGCGCTGGCATGTTTGTTGTCGTCATTTTGGTTTCTAAAGGAAGAAATTCGTTAGTGTCTAGGCTAACAAATAATAAGTTTTCTTCTTTCTGGAGTGGCTGCTAAGTTAAGTTTCCTCTGACACCTGTCAAAAGGTTATTAGTACAGGAAATTATTATTATTATTATTATTATTATTATTGGTGTTTTGCCCTTAAAGAGCGCAGTTGGACTAAACTACATGGCCTTCCTTGCTGCCCAAACTTCCCTCATTCGCTCGCTATGTTTCTGTTTCTGATCCTCTGTCCATGCTTCTCCTTATCCTGCACTTTCCCAATGTTCTATAATGAGGACAAAACGAAATTTTCAAAAATGACTTTCTTGGTGTAAAGAAGACTGAAATTATTGTCATATTGAACGTCCTTGTTATTTCTAGAAAGTCCAGTGGGTGTACCAGACAGTGTATCTGCAATAATATTATCCTCACCAGGGATGTGGATAATACTCATTTGAAATCCTTGAAGATATAGAGCCCAGCTTCTTAGGGACTCTTGTGTCAGTTTGAAGACATTAGAAATTCCAATGCAAGATGGTCTGTATAGACCTTGGTGTTTTTACCATATAGAAAATAATGAAATTGCATAGAAGTCCATACAATGGCCAACAGCTCCAGTTCCACGATTTGAGTAATTTCGTTCTCTCTTGTCTATTCACTCGAAAAAAAATTGAGTAGTCCTTATACTAACAGTACAGTTGTATAAATGTTGGTCAGGGATTTTCTCTGCCTCGTGATGGCTGGGTGTTGTGTGATGTCCTTAGGTTAGTTAGTTTTAAGTAGTTGTGATTTTCCTCTGTACAATAACACCATTTTCCTCCACCTCTTGTTCCCAAAGCCCAACCTCGAAAGCGTCTGTGGACAAGTAAAAATCTTTGGATATGTCCGGATGACCTAATATTTTAGCTTTAAGCAGCGCTTTCTTCAAGATTTGGAATTCCTTTTCTGCCTGCTCATCCCATTCCCACAGTGCATTTTTCCCTATGAGAGCATACGATCTTGGCGTTGTAATAATTTTTAAGTTCATAAATCTATGATAAGAACTGATTCATCCGAGGAATCAGCAAACTTCTCGCTTATTAGTGGGTGAAGAGATCAATCTTATGCATTCCAATTTGTCGGGATACTGTTCTATGCCTGCCGATGAAATCATATGGCCTCAAAATTTTACCTTAGATTTTCCAAGTGCGGATTTATCCAGATTTACCGTAATGCCTGGGTCAAGGAAGAATTGCAGCAGAGAGTTTAGAATTCTATTACGTTGGTGCCAAGATTTTTCTGCTATAAGGATGTCATTGACATAAGCCATGATATGGTTTTTCAAATAATCAGTAACAATAGCATTTAACCCACGAATAAACGCTACTGTAGAAATGTTGAACCCAAAGGGTAGCTTGCAGAATTGTTAACATGTACCGAAACACAGGAATGGCGTGTATTGTCAGCATTCTAGATGAAGTTGCCAAAATCTTGATCGGAGGTAAACTGAAGACAGGACCTCGGGTTCCCGGGTTCGATTCCCGGCAGGGTCAGGGATTTTCTCTGCCTCGTGATGGCTGGGTGTTGTGTGATGTCCTTAGGTTAGTTAGGTTTAAGTAGTTCTAAGTTCTAGGGGACTGATGGCCATAGATGTTAAGTCCCATAGTGGTCAGAGCCATTTGAACCATTTTTTTTTTGAAGACAGGACCTACTCTGGAGAAATTTTGGAGGAGTTCCTCAATAGTTTGATGCCTATCGGTTTCTGGTAGTATAATGGTATTAATTTGTATCGAATCTAACACCAAACAGATCGAGCCATCTTTCTTCTTAGCAATGTGTAATGGAATAGTGTAGGAGCTTACTGCTGGCTCAATTATTCCGTGTTGTCACGTAGTTTGAATTTCAGCTTTAAACTTTTCTCTATAGTATGCAGGAGCGACATATGGTGACACTCTAAATTTATGGTAAGGTTTTATAGTTAAAGCCTTTAATGGTGCCAGGACGATAGGCGGAGTTTTCAGCAGGATTATGCAACATGTTTGCAAGGTCTTATTTGTCACCCACTGAGCACTGTTGTGCGCTTTCTACTTTCTCATGGATTACGCGATCTATTTCTATGACCTTATTAGTGTTCTGTCACGAATCATATTCTAAATTTAATTTGTCACAGATGCTGATCTGTGAGGAGTACAGATTTTGTTCTCTTCGAAAACATAGACAATTAGCATCTTCCTCTTGAGGGAAGATTCATTCCTCAGATTGTAGACAATCAAGTTTACCCTTCATTGAGGTTTAACATCACCTTATGTGCACTTAAAAAGTCTACCCCTAAGATCATTTGAGTGGACAGGAGGGGCCCAATCACGAAGTTTGCTGAAAGACTACGACCCTGACACTTAAAATCTATGTTCGTTTTTGCCCCACATCCACACTCTTCCCGGCAATGGCACCCTTAATTCGTGTCTTCTGCAAGCGAAGTACTGGACAGACTGTGATTTTACAACAATGACTAGACATGACATGGCTTACAACAAAAACAGGACTGCCTGAGTCTAAAACTGCTGGAAAACAGCGTTCCCAAGTGAAATTGATATAATTGGATGGATAATAGTGTTTCTATCATCTTCCTTTTCCTCTGATAGAAAATCCCTTGGATCTTCCAAGTGTACAAACCGTTGTAGAGGTTATTTTCTCAAGTTGCTCAGCCATTGTGACAGTCAGCGTTCAGTATCATTTTTATAGCTGATATTGCTTAAATATTAAAATGTGAGTAACAATTATAGACGAAATATCATTGTTTTTTCTCAGTATACAGCGTATAAAGAAAAATAATGACGTGTTATGAACAGGTTACACTATATATTATAATCATCAGCAAAATTTTCTGAGTTTATCTGCAACATGAAGGCAAAAAAAAAAAAAATTCCAGCAATATTCGCTATTATCTTTGGAACCACATTAATTTGTCGGTATAACGTTTCTGCCCAGAAAAATTATGTACACTCCAGTGGCTTTTATAAAAATACGAAACACTTTAATTTCTCACTATTTCACGTTTCTGTCCACATGATTTATGTGCAATTAATCGGATTTAAAAAAAAATGGCTACTCGCTTTTTTTGACTTTCATTGTGATTATGGTTCCTTCGTTCAGATACTCGCTATGTTCATGAAACACACAATAACATCCCACATTCTTGGGATTAGAGCTTAATAATTTATTATTTCACGTTTAGGTCGACACAATCATGCATGATTCATGGGATTTTTTTAAAAAATGACTACAAGCTTTTTTTTACTTTCGTTGTGTTCATGGAATACCGAATAACATCCCAAATTCTTTGGATTACAGCTTAATAATTAATTATTTCACGCTTCTGTCCACATGATTTATGGACGATTCATCGGATTAAAAAAAATGACTGCAAGCATTTCTTTTTTTCTTTCGTTATGGTTCCTTCGTTCAGACATCCATTATCTTCAAGAAACACACAATAACATCCAAAATTGTTGGGATTGCAGCTTAATAAGTAATTCAACAGGTATGAGCATACCACACAACTGCTTTAACTTCGTTTCTACACCTATATTTACATTTAGCTTTCACGTTATCGTGCAACCTCTATGGTACAACTGCATAGGTCGATTTAGGTTTATTTACGTCACGATGACGTAGCGTTACGTCACTATGCCGCAGGGATCTCCTCACCTAGTGTGAAATGAAGGCTCGATTCACACGGTGGCCAACGTCATGACAACGTCAATGCGGGTCACGTGACGTAAAATATTCGTCCAGTGATTTCAAATGGCGAGGTTCACACGGTGCGCAACGTCACGTCAACGTCAGTTTGCCTGCCGGCCGGTATACTTCGAAAGAATAGTTTGACGTTGACAGTGGGGGTCACGTGGTTGGCGAACTGCTTACGATTGGCTGTTACTTTTCTGTCTGTTCTGCGGCTGCTCGCATGTCACGAGTTCGATTCTGATAGCAGTGTTCTCCACATTGAAAATATCTACTGAATTTTTAGTTACAAAATGTTTTTATATAAACATGAACGACGAGAAGTTAATCGAACTTGCTCGCCAAAATGTGGAGTTGTATGACATGAGCTGCAAAACATACAGCGACACTTTGTTTAAAGAAGGTAAATAACTGTATGAATATTGTAGGCCTACAGCAGATTATATTTATTTTGTATGTAATGTATTTAGATGTATAACACCGCACCTGCATCTATTTATGTATTTATGTACTCACGATTAGGAGGTGAAAACGCTTAGCAGAGGTTACAGCCTTCCTACTTTCCAATTTCACAATTATTCGCAAGTCGTGAAAGTTTATTTCGACTATGTTTGTATGTAATACTTATCATTCCGAAGCAAATATGAGTATTCTACGCCACATAGCCATTTTGGGTATATTTTACTTATGTATAGTATTTATTTACACACTTTCTCGTACTGAGTCTCACTCAACATTTCGTATGGATACAGCTTCTTTAACTACAACTGCAGTAAAAATTTCGATGTTCCACATTCATATACAGTGTGCAGTTGGTTCTCTGCAGTGCCAAGTTTATGAAGGACGAACTGTAGCAGACTTAGATCTACATAACAAGGGGCCATAAATTGTGAATGTTTAGCCTACAGATCATTTTGTTGATAGTGTGCAGTATTACAATAAATATTCTATTCTATAAAATACGCAAAGGTACAGCACAGGAACCCTCAAAGGAATTGGTAAAGCTGAAGCATCAGACTCATCTCAAACAAACCATTAGTTTTTCTCGTGGAGAAATTGCACGGAGCATGTTTATATCTGCTTTGATGCTGTTGCTTATCAAAGACAGCAAATTAAAAAATTGCTGTCTCGACATTAGTAAATATTTATCAAACGACGTCTCCTCTTCTTCCAGCTCTTTATACAATGTGTGATATTTGCCTTCACACATTCTCTTCAAAATCATTTTCTTCACCCACGTTCGTTTTGATTGCCTTGCCAATTTCTGCTCTCTTTCCTCATCATCTAAAGCAATTGCAATCGTAGCAAGTTCATCAAGACTAAATATAATAATGTTCGCCATCCTCTCTCGTGTTCTGCGAGTTTCCAATAAAGCACCAAAACGTGGTTGAAGTTTTGCCGTCGCTTGACGTTCTGTGTAGTGTGAATGCAAGTGAATTTTTCACGGTGTGTGACGTCACTGACGTTGACGTGACGTTGCCCACCGTGTGAATCGAGCCGAATGCTTCCCATTTATTTCCTAGCCTACACACAGATGATGAAGAGAGAGATACTTCACACATTACAATCATTGGCACTTCCGGTTGGTATATTTCTGCCACTAACGTCATGTCACCTTAAGCTCATTTTACATCAAGTAATCACAAGTACACATGAGTGAATGAGCATTCACAGGAACAATGCGCAAAGATTCGCTAGTATGTGCCATCAGTATTTCTACCTGTGACGAGGCGTTTACAGTGGAGGGAACAGAAGAGAACATGTGATAATCATGCAGCTGACAGGATTTCAGTGTCTGTGAAGTTAACATGTCATATTTGGTGGTTTTCGGACTTACACTTGTATATTACAAAATACACAGTTTTAATGATACCTGAATTTAAGGTACCTCGAAAACACGAGTATTTATTACTGTTTGTTCTGTTAAAGTGTCAGGAAACATATATAAACATGAAATGCATGGAGGCTTTGAACTTAACACCAAATTGCAGTTCCACCTTTCCTTAGTACTAGTCCTAAGCGTTATCCATACGTAGGTTGACACTTTTTGCCACTTTCTCGTTACAATTGAGGAGGACATTTAAAAGCAGGATGCTAATTACTATCAACATAACTGCAAGAAAGGCTAACATTAACACTGGTTATTAGCAACCAGAGACATTTATGTTATTGACTGTCTCGCATTTTGCCGGCCGGAGTGGCCGAGCGGTTCTAGGCGCTGCAGTCTGGAACCGCGTGACCGCTACGGTCGCAGGCTCGAATCCTGCCTCGGGCATGGTTGTGGGTGATGTCCTTAGGTTAGTTAGGTTTAAGTAGTTCTAAGTCCTAGGGGCTGACGACCTCAGGAGTTAAGTCTCATAGTGCTCAGAGCCATTTGAACCATTTCTTTGTCGCGCATTTCAGAAGCTGCAATCTCTATATATAGAAAGAAGACTGTCCACTTGTTTGTAGTTCACATATTTCTACAGTTTTACTTCGATCATGATGAAAATTTACATACTTTTCTTTCAAGATGATAAGAAGATCACTGTCTACATAAGATTGCATAATGTTTAAAATAACAACGGCATAGTTTTTCTGGTGAAATTCTCTATCTGTTTGATACGTCACATGACCACATTCCTATTTTAAATTTTGGAGTTGAATCCAAGATGGCGGCTTTCAAGATGGCTGCCATGTTGGTGGCATAGCCTATAAAGTTCCCCCCTTCCCGTTCCTCGTGTGTAGGGACTCTGTTTCCTTGTTTGCTACTGCATTTGAATTTTATGAGGGTGTTTCCGGACTTTTGGACCATCCTGTGTGTGTATATATATATCCTGAATATCTCGAAAAATATATCACCAATATACTTCAAAGTTCTTGACTGACAAACTTGAATTTTCTGTATTCAGATGAAACAACGAAGAAAATTAATGAAAAATTAAAAGCCTAACAAACGAAATATATTATCGAAAACTGATTATAATTCCTGTCATGAGAGTAAATTACAGCTGAAATAGCCATCATAGAGATAGTACCATCAGACTTCACTAGATTGCAGGATGGGTAAAAGCTCTAGAATTTGACAGAAACATGATTGCAAACTCCTATTTATTGATTAGATGCTGTTGTTTATGATATATACCCTGTAAGATGTTTAGTCCATGTTTCACAGTTATTTTTATTATTAAAATCTATGATGTAATTGTTATTACTAAACTTTTGGTATGAAATTGGTGTATATTTGCAAAACTCAGAACAGGACCCTAGAACCTGATTTACATGAATGCCACAGGGGAAGACATATTCATTCATCACATACCTGTTGACACCCAGTGATTGAAATATGCCTTTAGATTTAAAGCAATTGCATTTTCCCAGCTAACTTGCATTTGCTATGAGTATCAACAGGGCACAGGGCTAATCACTTTGTGTGGCAGATATTAAAAATCACAGACAATGCCAGTCACTGCAGCTAGTAACAGACAGTTTCTGATGTCAGCAGTGACATATGCAAAGTACTTCAATGATTTTATTAATGTAGATATAAATGAGATAATGACAAAAAAATATGAGTAATGAAATGTGTAATATACATGCTGTCTGTCACATAGGTTATTCGACCGAATGCTTCCAAATATTTATGTGAAAACACTTAAAGATTTTTAAATAAAATAAAAGTTATTAACATTCTATTACGTCTTTATTCTTCGTGACTACATATTTGCAACCTTCTCAAACTAGAGGGCTCTGAATTGCAGCATGTAGCATGGCAATGTAACTATGTCAGTGTGTGAGAAACAGAAGAGATCATTCATGCATGGAGCACACTCTCCTTCAGCATAACAATGCCAGACCACACACGAGAAGTGAGGCATCTGCAACAATCTGATGCCTTGGGTTCACTGTCATCGGTCATCCTGCATTCAGTGCTGACTTGGCTACTCTGAACTTCACCTGTTTCCAAAACTTAAAGAACTCCTTCAATGACTTCACTATTACAGTAATGAAGCACTTCAAGCGGAGATGAGGTTGTGGCTCCAGCAACAAAGTCAAATATTCTTTAATGATATTATCAACAAGCTGGTCTCTAGTTGGAAGAAATACATTCAGCACTGCAGTGACTATATAGAGAAAAAAATATGTAGACATGAAGAATAAAGATGAAGAATGTTAATAACATTTACTTTATTTTAAAAAGTTTTTAGCGTTTTTACATAAAAATGCCCTCACAATCCCAGATAAACCATTTTTATTTATCTCAAAACTCAGTAGCAGGGATTTATTAGTCATGTAATTACAGATAAGCATGAACATAAGCAATGAGAATGATCAAGTGTTCCTTACATTTTAAATTTTAATCAGCATAATAGAAACTTACTGTGCTTTTCATTTTTAATAAAATAATTACGAAGCTACTGCTTGTTCACCCCATTCCAACTTAGTGCAAGCATCTAAGCCCTTTTACACGACTGACTTTTCTTGTCCCAATTAACTACTCAAGACAAGTGAGTTTAAAACAGTGTCCCTGGCGTTTGATTCCTGTTATGAGCATAGCCTGTTTTGAAGGACCTTTCATTTACATGTCAGCACCGACACTATACGTGTTGTGAGGGCTGTATGCTGTGCAGCTTGACATATGAATGCTAAAGTAACTTTATGAGGGGCTACCCTTTTTTCTGAAATATAGGAACAAAATTCAGGAGCAAGCAATGATAATAGACTTTATTGATGTTTAGATATTTATTCATTAGCCTTTCAGCATGTTTACCACGATCTGACTTTGTCAATTGAAGTAATACATGTACTTATACTTTTTAGGTAAATTCATACAGTTTTAACACTTTCAAAAATTTGATGATTGTGATTATACAACTTACATTCTAGTGTATGCCATTACATATCTACAGAATCGTACATAAATAAACACATCACCTCTTCCATAATACATCTGATTATTAATTACAGAATTACACACATTTTCCTTTCAGTTTCACATTATGTACTTGGTATAGTACATTTTAGATGAAAGAGAAAGTATATTATGGTTACAAAGCTGCTACAGTCTCATTTACTAATACTTAGGTTTTTTTTGTCATTATACATGACCTTCAGGTTACTTTCGAGGTATTCATCTGGTGAATAATAAGCCATATTTTTAAAACAATACCTCTAATACTACCTTAAATTTACTTAGAGTGAAGATTTTTAATGATTGTGACAGTTTATTATACATCTTCAGACTTCAATGTTTGTAGCTGTTACGTGTTAGTGTCTGCCTTGAATATAGCATGTATAGCAAGCAGTTGTTTCTGGTACTGTGCATATGTACATTCATTCTTGGAGTAAATTTGTGCAACTTTTCTTTGACATATATTAAGCAATTATACATATGAAGGTCTGAGTGTGTGATATTGAGTCGACTGACGTGTTTCTTATAGAAATTCTCTAAGACCCCAATCCCTGAATACATCTGACTGCTTTTTTCTGCAGTCTGAAAACTCAGTTTGCGCCTAGTGAATTTTCCCATAACAGTACCCCATATTGCAGCTGTGACTGAAGGAATGCATAGTAACAGAGAAACAGTAATTTTTTGTTGATAGAATACAGTAGGAAAATCATATATGCATATTTACTAGTCAGATATTTTATATACTCATCCTATGAGAGTCCTTGGTCTATTATGAAGCCCAGCAGTATGACATTTTGATTCTCTTCTTTTTGTGCATTAAAGTGTATTTCCTCTGTCCATTTTATTTCTGCTTAGCTGGTTAGCTTTACACCACTAACTACTTTTTTCAAATAGCTATAACTACCTGCATATTCTCACCAGTTGAGACCATTGTCATATCTTTAAAATACAAAACTGTTGTGTATGCCTTATAGATTCAGAAATCATTAACCTTTATATACATAAAAGGAATGTTCTGACCGACTGACTCATCATCTCCCAGCCCAGACCACTATGGGCAGAAACCTAAAATTTGGAAAGGGTCTCGTCTAAGACAGGGATTTACAAAATTCCATGCCTAACAGGGCGAAACAAGAGATGAAAGGTTTTTTTGGTAATATGTCACTATGTAGGCAATTTTGAAGCTAGAACTACAAAAAGTGGTATTTGGTTCCTTGGTCAGAAGTAATACAACACATGTATCAGCACTTTTGGAAATTAAACCCCAAGGCAGTGAAATAATGAGAGAATTTTTTTAAAACTAGATCATTATTAATGTACTACTTGAGCATTTTAAAAGCTACATCCATGAAACACATATTTGATTTCTCAGTTTAAAGTAACAAAATATGTGATTCAATGTTGTGGAAGCTGCACAATATTTCAGCGAGACAGTTGTCATCTTCAGGTGCTTACTGATGGGTTGCTGCAATATCTCGCCAATATATGCTGACTCTCTAGAAAAGTGCAGGCGCCAAGGGGTGGGGTTACAGCGTCATCGTAGAGCACGGCGACATCCAGTGTCCTAGGCTGTAGGAGTGCGCCACTGTCTTCACATTCGCGACCAGGCGACCAGTTTAAGTGTGTGGACTCTGATTCTTCGTCTGTGCTCACTCGGATTCGTTCGTCTGCGGCCGACGACGCCTTAGTACTGCAAATATTAGTTCCCATGTTTTACTGAGTTGAAATCCCATACTTCTATTGATCAGGTCGTTACTTATATGTATTTCGGTTGCTTCTTTAATGACGGAGTCGCAGTACGTGGAAGTGGACGAGAGGACCTTTATCTCTCCATATTTCATGCTATGTCCCGTATCGAGACACTGTTCAGCCACAGCAGACTTTTCTGGCTGACCCAGTCTGGTGTGCGATCTATGTTCAAAGCATCTATCCTCAACAGTGCGACACGTCTGGCCAACTTATGGTTTCCCACACTGGCACGGGATTTATATATCCCTGGTCGCCCTAGACCTAGGTTATCTTTACCATAACGCAGCAGAGTTTGCACTTGCGCTAGAGGACGTTTTTTTAGCAGCCTACCACTCTTGAACGACACACCACAAACATAACGTAGAAAAACCAACCTCGTAGAGTTCTCCGTTTCTTCTGGCTGTTCTTGATATTTTGTGTGTGCAGGCATAGATGCATTACGGATCTGTTCATGAGAGTACCCATTTTGTGCAAACGCAGAGCAAAGAAGGCCAAGCTCTGATGATAAGCTTCCTGCATCTGACATGATTCTAGCCCTATGAACGAGAGTCTGTAACACGCCACTGCGTTGATAGGGTGATGACAGCTTATAGCTCGTAGTTCATAGATACAGGTCAGTATTAGTCAGTTTACGGAATGCACTGTGACCCAAGGAACCGTCTTGTTTTCTGCGGACCAAGACCTTTAAGAAATGGAGGTCTCCATTTATCTCCACTTCCATGGTGAAGCAAATATTCGAATGGATGGAGTTAAGGTATTCCAGAAATGCAGGAAGCGTTGCTGCTCCATTGACCAAGCAACAAAACTGTCGTCCACATATCTTCAGAAACAGTTAGGTTTCAACACTGCTGACTGCAGTGCTTTTTCCTCGGAGTCTCCCATAAAACGGTTAGCTAGTATGGGAGACAAAGGGTTACCCGTTGCAATACCGTCAGTCTGCTCAAAATATTGTCCATTAAATAAAACGTAAGTCGAGGTAAGCGCGTGTTTGAACAAATGTAAGCTGTCCTTTTCCAACTTAGCGTCTGTAATCTACCAGAGTTACTTGTGTAAATCTATGGATCTTATTCAGCCCGTGAAGTCGTGGTGGAATGGGCGCTTGTACTCTTAAGCTCTTTTTAAGATGTTAAGGAAACTGGCTGGATTTGAGGAGCGCTGATGTCTTCCATCGTACTGCGTCAGTTGGATCCTTCGAGAGAAAACGATAAGCTAAATCCAGCATTAAATCCGTCATCTTGCCGAAATAAGATGTTGTAGGCAAAAGAACAACAGCGTTTCCCCTGTCAGCAGGTAAAATCACTATTTCTGTGTTTTCTCTCAAGGAACAGAGAGCTTTCCTTTCTTCAGTGTTGATGTTCTGCTTCGGTGCGGGCATCCTGGTTATGGCCCTGCAAGCCTAACGCCTTATTTCATCTTATATCTATTCAAACTGCGCTACCTTGACTTACTTTTCATTTAATGAACAATACTTCGATCAGACTGACAGTGTTGCTATGGGTAGCCCTTGGTCTCCTATAAAAGCCAACCTTTTTATGAAAGACTTCAAGGAAAAAGCACTGCAGTCAGCGATATTGAAACTTAAATGTTTATGGAGATATGCTGACGACAGTTTTGTAACTTAGCCACACGCAGTAGCAACGCTCCCTGCATTTCTGGAGTACCTTAACTCCATCCATATGAACATTTGCTTCACCATGGAAGTGGAGAGAAATGGAGACCTCCCATTCTCAGATATCTTGGTCCCACAGAAAACTAGATGGTTCCTTGGGTCACAGTGCATTTCGTTAACCCACGCACACAGACCTATATCTACAAGCTGTGAGGTATGAGCCGTCATCATCCATCTCAGCACAGTAGCGTGCTACAGACTCTCGTTCTTAGGACTAGAATCATGTCAGATGCGGGAAGCTTATCATCAGAGCTTAGCCCGTTCCAGTATGGGAAATCATACGTTGGCCAGACGTGTCGCACTGTTATTAAGGATAGATGTGCTGAACATAGACCTCACACCAAAATGGGTTAGCCAGAAAAGTCTGCTGTGCCTGAACACTGTCGTGACACAGGACACTGCATTACATACGGACAGGCAAAGGTCCTTTCGTTCGCTTCCACGTACTGTGACTCCATCATTAAAGAAGCATTCGAAATACATATAAGTAACGACCTGATCAACAGAGGCACAGAATTTCAACTCAGCAAGGCATGAGAACCAGCGTTGGTGGTACTAAGGCATCATCGGCCGCCGAAGAACGAATCCGAGTGAACACAGAGGAGACTCAGTGTCCGCACTCTTAAACTGGTCGCCAACACACTGCCCGCGCGCGCACCGGGCCTCTGTTTGCGGTCGTACTTTTCCCGGGTCGTGAATGTGAAGACCGTGGTTCGTTTCCCCGGCAGAGGACACTGGAGGTCGCCGTGCTCTACCATTCGTCTACGATGACAATGTAGCCCCATCCCTTGGCGCCTGCTCTTTTCTAGCGACTCAGCATATATATTGGTGAGCTATTGCAGCAACACGTCAGTACGCACTTGCAGATGATGAACAGCTGTCTCGTTGAAATATTGTGCAGTTTCCACAACATTATCCGATTCGAAGCCTTGAAGCAGTTGCTACGTCGGGAAAGTCTGATACAGAACAAAATACATGTTTCATTGTTTTTGGAAATTCAGCCCATAAAGTGACCAAATAGTGGATGAAAAATTTTAATAAAATATGTCATTATGAAAGCATTTCTGAAGCTGATTGTGCAGTTTCCACAACATTATCCGATTCGAAGCCTTGAAGCAGTTGCTACGTCGGGAAAGTCTGATACAGAACAAAATACGTGTTTCATTGTTTTTGGAAATTCAGCCCATAAAGTGGTCAAATAGTGGATGAAACTTTTTAATAAAATATGTCATTATGAAAGCATTTCTGAAGCTGAATCTGAGAAAATTTGTACTTCGCTTCTCAGTCAAAAATGAGACAAACATGTTTCTCTGTTTTTGGAAATTCAATCCCTAAGCGGATGAAATAGGGCCTGACTGATTCACTGACTTATCATTACCCAGACTGAACCGCTAAGAACAGAAGGTTGAAATATGGAGAGCTGTCCAAACCACTAAGAATACAAACTTTAAACATGGAGAGCATGGGGTGGGTCATGTACTTCGGGCATTGTTTACAAAGATATTTTTGGAAATACTTCAGCTACAAAAAGCTTTTTGGAAATTCTTCATTAAAGGAATTTCGGACCTAGAACTACGAAAATTGGCATTTTGTTTCTTGGTTAGAAATTTAAAAAATATGTGTTTCAGCAGTTTTAGAAACTGAACCACTAAGGGGATAAAATACTAGGTGAAAGCTATTTTAAAAATTAAGTTGTTATTAAAGCATTTTTAAAGCTGCGTCTATGAAAATTGGCATTTGACTGCCTGTTAGAAATTTTAAAAAATGTGTGTTTCAGTGTTCTTGGAAATTCAACCACCTAAGGGAGTGAAATAGGGGATGAAAAGTTTTATGAAATTAGTTCATTATGAAAGCATTTTCAAAGCTAAATCTTTAAAAATTTGTGTTTGGTTTCTCAGTTAGAAATAAAAAAATATTTCTTGAGTGTTTTTGGAATGTCAACCCCTATGGCAGTGAAACAGGGGATAAAAGTATTTACAGAAATATTTCATAATGGAAACTTTTTCAACCAAAATCTACAAAATTTTGTAGTTGTCTTCTGTGTTAGAAATAAAAAAGATACATGTTTGACTGTTTTGGCAAATTAAAAGCCTCAGAGGGTCAAATAGGGGATGAAAATTTTTAAGAAAATTGTTCATTATATTAAAAAGTTTAAAGCTAAGTCTATGAAATCGGGACTTCATTTCTCGGTTAGATATAAAGAAATATGTGTCAGCGAATGAAAGTCTCTGTGGAAATATCACCACAAGAATACAAAGGCATAATTAACCCTTAACCTAAAACACCTCTTAAATGTGTGCAACTATGAACATGCAGTCTCATAGACCCGACAATTTTTTTTATCACATATCTTCATATTAGCTGACAAAAATCAGGTGAATAGTCAACTATTCCACATTATAAGTGGATGCAATAAAATTCAGCGCTTATAAAGAGTTTGTTGATTACATTATTCAAAATGAAAATGAAACACCATACGTATTTGTAGTCATTTAGCGTGAGTCCTTAAATGGCTATTAATATTGTTACGCAAAGTCACAATAATCATGAGTATAAATGAAGTATTGCAGTAAATGTAAACGAAATCAATATCAAGTTAACTGAAAATATTAATTTAGAGGGCTTTTGCGTGGTTGATACACATCTACATACTGCATTCTAGGCAAGTTGACTGACAACATTTGGTGCACTGATAAGCCATTTTTGCCCACATCTCGTGGTCGTGCGGTAGCGTTCTCGCTTCCCACACCCGGGTTCCCGGGTTCGATTCCCGGCGGGGTCAGGGATTTTCTCTGCCTCGTGATGGCTGGGTGTTGTGTGCTGTCCTTAGGTTAGTTAGGTTTAAGTAGTTCTAAGTTCTAGGGGACTGATGACCATAGATGTTAAGTCCCATAGTGCTCAGAGCCATTTGAACCATTTTTTTTTTTGATAAGCAATTTTTTACTTTGATGTGAGATACTGAATACACATCTGCCTCTTTTCCATTCTATCACTTTGTATACCTCCAATATGTCATCAAAAAATTCACTTAGTTGAGATTCAGTAGGCATTACCGCCAAAATTCGATTTTTGCTTTTAGTGTGATCATTGCTCCCTTCAAAATGTTGTAATGAAATGTTATTCTTGCTCTAACAGGTTCTGCACATTCCCAATTGAAATTATCTTCGCCATATATGTACTGTGTTAGCTGCGAATAATTATCTGTAGCACAGTTCACAAGATCTTCTTCTGATAAAGCATTTGCTTCACTAGTATTGCTCTATGTTTCATGAAGACCATCAACTACCATAAAATCAGAACCAGCGTTAGAACCATCAATGATGCTGTGGCTCCCATTTACCTCCTGACCTATATCACATATCTGCTCTTGCATCCAAGTTTCAAAATTTGAATCACCTGCAGAACATCTTATTCCTCTTAGAAAGTAGCTCCATGTTATAGCTGAAAAATAATATAAGTTGGTGCATATGAAAAAGGCTATAAAATAAAAAATCTGAAAATGCAATTGAGAGCAAAATATGTAGTAACTAAAAACATGTGGTCAATTGGGCTTAACCTTCTTATTATACATAATGTGAAACAATGGTCCAGCAGGCACACAATTTTGCACTCTAAATAATATATATTATTGCAAGACAGACAAAGTCAAACTGATTGATGAATGTTGCCACATGTCCAGTATTAGAATGAAGATACTGCAAAGGGAGGCTGCGGTTTTGGACAGTGCTATCACATTTAAAATGAATGGTGGGTCTCAGAGTTCAATGATTTGCGATAAGGATTAACAAAACCTTAGCTATCAGAGTCGCTTTTTAGTCAGTACATTGGAAAAAAATGCTTCTATCGTCCAAATCAGTGTGAAAAGCTTAGAATGTGTTGCATTTTGTGAACAACACAAAAATTGTATTAAAGAAAAACAAAAAATATGTGCAGACTATATAGTCTATGTGAGCAAAGTAGCAGGTGCTAAGCTAGTAGACAATGAAAAGGAATGGCCCAAGGACAGAGCCCTGGGGGATTCCTATTAATTTTCATTAGTTTTGACGTCTCCTTGTTGATATGCACTAATTGTTTTCTGTTGCTTTTGTAGGATTTAACCAAATTTAGTAGTTTATCTCTAGAATTATAGTATTCTAGCTTTTTGCAATAATATCATGTGATACAAAAATCAAAAGATTTACATAAGTCTCCAAGTGTAGCACAAGCGATCAGTTTCCTTCCATAATTATTGAAACTTGCAGTTAACAGACCTTCAACAGCTTTTATGGTCGATTGACTTCACCTGAATCCCAACTGGCCTTCATTCGGTAAGTTTTTATTCTGAAAATGCCTGTAGATCTGTATATATATATATTTGCAGCTCTCGAAGATTTTAGATATTATAGGGACAATTAATACTGGTCTGTAGTTATCTGGTATACTTCTGTCCCCTGGTTTGTTTACAGGAAATGTATCTGTAATTTTAGGGCATGCGGGGAAAGTACTAACATCAAAAATAAATTGTTTACAAGATAGAGCAGAGGCTTTCTGATTTCCTTATTTGTAGATTTTAGAACATAGTTACTGAACCCATAGAAGTCCTCTGCTCTGGAGCTGTTCAGCTTGTTTATGGCGTTAGTAATGTGTGCAGCAATAGTTGTTCTCAAAGCGAAACTGTCATTTGATTTACTCTGTGATTGCAAAAATGAGGCCCCAGCATCAGATGTATTATCATTTTATGATACAAGAGGACTTGTAGAGCTTACAAAATATCCGTTGGGAGTGTTATAGTTAACTGGAATAGTGATTTCATTCTTCCCCACGTTTTCTCTCACTTTTCACTTCATTTCAGGCTATCTTACATTTATTTTTGCAGTTTAACATGTACTCTTGATTTGCTTTGAATTGTACTGCTCTAAGCTCAGGTTTGTAGATTTTTATTAGGCTGATGTTGTTATTTTCTCAAAACTGTTTGCAATTTTGTCCTTCAGAATTGAGTAATAGTATTCTGATTTTATTGAGAAGTGGTGTGTACCAAATTTTTGTATGTTCTGGTTTGTGCCTGTTGCTAATCTTGTATCTTGTAGTAATTAGGAGGCTTTTACTGTCTATTGCATGTTTTATGGTGGAAATGAATGTGGAAAAGCATTCATTAATAACATCTTTCTCACTCGTTAATATACTGGATCACTCTGTTAGTCTCAGGTCATTTCTCATTCTTTCAATGTTCTTTTCTTTGACAACTCTGTGTGTAATTAACATCTTGGAAGTATTAAAGGCAAGTTTCCAATTTTGCTCCTATGTCATGACCAAAGTAGAATTCGTAATTGAAGTTCTTGTCAAAGATCGTGTTGCAAATTCTTTATAGTCAAGAGAACTGACAGAACAAAAGAAGTGTTGTCCAAACATTTTAGAACTTTTACATTTATTTGCCTGAGAGAATATGCAAACTATTATTGCTACTACTACTAATACTACTACTGCTGCTACTGCTGCTGCTGCTACTACTACTACTACTACTTCTACTGTCAAACAATATGTAGAACGCAGCAAATAGCGCCATTTCAGAACGTCGAAATTTATTCCTCAAGTACATGTATAAACTACTACTACTATCAAGCAATTTCGAGTAAGCAGTAAAATGTGCACTTTAACTTTGTCATTCGTATAGTGTTTTCTTGTTTAGAGAAAAGTAACATCGATAATTATTTTTCTCCCGTAATATTCCGACTTTTTAACTGTTGAAATAATTTTCATTGAAACACGTTCATCTATTTACTTTCTTGTTTAAGCTTAGTGTAAGTCTTTTCTTCGTGGAATGAAAATACCTTTTTGTTTACACATATTACGTCTCTCTTGTAGCAGAGCACTAATAGGGAAAATATCAGGACCTTTCCAGTGGGTCACAGAAACAACAAACATTAAGAAGTCAAAACCACAAGCATTATATTCATACAAGGAATAAGCTTGGCAAGAATAGGATAACTTTCAATATTAGCGTACGCCGCCATGGTTCTCTCCTGCACATGCACAATTTGTAACATACTCAGAAATTTAGAACTCCACATTCAGCACATTTCACAGATCATTTGATATCACATAAACATTTGTGTCATGGTTTGCTGCTGACATACACATAGAAATGAAAGGTGCACACACTACGAGAAGTCGATTTTGACCAGAAAGTCACTCGTGTAAAACAGCCAAGGCGAGCTGTTCACGAACAGGTAGCATTTTCGTCCCATAATTACAGACTGCATTACTCTTGATCTATAACACTTAGGCTGGTGCTGTTTCATCCCAAAACTGAACAACAGTAGGTTAAACAATATTATACATTATCTTTATTTATCTATAATAATTTAATTTCTACAACAATTTGTTTATGCGATTAACTTTGAACACATATTTAGTTTATGGTACCACTGTCTGGGACCTCATGCATCTAATATCACTCAAACAAAGTCAGGCTTCTCTCAATATCCGTAGAATTATGTTATGCCTCATACTACACTGAAGAGCCAAAGAAGCAGGTACACCTGCCTAATATTGTGTAGTGCCCCCAGGAGCACGCAGAAGAGTCACAACACGGCATGGCATAGACTCGACTAATGTTTGAAGTAGTGCTGGAGGGAACTGACCCCAAGAATTCTACAGGTCTATACATAAATCCATAAGAGTACAAGGGGGTGGAAATCTCATCTGAACAGCACGTTGCAAGGCACCCAAATATTCTCAGTAATGCTCATGTCTGTGGAGTTTCATGGACAGTGAAAGTGTTTAAACCCAAAAGAGTGTTCCTGGAGCCACACTGTAGCAATTCTGGACGTGTGGTGTGTCACATTCTCCTGATGGAATTGCCCAAGTCCATTGGAATGCACAATGGACATGAATGGATGCAGTTCATCAGACAGGACGCTTACATATGTGTCACCTGTCAGAGTCATATCTAAACGTATCAGGTGTCCCATATCACTCCAAATGCAGACACCCCACACCATTACAGAGCCTTCACCATCTTGAACAGTCCCCTGGTGGCATGCATTCTCCATGGATTCATCAGGTTGTCTGCCTGTTTACATATCTCTGTATTTGACTACACATGTCTATACCATTTCCATTGGGCTTCAGTATATATAAGTTGGAGTATACTACATGTAATTATTGATGGTCATTCTTAAAGAAAATAGGAATTGAGTTATTTTTAAGTTCTCAGACACACATCAAATTATAAAATGTGATGCATAAAATAATTCAACAAATTTTGAGAGGCACAACAGTTTGAGTGATATTAGATGCATGGTGTCTCAGACAGTGATACCAAAAACTAAATGTAGCTTCAAAATTTATTGCATAAACAAACTATTACAGTAATTAAACCATATTATTATTGTTATTGGTGTTTTGCCCTTAAAGAGCGCAGCTAGACTTAACTACATGGCCAATTCCTTTTGCTGCCTTCCTTGCTGTCCAAACTTTCCTTATTGCTCGCTGTGTTTCTGTTTCTGGTCCTCTGTCCATGCTTCTTGTGAGCTTCATGTCTTTAGCTTCACCTTGGTATTTTATGCCTGTTCATTTGTCACAGTGTATCTCATGTAGTACTGTAGATCTAACAATATATATACATATATATATTGTTAGATCGGTTACTGCTGCTACAAGGCAGGAAATTTCCAAAGTAAAGTTCTGTGGGGAACTATCAGAGCCCTTTGAAATTCGCTCAGGTGTCCGACGACAAGGCGATGGCCTCTCTGCTCTCATTTTCAATCTAGTGTTAGACAAAGTAATAAAAGAATGGGAAATATCGCAACAGGGGATAACCTTAGGAAACTTACAGATTAAATGTCTGGCTTCTGCAGACGATGTGGCGATTGTCCCGTAAGGTATAAGCGAAACAAAAGGAGCTATTGAAAAACTACATGAAATCGCTTCCAAAACTGGACTACAGATCTCTTACGAAAAAACACAGTTTATGAGCAAAAAGAAACTCTCATCTATGAACACACAGTACGGCACGATTTACAAAACGGCAAACTTCAAATACCTCAATGAAACACTACAAATGAGTGGACATATATAACCTGCCATTGTAGCAGCAGTATCTGATATATATATATATATATACATTGTTAGATCGGTTACTGCTGCTACATTGGAAGGTTTTCAAGGTTTAAGTGAGTTATACTATTTCCCTAACGATAATGGACGTGATGTTTCCACATTTCCATCGATAATAATGATAGCAATGCATGGAGATACTAAACAGTATGGGCTTATCAGACTCAACATCGAAAGGCATAATTAGTGGCTTATACTAAACAGTATGGGCTTATCAGACTCAACATCGAAAGGCATAATTAGTGGCTTATGGTGATAATACATACAAATGGTAACTAAGTCTGGAAATTATTTGCAAAGCACGTTGCTAGTCCTACTGCTGACATATGGCCCCAACGAAATGTAATGAAGTGAATGTGGCAAGAATAATAGTCGATACTATTCGATGGTACCACTGAGGGAGGATACAAAGAAAACAGGTTTGGAACCTAGTAGATGCAGTGGTGAGAAACAATTCATGTGCATGATGTGCAAAAGGCTTCTCTAATAGTTGACCAATGAAAACGATTGTACTTAGTAAGTAAGTAAGTGCAAATGCTTTATAGAAGACCCACTGTTATCGCTTTATGAAGATTAAGACGGCAGATACCATACCACAGACAACATTTATCAAATGAGACAAATATGCCTAGACCCAGAATTGAACCCTTGCTTTCCTGAATGCTAACCCAAAACACTAGCTCCTGCGCATACTGTGCAGCTCTACTCCTACATCCTCACGGAAGTAGTCACAGTACAGGTGATTACAGTGTTGCCAGATTGCCAATGTTTAATGTCTGTTTACTGCCGGAAATATCAGCAGGATGAAATTTCGTGAGAGACATATTAGTATGTGAGGAATCGCACTGAGACGTCAAAGTGCGCAAATATATATATATATATATATATATATATATATATATATATATATATATATATGTGTGTGTGTGTGTGTGTGTGTGTGTGTGTGTGTGTGTGTAATATTTGATCTAATGTCATGCAGTAGTGTTGGCATAATAGTTCAGTCAACAAAGAAAATTACGGGAAAAAATCGTTTAGTCGTAAATTTCTGTGCAGTGGCAGAGGTAGCACTATGAACAACACACTTCAGTTCCTGAACCACTGGGGTGTGAGCACTAGAGCAGTGGTACACTGAAAGGTCACTTTTCTATGTTTTCTTGAATAACTCGAAAGTTGTATGTTCCTTACATGCCATGTAAGGAGGATCTTCAGTGATTAGACTGTGTCAAGCTAATGTAAACATATGTGCTACCGTGCATTTTATCGTGTACAGCGATTTTTATGGTGTAACAATCATCTGTGAGCGATACATTCATGGTCGTGCTCTTGTGCACAAGGAGCTTTTTGAATTTTAATGTTTTATTTATGAGAAGCCTTTGTATAATCTGCTATTTTTTTATCCGATAACGTGAAAATTCGGTGTGAGGTTCCAACTCTAAATGAATTCGTTTTGTAACAAAAAATTTTGAACTCCCTCAAGAGGACAGCAATGATTGTCAAAACCAGTTGTTGTAAATAAAGAAGTATTTATGTGATCTTAGCGTTATAAAGTTTTCACCTAAACTTGAATGTCATCAGTCCCATTCCTTCAGACATATTCATACTGACTTTACAAGATATACTACAGTTGTGTGCAGTAAGTGGCTTCACTCAGTGCAGTGCTCTCCACATATTCCGGTAATTCTTTAATGGAAGATATTTATGCAGTCTACCAGTACTGTAAGTAATGGTGTGAGAAGTGTAGTAAGTTTTAGTCATTCATTTTCACTACCAAATGACTAGAACACATTTACCAGTCCAGTCCCTTTCCCTCAAACAATACAGAGGTCACTAACAACATCACACAAGGTAATTACTTGTCAACCATCGTTTATGGGAAAGTATTTTACAAAAAGTTACTTCAGCAACTGCAAATAAGTATTCTCTTAATAATTTGAAAATAAATCCACTACATAGACACAAATTCTGTGAAGTTACTTTGTGTACTCACGTAAGAGAACTGGCTGAGGAGGTGTAATCTGCCTGTAAACAAAAAAGAGAGCAACACTTGTGTGGGAAGTTGCCTTTCCTCGAAGAACACTACATCTGTCTATATCCTTTCCTTGTGGTACAATTTTAGCTCCACTTAGCAACTTATGTCTGTATTCAATGAAGTATAACACACTTTGTGGATATAAACACTCTCCATCCCGTATGGAGTACCAGCTCATTGGTGACATTTAATGTTGGTTCTCATCGCTCTTCGTTTATCAGTAAACATTAATTTTATACTATTGAAACACTGTTTTATTAATCTTCGATTTTTCTATCCCCTTCAACACAGAAACTATTGGAGCAAGAGAAAAAAAAGTAGGGCTTTTTTTTATAGGAAATTTAATTTTATGCTTTGCAACAATTTCGCTACAAGCCGCTTTTCTCGAATTATTCAACATAAAAAAGCTACCTCTAAACGTATCCCCACACCTACGCTCACACCCCATGTCAGGAGCCTTAGTTTGTTGTTCACGTCACTCCCACCTACCACTGTACAAGAATTTGCTGCTCCAAGAATTTTTTTTCACCTATTCAACTAGTTTTGGTCTTCTTTGATCAGGCTTTAATACAGCAACATCCTAGGTGTTCACGATCAAGAGTTACGCACTCTGAACGTCTGAAAACATGTAATGAAAAGGCTACCTTTTCACAAGCAGGTTCTTTGTCATGTCCCCCATTAGACTGTTTGACAGCTTCAGCAATTTTCTACGAATCATGTTTATTTGCCTTTATTACCTCTACTACCAATTAAATGTCATTCACCAGCCCCAACTGGACAGACAGTGTCAAGTTACAACATTATCAAAATACATGAATATAACTCTACTATGATAGTAATTTAATACTGCAAGATTTATTTAAGTTATAAATTAGATTACAATAATATCACAACAATAAAATAGATACAAGTATATAATGAAATTAAATATAATGGTTTCTGTTGGAGTCATGGAACTGAGCTGCAGCTCAAGTAAACACTATGCTATTTCTAGAGAAGAATCCTTCAATACTGCAGAAGGGTTGCTCTTTTAGCTTGCACAAAATAGTCGTTTTAAACTGGTCCTATGGTAAAGACTGAATTCATCAGGTAGAGCATTAAACAATTTTAGGGCCACCATTGGGAAGCTGTTTTGTGTCTTTGCTAATCAACACCTTGGCATGTCGATACTGCCTTTGTTGCGAGTGCTGTATCTGTGAACTTCATTTCTCTTTCTGTAAATATCATGGTTTCTCTTTATGTGGAAGCAGCAGTTCAATATATACTGGCTGTAAACAGACAGAACTCTTAACCTGGTGAAAATAGGTTTACAGTGGTCTGTTTTTTTTGATTGATTGATTGCTTGACTTATTGATCCATTTTCATCTACAGCTGCACAATGTGCAAGCGATATTTGGATTTTTATGTTAATATTAACAGTTTTACATATAATATACCTTTGTACATAATAACACACATTAATGTATCAATTAATGATGAATACTTAAATAAATGTTGTTACATTATATACAGAGAGATAAAATACAAATGTTCTTCTGAATGAGACTACAATGGGTTAACACAGAAAAATTTAGTTTTGTAGATATTCATTTACTGTGTAAAAGCAGTGATCAATCAAGTACGACTTCAGTTTAGATTTGAAGTGACCAGTGATTTGTATGTGTTTAATGGTATCTGGTAAGGCATTGTATAGTTTGATACTAGGATGGATGAGCCCATTTTGAAATAACTTTGTGTTGGCGCTTTGAACATGTACATCTAATTTTTGTCTTGTATCATAGTTGTGTATTGTGTGATTTTGAGTGATGAGTGATCTTTTTGTATGTAAGTTTTGCTTTAGTTACATTATATTTTCAAGTATATGTATGCAAGGAACTGGCAGGATCATCCTTCTTTGAAACAATGGTCTACATGATTTGCGATTATCTACCCCTTCCATTATTCTTATAATTCTTTTTTTTTAATTTTGAATGTTTTGATCGCATCTCCAAAATTTCACCAGAACATAATCCCATACCAGAGGTGAAAGTGTACAACTGCATAATATACACACTGAAGGGTGTTGTAGCTGGTACAATTTTAATGTATGTAACACAAAACAAGAAGTACTTAATTTTTTGTTCATTTGCTCAATATGTGCTTTACATTTCAAGTTGTCTTGTAGATGAAGTCCAATAAATTTGGTACAGACTGTTTTGGCAATTGTCTGTCCATATAGCTCTTGATTGGGTGACGTCAGATTTTTTGTTTGTGCTGCGTGTATATCCATAGCTACAGTTTTTATTATTAAGTCATTGTCATCAAAGTAACATGTTAGCCTGTCAGTGGCTTCTTTTATTTTTATTACAAGAGTTTCTTCTGAGTTTCCTGTAATTAGAACACTCGTATCATCAGCAAATTGAAATATTTTACTGCTGTCATTGCATATATTTAGGTCATTTACATAGAGTAAGAACAGAACAGGACCCATTACTGATCCTTGTGGCACTCCATATTTAACAGTCAGTAGCTTGGCATTATATTCCCTAATGACAATGTCCCTTTCTTTATATATTTCCACATAATGTTCCCTGTTCTTAAGATAAGAACTGAGCCAGTTGTTGGCTGTTCCCCTAATGCCAAGATTTTCTAGCTTGTGTAGCAATTTGTCATGGTTTATGGTGTCAAATGCCTTTGACAAATCTAAAAATATGCCCATGGTAAGTTTTTTGTTGTCTAATGCTATCAGTGCCTCTAATAGAAGGGAGTGAACTGCTGATTCGGTTGAGCGGTTTGCTCTAAATCCATGTTGTGATTCTGACAGATTGCCATTATCCTCTAAGAAGTCTGTAAGCCTCTTATTGAAAATCCTTTCTAATATTTTTGAGAAAACAGACAGGAGTGCCAGTGGTCTGTAGTTGGAAATATAATCTTTGTTTCCTTTCTTGTATAATGGCTTTACTTTTGCTATTTTCAACATGAAGGAAAAGTTCCTGTAGCAAAAGATAGGTTACATAGATGGGTTAAGGGCTCAGTAATCAAGTCTCCACACTGCTTTATAATGAAATCAGAATATCATCTATACCTGCAGAGTGCTTCATTTTGAGACTTTTTATTGTAATCTGTACTTCTTCTACATTTGTTGGGTACAGAAACATTGATGCGCTTGAGACTTTTTTCCCTGTTTCTGTATGCTGTTTTCTATTAGAGGTCTGTTGTAGTAGTTTCTCTGTTACACTTATAAAATAGTTATTAAACATATTAGCTACTTTCTGTGGGTTATTAATGTTTTCCAAGCCAGCCTTTAATACTATATTATTAACTCTATTTTTGTAAGATTGGGTTTCTTTCTTTACAACTTGCCAGATTGCTTAGGTTCTGTTTGAAGCATGTTCTATGTATTTGTCACTGTCTCGTTTCTTTGCCTCCTTTATTATTTTATTTAAGATAGATTTATATTTTTTAAAGTAACTATCAAACTCCTGAGTTGTGTTGTAGCTTCTTGCAATATAGTGAAGGTACCATTTTCTAGCACAAGATTTCCTTATACCACTAGTAATCCACTTGTTGCTTTTAGTGGTTTGGGTTGTTTTGGCTTTCAGTGGAAAAGCAAGATCAAAATAATATTTGAAAATATTCATGAACGTCTGAAACTTATCAGAAATATTTTCTGTACTATACACTATCACCCATGATTCTTGTTGGAGATAGTTCTGGAATGTTTGTACTGCAGTATTACTGAAAGTTCTGCCCATGTGTGTAGTCTTCCTCATATAATTATAGGATAGATTAGTGCTTACACAAAAGCTTATAGCCTGTGCATGATGGTCTGCCAGTCCAGCTTTAATTATAACTGATTTATATTTTGCTTTGGAGCTAATTAATATTTGGTCTATGGTAGTACTAGGGGAGTGTATTGTAATCTCCAAATTATTGGCTGTTAATACACTCCTGGAAATTGAAATAAGAACACCGTGAATTCATTGTCCCAGGAAGGGGAAACTTTATTGACACATTCCTGGGGTCTGATACATCACATGATCACACTGACAGAACCACAGGCACATAGACACAGGCAACAGAGCATGCACAATGTCGGCACTAGTACAGTGTATATCCACCTTTCGCAGCAATGCAGGCTGCTATTCTCCCATGGAGACGATCGTAGAGATGCTGGATGTAGTCCTGTGGAACGGCTTGCCATGCCATTTCCACCTGGCGCCTCAGTTGGACCAGCGTTCGTGCTGGACGTGCAGACCGCGTGAGACGACGCTTCATCCAGTCCCAAACATGCTCAATGGGGGACAGATCCGGAGATCTTGCTGGCCAGGGTAGTTGACTTACACCTTCTAGAGCACGTTGGGTGGCACGGGATACATGCGGACGTGCATTGTCCTGTTGGGACAGCAAGTTCCCTTGCCGGTCTAGGAATGGCTAGAACGATGGGTTCGATGACGGTTTGGATGTACCGTGCACTATTCAGTGTCCCCTCGACGATCACCAGTGGTGTACGGCCAGTGTAGGAGATCGCTCCCCACACCATGATGCCGGGTGTTGGCCCTGTGTGCCTCGGTCGTATGCAGTCCTGATTGTGGCGCTCACCTGCATGGCGCCAAACACGCATACGACCATCATTGGTACCAAGGCAGAAGCGACTCTCATCGCTGAAGACGACACGTCTCCATTCGTCCCTCCATTCACGCCTGTCGCGACACCACTGGAGGCGGGCTGCACGATGTTGGGGCGTGAGCGGAAGACGGCCTAACGGTGTGCGGGACCGTAGCCCAGCTACATGGAGACGGTTGCGAATGGTCCTCGCCGATACCCCAGGAGCAACAGTGTCCGTAATTTGCTGGGAAGTGGCGGTGCGGTCCCCTACGGCACTGCGTAGCATCCTACGGTCTTGGCGTGCATCCGTGCGTCGCTGCGGTCCGGTCCCAGGTCGATGGGCACGTGCACCTTCCGCCGACCACTGGCGACAACATCGATGTACTGTGGAGACCTCACGCCCCACGTGTTGAGCAATTCGGCGGTACGTCCACCCGGCCTCCCGCATGCCCACTATACGCCCTCGCTCAAAGTCCGTCAACTGCACATACGGTTCACGTCCACGCTGTCGCGGCATGCTACCAGTGTTAAAGACTGCGATGGAGCTCCGTATGCCACGGCAAACTGGCTGACACTGACGGCGGCGGTGCACAAATGCGGCGCAGCTAGCGCCATTCGACGGCCAACACCGCGGTTCCTGGTGTGTCCGCTGTGCCGTGCGTGTGATCATTGCTTGTACAGCCCTCTCGCAGTGTCCGGAGCAAGTATGGTGGGTCTGACACACCGGTGTCAATGTGTTCTTTTTTCCATTTCCAGGAGTGTATGTTCATCAGCTCAGATTTTGAATTGCTTCGCTTATTAAAGTCTACATTTAGGTCTCCACATATAAGAACTGTTTTTCGATTTGTTACTACTTTATTTAGTAAAGTATCTAGCTGAGTGTCGAATTTCTTTAGGTGGGTATCTGGATATCTATATAAACATATTAAAATTGACTTGAATGCTGGAATTTCTATGCCTTCTCAGTGTTTAAGGATTCAGCATTGTCTAAGTTATTGAATTCGATATCTTTCTTTATGTATATGCAGTTCCCTCCATGTGTAAACTGATTTCTACAAGTTTGTGCTGCTAACACATAATCCATTATTTTCACTGTCTTTAACTCATTTTCTTTCAGTCAGTGTTCAGTTAAGCACAGTATATTAACATATCTGAGTTCACTTGATAACAAGATTTCAAGCTCTCTTACTTTATTACTAAGTGACTGTATATTCTGATGAAGAAAAGTGATCTGGTGAGATTTTAGGTTTGTTCTGATTGTACTTGGTTGACCACTTACCTTTATCCCTGAATTTAAATTGTGTGGGAAATCTTCATTCTCATCTAGAAGCATGAGTTGGTTTTTTTCATTGGTCATAAGAAAATGTCCTGATGGTAAAAAGGGGCAATTCTCCATCTTTCCGGTCATTTTACTTGTGTGGTCGATGTTGAGGTGGTTTCTGTTTTTCCTGCAAGGACTGCTACTGGAGGTGGTGTTGATAGGTGAACTAATAATCCTAATTTGGTCTAGAGGCTTTTTGGGAATAAAAAATATTGTAGATGCTCGTCTTACGTTTCTTTTCAGTGGAATTGCTGAACTTCCTCCTGTTGCTGGGGTGGTAGTAGTTGATTGTTGGTGTTCACTGATACGTGTAAAATTAGATGTCCTTGGTGATACTTTTGAGATTGTATCTGCCGATGTTCTTAGTGGGTCTCCTGTAGGAAGGCCTACTGCTTCTGGTTTCCTGTGCCCAGTTCTTCTTGTTGTATCTTGAATATCTTCAGGTGTGGAACTTGGTTCTGCTGCTTTTTTTGGGTTAGATGCTTTAGCCGGTATCATAGCCTGGTTTAGTCGATGGTAGTTTTGTTTTGCTGTGTCTTCTTTGAGTGATGAAGGTGTAGTGCAGTTCTTTTTTGCGCCACCTCGTTTACCTTTCATAACTATTGAGTTGGATAAGTCCATTTCTGCTGCTGATTCTTCTTGTGTTTTCACTGTCATATTTGCTGAAAGGTCTTCACATTGTATGTATGTTAGAGCCGATATTTGCAGATTGGCACCTACTGCTAGTTGTAAATGTCTACATAATTTCTCTTTCCCTTCCATTCGCAAGTGAAGTCCAAACTTTGCATAATCGCTTCTACTGAGGAATGTGTTGACGTCGATTACCATTACATGCTCATAATTTTTTGTAGTCCTCATTAGCCCTCATTTAGAATTCGTTTGGAGCATAGATTCTGTTGTTCAGTTCTGGTACATCGTATCTGCACGGAATTACGCACAAGATAACTTTTGTGTGGATTGTCTTATGAAAAGAATCTGTTAAGGCACATTTGAAATCCTAAAATTTCTTTAGGATGTCGTTAGTCCCACCTATAATTATGACACTGTCATTTTTCGTATATTCTTTCGTCTTCCCGTCTATGTTAGAAACCACATCCTTTAACTGTGGGTTAGGCTTTATTACGGAAGAGATGTAGTGTTTTTGATTTTGAGAACTGATCATAATTTTTGCACAGTGACGACCATGGCTGTCAGAAAGAATTAATATGTTCTGTCTCTTGTTATCACTGTGTATCATTTTTTGGGGGCACAGGTCGATCGCTTTTTTTACAGTTTTTATTTGTATTAACGCTGTTGGTTTTGTAAGGGCACGTCATAACACAAGCTCTTGAGTCCTTCACTGTAGTATTATTGCTTCTGATCCATTGATGCTGCTTTTCTTTCTCACTATTTACAGTTTCTGTCGGTTTTGTTTTGATTGGTGCACTCGATTTCAGATAACCTATCAGTTCGGTATTTTCACTTCGAAGTTTCGTTAAATCATTCTTTAAAGTGTTAATCACTGCTTGCATACTTATGATACACTCTTTTAAATGTTCGATATCTGTTACACATTTTTTACATGGTATATTTTCACTTTCAACAGCTGTATTTCCGTGTGGTAGAACATTGCACACATCACACTCATGAGCCATTTCATTTGACTTCATATACATACCAGTAGTTCACTATTTCTAGACCGAATTTCCGGACACTTGAGTTATAATATCACGCACAATGCATTTACCATTGCAGTATTCACTTATTTTTACGTATGTCGTACATTTTTCGTTCAATTTACGTTTATATTTGTAGAGCTAACACACTCGCAGTTTACACTTTCCGCCACCTTCTATATGACCGAAGTAATGATCCTCATTGCTTTCTTTTGCAGTAAGAGCACATTCTTGCAGTCTGCAGAATGGCCCCAAAACGGCAGCCCATAACTGATGTGGCTGTGGAACGTTGCATAGTACACAGTTAGCAGCCACTGTTCTGGTACTATACTTTTCAGTTTCCTCAAGTGGCACAGGACCCACGAAAGTTTGGAACATACATGCTTGATGTGCTGTTGCCAGGTTAATTTGGAATCAATGAGAAAGCCCAGAAGTTTGACATCTGCTGTGTTAGCCAGTGCTCCAGTATTGCTGAGGATGCATATCATCCTCTGAGTTTTTTCTTCATTAATTTTCATTTTGTTCATGATAAACCAGGCCTTAGCTTTATTGAACAAGACTTCTACTTGTTGGACTGCCTGTACAAAATTTTCTCTTTTTGAGAACAAGGTTGTATCAGCCACAAACTGCAAGGTGTGCCCATTGGAGCCTATAACATTTACGAAGATAAGGAACAGCAGGGGCCATATTACTGATCCCTGTGGCACATCATGCTGTAGCTTCTTCTCACCTGTATCAGTTCCTTGCACGGAGACAATCTGTCTTCTGTTTCTCAGGTAGGATTCAAGAGTTTGCAGGCCAGATTCCCCTATATCATATGTTTTTAGCTTTCTGAGCAGGGCCTTATGTGGAATTTAGTCAAATGCCTTACTAAGGTCACAGAGTACTAGTGCTATAGACTCTTTGCCTTCTAAACCCTGACTTATGTTTGTAACTAAGTCAAATACAGCTGTTGTTGTTGACCTGCCCTTCCGAAAGCCATGTAGTGCATCATAAAAAATACTATTTCCTTCAAAGTAACTTAATAGTTGTTCTTTCATTACAGACTCCATCATTTTCACTAGTACTGGTATTATAGATATGGGCCTGTAGCTTGACACTTCACGTGGACTGACTTTTTTTGTAAACAGGCACTGTGCGTGCTACTTTCAGGAAGTCTGGAAATTCCCCTGCTCGGAGGCTTTTATTTATTACTACTGTTAATGGCTGTGCAATTTCACTGCATAGCATTTGCGAGGTGTATCTCTTCGATTGTAGAACCATGTGTATATCTATATTCTTCTATCAGATACATAACATTTTCTACAGCCCACTCCATCCCTCATGGCACTCATTTCACCGACTGAACGACAATAAAAGTGGACAAGATAGCAGACGCAAGCTTTCTGTATTGCTAGCGCCAAAGCGGAGAGGGACACGAACTACCTTTGATGGTGCGCACAAAAATCGAGAACCAGCGGATGACAAGCGAAATTCAGCGTACATTACGCGCGGGGCGAAAAGCCGTTTGCGCACGCGCTTCTACCGTTAACGCTAGAGAGAATTCTCGTTCACTGTTGCACGTTCGCTTGTGTTCGCTGCAGTGTAAAAGTTGGTTTAGGTGCATCGTGTAATAGGGGCATATATTAGTCATGTGGCAGGACAGCTGTAAAAATGTTCTTACAGGGACCTGCAATTTTTGGTATTAGGGAAAGAAAATTTTAGCGATTCAACATTCATGACGAAACAGGTTATGTTTCATCTTTTATACTGTACAAGCTCCTTACGGAAGAAAATCTTTTGATTTTTGACGTCATTGGTCAGTTTAGTAAATGAAGAGCGAATATTATGCGATGTTGGAAAGAAGCTGCTGCGCAACAATATGTACTCTCCACGTGGAGTCCATATCTCTGGATAAAGCTAGTCGTAATTTAAACAACATAAGGAGGAACATGCAGTTGGGATGTAGAAATTGAAATCGAAATCACGAGTAATATTCATATGTATACAGATCTCACCTGAATTTCTGGTGTGTTTTTAGCCTACTTTTCCGCCACAAATATTACTTTGAGTTCGCTGTTGTCTGTTTTATTTAGATCAGTAGCTTTGAAACAGTATAATTGATAGAAGTCGAAGCTTACACAGTGTTCCTGTCGGATTTGCCCAGTTGTTTGTAAAAAAAAGTTGTTCAGGTTATAAAGCAAGTATGATTAAACAGCCTGTACTAGTAGACGTTGGCACTACCAAGCATGAAAGCGGTAGAAGGAAACCAGCGGTTGGTGCTCGTCCAAGATCGAGGTCAGTCGGGAAAACGAAGTTGGAAAGCAAATCTGTTAAACAGCCATTTAAACCTTATATTACAGTAGACGATGAGACACTTGATGGGGATTCACTATCCCGAAAGCACTCTGCCACCAACAGTCAAGTTAAAAAATTCATTTCGCTTCCATCTTCCACTGTAATGGATGATGCTAGTGGTCTTGCCCCTACAATGGAGAACAGCATTTATGATAGCAAATATCGACGTCTTAGGACTACCTCGTTCACTGCGTACAAGAGCAATACTATTTTGCATAAAACTACTTCCTCCAGATTATCCACTGCAGTGGATGCTGGTGTTAATAGACATTTCGAACCTAAAGTCTCACAATACAAGATTGGCGATATTCAGTCGTATAAACTGCTTGACGACCTCGACATCACCGATGAAGAGGCAATGGATACTGAAGATAGTGAGGCTGCAGATGATCCTGATGAGAATGATGATGCTGCTGAGCCGCCATCGAGTACCGGAGATGCAGAAGGAGAAGCGACAGGCAACGCAGAAGGAGAAGCGACAGGCAATCCAGAGGATGTTACAGACGAACAAAATGAAAACGAAGATGGACAACCTGGTCCTCCATCTGGCGATAAGTCTGTGGCAAGTGATTCTGTAGAAGATGGAGAAACAGCTGGTCATATAGTACTAGTACAGTTTCTGCTTCTGGCTTTTGTGTGTAAAGCAGGTAAACATATTAAATCTTTCTTCATATGCCTAACTCTTGAATGTAGATAGAAGATTTGATTCCTGCTTTTCTAGAAGTAAAACAAATTTGAGTTGATTTATTACTATTTAACTAATAACATTAATTTTCCTTGTCATGGTATAAAAAATTGTTAATGTTATATTCCTGTGTTTATAGAGTTTATCATGCAAGGCTACCTGTCAACACTTTTGTCATTATTGACACTTAATTATACATGCTCCTAAGTAGTAGATGACACATTAGGCCTAGTTCTATAAATAGCTCTATATTTTATGACAGTACTACTGTACCTTCTGGTATAACACGATTTCTTCTGATGATGTTTCCTTCAGTTTCATAGATATGTTTTTAAATACATAGTATCTGTATGTGGTTGTACTAGATTTGTAGGTTTGTAGTAGGAATTTCTACAAAATCCAGCATGTACCAATATTTTCACAGAGTAAATATATATTGTTTTCAAACAATTGTCATGTTCCACATCATAGCAAGTTGTTGTGAATATGATCCATGTTCTTTTTTTTTTTTTTTTTTTTTTTTTTTAAAACTAAGCCTTTCAGATTAGCCTAGGGCGTGTAAATTATATTTTAATTGCATGAACTGGTGGTATTGTATGTAACTGAGGTATGATTTTTATTTCTTTTTGGGCTAATTAAAATGATTCAATGTAGGTATCCATATTGTACCAGTAATTGTGAAACATGAACAGAACTATCACATGATATGCAATATTTCTTCTCAAGAAACTTTAACATAATTGTATATGTATAAAACTATAGGTACTATGTTTCAAATGTAAATAGCATTTTAACTAGTTGCTTAGCTCTCCATTTGCTTTTTTCCTGTATTTAGCTATTTATTTATGGCTGTGGACCATCCTGTACAATGGTGCTTGACAAGTTTACATGAAGTTTGAAAAATTACAATTTTCAAAAATTTGTAACTACATGCGTATATCAATAAAATGACTGATTTCTTCAAATAAGGCCTCTAAAATACAAGTATCTAAAAACATTGATATATAAACATAATTTACATACATAATTACCAATGATTAATAATCAATTTATGCTTTCTGAAAGTTTTTTACGTATTTTCACAGTTACATATGAAACATTACATTAATTTTTTACTTGAAGGTATTCTTTAATGCTGTATGGACAAATTTTAATCAAGTGATATTTTAGTTTATTTTTAAAAACAGATATGTTGTCTGTTATCCTTATATAGATTGGCAATCTGTTGTAGAGAAGGCATCCTGCTTTTGCAGATTCTTTTTCAGTTAATCTGTGTCGATTTCCTTCAATATGATAATCATTTTTATTTCTTGTGCTATAGTTATGGATATCTCTGTTTAACAATGCAGCATGGTTACTTTTTACAAATATAATTGTTTCACATATCTATAGCGACACTCCTGTTAAAATGTTTTGTTCTATGAATTTATTTCAGCAGGGATGTCTAGGAGATAATTTTGCTATGCATCTTACAGGTATCTATTGTAGGTTTAGTACTCTTTGTATGTGCACTTTTGCAGAATTTCCCCAGACCAGGAAACCATATGAAATTTGTGAATGCACTAGCTCATATTGCTTGTTAGTAGTGTTGGTGTGTTTATTGTCCTCAACATTTTTCTCATTAAAAACATACTGGCATGTCAAGTACCTATCCACTGTCACAGCCGGGAATTAATAAATTTCTGTCTCTTTTAGATCCAAGTCTTTATGCTTGACGACAATATCGTTCAATTTATGCGTTTTGTTTGCAGGTATTTGCGTATATGTGGTTTTATTTATGTTTATAAAAAGATTATTTCTTTTGGAATAATTTTTTACATATTTAGAGAAGCTTGCTTTTGTAAGTCGTCTGTTGAAACACTACTTATACCAATTGAAGTGTCATCTGCATACATGACAGCATTTCCACCTACTATTTTGATCATATCATTTACACATAAAATAAAAAGTGATGCGCCCTGCACTGATCCATATTTAATGGATTCAAAATTTGAGTAGACATTTGTAATAGTATTGTTCAGATTTTGCTTTATTCCTACACACAGTTATCTATTTTCCATGAATGATTTTATGATGTTGATTGTGTTCCCCCTTACACCGTAGCACTTAAGCTTTCCTAATAATATGTTGTGGCATACACATTCAAAGTGTTTAGAAAGGTCAAGAAACATAAAACATACTTCCATTTGATTATCTAGTGTCATAGTTATGCACACTATAAATTCAGCTATTGCTGTACTGGTTAATCTACCCTTTGTAAATCTATGGTGGGCATCATTCAAAGCATTGCATTTTTCTATAAAATTTACTATTCTGTCTTTAATTCACACATTCTATGATTTTAGAAAAGGCAGGTGTAATAGTTATTGGGTTGGTTATTTCCTGGCTCTTACTTGCTGCATTCTTTGAAAATTAGGGATCACTTTACTCTTTTTTAACATGTTGGGAATATTCCTTCTTCCGCAGTTAAGTTTATGAGAAAAATCAGAGGCTTTACCACATACTGCAGGCAGCATTTAATTAGTGTAGTAGATATACTGTGTGTTCCCACAGTATTTTATGTTTTTAATCAGTGTATTACTTTTACTAATTCAGGTTCATTTGTTGGGAGAAGGAAAAAACTTTTGTCTAATGAGGAGTGCTTTGTATCATTTTGTGTCAGGAGAATTTTGCTTTTTTAGTTGTTCACTACCTCAACTTAATGTTGATTGAAAATATTAGTGACTTCTTTAGGGTCTCTGATTTCCTTCCTGCATTTATTTATAGTTATGTTCACAGTGTTGTATCTCTACTGCATATTGTGGGACTATTTGCTACTAGATTTAGATCGTAAGTGTTGGTTAGATCTCTGAAACTCCTAGTATAACAGCTTTCTTTCAGTGTGTTAGTATTTATATTAACCACTACTATTATGCGTGTGAGTTGTCTAACAGCCTTGTGTAACAGAACTTCTAGTTCTTTTCGAAAACTATACCCCTAAAATCAAACACTTTTATCCTTTGAAAGTTGTCTGTATTGCTGCTGATTTGAATAGCATTTCTGTACAGTTGTCCACTGTCCATGGTTTTTACATGTACTGCACCTCCTCCACCTTGATGTTGACATTTTTGAATCCTGCATGTTTCTTAGTCTCTAAATATGCACTTGTACATATTTATAACAACATGAATTGGAAATAATATATAGTACAGATCAACAAATGCACTGAGATTCTGCAACTATCACTCAGAGTATAGACACTGATTTTGCAGTTGTAAATTTTGGAAAATTATGCACTTCATTTTGTAACAGAAAGGGACAAATATACAATGGAAAAGTATTTGAAAGCCTCCCTTCTAATATATACCATAATATGAGGATCGCTAAATAAGTAATTCCCCTTTTTCTTCAGAACATATTTATTGTTAAAGAGTCAGAATTTAGTGACAATATACAACAACATGCCTTGCTCATGTCCTATTTTTCTACATTGTCTCCATCACATTCTATGGCCATATGCCAACGTCGTGGAAGAGCATGTATTCTCTGCTGGTAGAAGCTCTTGTTCTGTAGGCATAGACATGTTTTCACTGCATGACTGACACTCTCATCATCTTCGAAGTGTGTTGCCCGTAGGGAATCTTTAAGCTCCAACAATTGAGATGAAATGGCCTTTCTTTGAATCTTGTAGCCCACTTTGAGCATTTGTGGAACCCATCATGAGCACCTCTTTGAATATCCGAGAGTCTCAATCATTGCAGATGCACTTCCACTGCCGACCGACAACTGTAGAGCCAATTGTCAAGTTGTGATGTGCTGGTCGGCATGAATAATGGCATCCGAGTGTGGCTGATCATGGAGCTGCTTGTAACATGAGTCATAAGTGATGCCATTTTGACTATGGCTCTGCCATCTGCCAGAACAGTTCGAAACTTCACTGGTGCACAGCATACTGGTATGAAAAATCCAAAGAAGGGTCATTCATTTTGCCTTCTCACAAAATAGGGGAGAGAAGGTCACAGATATGATAAGTGACCTGGGATGTCAATATTGAAGGGAAAGGCATTTTTCATAGCAGTGAAATTTTTTCTTGAAACTTAAATCAACTACTTTTTCCTCCAAATTGCAAAATATTCCACTGCTTTCCACTCACATGTATATTGTTATAAAATAGAGAAATCACAGCTTGTATCAAAATATTTTTTCTCACATGCTATTCAAGAGACAAAAATTGCGTAAAAAGTTTTGCAGCACCCTCATCACTAGCATAGTTTGTGTTTACTGATTTCAAAACCTCTACTCAATACTATTTTGACCACGGAAAGTTGATAATTACAGCCATTTGTATGATCACCATTCATGGAAGGGAAAGTGCAGCTCATGTGTTCTATAAAGTTTGTCAGCTGCATTGAAAGATCATTTCAAGCTTAAGTTGTACACACATTGTTCTTTACAGCAAGAATTGTCAGGAACATGGAAAATTTCCCACCAAATTGGCTTACACCCCTACCGCAAGACTCAAAATATTCAAGGGGTGCCTCACAATCGTTGGCTATGATCAACAACAGCACCTGATAACTGCTGTCTACATCTATTTGCGTAGGTATCCCAAAGAGAGTTGAACAGAAATGCCCAGTGCCATGTTACAGGCAACAGGAAGCACTATATTGACCCAGGTAACATGCTACACATACACTTTGGCCACTTAGACTCCTATTACAAACAACAGTACAAATCCCGGACACTGTGATGTGTGAAGAAGGTGGACAACAGAACACCTGGAATAACAGAATCAGGGTCAGCAACATTAGGTTCTTGTTGTCAGTGAGTAGAGGAGTTGTTTGATGTATTATCTGTTCTATTTTATTCATAGAAGACTGTGAAAGCAGCAAGGTACCAATGCACATCTCAAGCATGCATTCTCACAAGTACAGCAGGAAGGTGGGCTGTCTTGCTTTTGGCCTTTTGTCAGTGTAGAGGGTAATTTGAGAGATGTGCAGTGATTGCACATAATCAATATTTTTAAGACCTGCAGCATTTCAATGATGGTTCATCTTACAAACATTCAGTGCAGTGTCATAGGCCTCTCCCCACACACTGTGGACTGCATGCCAACAAAAGTCCCTGGATATTAAAACACACATGGTGGAGCAATATGGTAGTGAATGCTACACAGCAGTGTATTTTGATATCATAGTTGTGCAAAAATGTCCATATTTTGAATAGAATGCTTTTTTTTTTCAGTAAAGGTTTTTTTCTGTCTCTGAAGACTTTTATTCCCTGCACCCTTTTCATCTAACCTGACAAATGTTTCCAAACATGTGCAGTTTGGTTTGAAAAGGTGTCTACCACCCTTTGACACTTGTATGTGAATAGTAATCATTTAGCTGTAGATGTGAATGTAGATGTTTCTTTCCTCTCTCTCCTCTTACAGACTATAAAATTATGGTTGTATTAAAGCATCTCTGTCACATCTGTCCATTCTACCAGTAACGTTTTCCTGCAGACCATGTTGTTCACTCAGTTTTCTTAATGACCGTCTATGTTGTATTTTGTTGTTCAATTTGATTCATAATGTTCTTCTATACCAACCAGCAAGCACATGAATGTGTATACACCATTGTGCCTCTGCCACATATTTGACCTGTGTAAGGATGAAGAAAACCATAAATAATTTTTCTGTCATGGAGACAAAACTAGCAGAGGCAAGTGACCAGGACCCCACTCACCAACAAAATTAGCAGGGAGGCGTAGATCGTCAGCGAATATTATGTCACTACTCAGTCATCTTTCAATAACTCATAGTAAATCTTGTTCAGTGCAAAACAAGGGTATTATTTTTTTGCTTATCCAACAGACCTTATAAGTTAACATTTAGGGCCTTCTCCACACAGCCGCAGGGGGTAACCCATATGAAGAGTTTGGTCCAGCTTTCCATATATTGGCAGGACACAATAGGGATACTGAAAATACTGTCTGTGGGAAGTGGACAAAAAAATCAAGTATTAACTGTACAAGACTTTCAAAGAATGGGATGGGAAAGCCATTGGGTAAAACGTGTACTCAAGCATGGCTAACATTCTTCTTGAGCGCATATTGGGCATTGTAGATCAAAGACTATGATTCTACCTTATGCAGTCATTGTTGTCAGTCACTGTCTTCGCCTGACCAGCCAAAAAGGAGGATAGTGCTCCAGTCTGAGTATGTGCCTTTAGATGGCATAGAGAATGATCACTGGTAGTTATGATTAACCACAAGGGTAACCGCATCTTTGTAGTTTCTTACTATTGACACAACAGTTGCAGCACAAATGCTTATCTTTGTTCTTGCAGGCCAGTGCATGCAAACTCAGATTTGCCAGTCATAATCAAGCTGTAGACAAACTCCACTGATAGCCATTTGGTCCCAAATGCCCTTCCACCGAATGCACTCTTCCTAATGCAGTCACCAGCAACACTGCCGCCCCTGCACTTACCACCTTGTATTAACCAAACAGGTACAGCACCACAGTTAGACAGTACCTACCATTTTGCATCCTACAACTATCACAACCACCACTATTGCACCTACATGACTATTCCCTCCTCTATTCGTAGTATCGCCTTTCATCCAGAAGGGCAGCAAACTGGACACCATTTTATCAGTGACTGCCACCACAACACACTTTCAACATGTCAAAGCAGACATAGAACTACCAGATTGAGGCCATACTGACTGGATACTGGGAGTGAGGGCCTGAGAGTTTTGGTTGGGCATTTCAGACTGTGCCAGATCTGATGGAGGTATTCTTGTGTATTTGCACTACTCATTGCAATACAGTTGCTTGTGATGGACAGAGCCTCTTGATGGATTGTGTATAATCATCACCAGAGCAGTAACTCACTTCACAGTTTATTTTTATGCTGTCTTTGCCCAGAAAAACTGCTCATATGTTTACTGGAGACCTGGAATTTGATCAGAATTTTATTGGACACTTAACAATACTGCTGGTGATGATCACATTGCATTTTTTACAGATTCCTTTGTGTTATTCTTCAGATAGACATTACCACTGGTCATAACAGTCAAAATTTTCTTGGTCATGCTGTTGTACATTTCAGTGCTGATTCTTGTGAGTTGACTTGTTGATCAGTTGATAAAGTCCTGGCAGGCAAGGACATCAATGAACTCAGTAGAGAATGGATAACTGTGAAAATGATTCTAGAATGAAGTGACATTGCAAAGAAGTAGATTAAACAAAAATTAACAAACATCATAATAACTACATGATCATGTGTTTCAGCTTGTTTGAATTTGAGAAAGTTGTGACGTATCAAAAGTTTCAGTGACAAAGATGCCTGTAAAACACCCTGGGAGCTACTGAAACTATTAAAATAATGGGATCAGAACATTGTTCAGTATGATTTTCAAAATTTGTTTTGTGATAATTGACATTATGTTTCAAAAATAGTACTACGCTTACACTTCCAAAACATGTCCAAGCAGAGACATGGAAGCATTTACATATTCACTTTAATGATACATGCATGTTAACTATCATGCATAATAAGAAATTTTAAAGAGAAATGCCAGTGGGACTGAACAACAATAACTGTGTGTTTGGAAAATGTGAAGGTACTCAAGAAGCTATGCTGATGCTGTCTAAGAAATAAGAAAATACATCTTAATATCTTGAACACCTATGACAATGTGAAGTGGAGCAATGGTACCGAAATCTTGTGGTAGCAAGAATGAATTGTAAGAGCACATGAATAATTTACAATATTTTGTCTAACCAACTGATTTCATTAAAGAGGAAAACTAAACATTACACACAAATATTGCAGATGGTAATGACAGGAATACTATTTAAAAAGTTAGGCTTATCCAAAAGAAAGCAGCTGCCTTGAATGTATGAAATCAGGCAACATCAAACATTGGCCTGGAAATAAAGAAGAAATTTGTAAACTCATACATTGGAAGCATGACAGTTAAAAAGCTCTGAGAATTGAAGATTGGGAGCTTGTGTGTCAGAAATGTATATTGTTTCTTACTAAAAATTTTTACTGATGACTGCCAAGCTGTATCTTTGGGTTCTCCTTAAGCGTTGCTATGAATAATCTGCCCTATTACGTAACTTTGTATTTCATCTGTTAAAATGATTATAAAACTTAAATTTTCTGTGCATCACAATATTTCAATTCTGCTTAAGATATTGCTGGAAACATCTGACTTTCTCTTGAATTAATTAGCAATCAGTGAACTGCTGTAATGAAATATGAACTACAAATATCAAACTTAAATTCATATTGATTCCAAGATTAACTGTGAAGGGCATTTTTAGCTTATCCACAAAAAGATCTCACAGAAACAAAGTTCCTGTAAGCAGTTATTATCTTCCTGTGATACATTTCAAAGGTTGCCAATATGGGTACTTTCTACTTATCTTAATAACCGTTTAAAAATCCATATTTTTAAACAGCTCATATACTGTGAACTACTTCCTTTACCAGAAAAGTTCCAGGACAGAGTTTTTTTTTAAATTTTTGATTTTGCAATAGTAAACAGGAACAAACGTGTTTATGTTACCTGATATATGCAGGTCCTTGAAATGATCTTGGCTATGTTTCTTTGCAAACTCACTAGATGGCAGGGCTGTGCTTACCAACACACCATTTGGGTTCTTTGCACATTAGTTACGGTGACATAATGGGTGCTGATTGTGAGTGAGGAGTGAACATCAAGTTCTGTGCTTAGCTCGGGAAAACCCCTAATGAAACAAGGACCGTGATTACGCAAGCATATGCAGGTAAGACACTTTCAATAAGTCGTGTTTTTGAGTGGCGCAGAAGGTTTTGCGAAGGTGGAGATTCAGTGCAAAACAGTCCTGGAGCTAGTCGCATGTCTACAGCACATACTGATGCAAATGTTTACCATGTAAGGCAGTTATTGCAAGAAGACTGCCGTGTAACGTGTGTATGATTTCAGAAGGACTTAATTTGAATTGTGATGTGTCTCATAAGATTTGACGCGAAGATTTAGGGAAGCTTAAACTTAATGCAAAACTTGTCCCTCATACACTAACAGATGAACAAAAAGTGGAAGGTTGAAGAATTTCTGAAGAACTACTGGATAGAGTGAGATGTAATCCCACATTTCTGTCAAAGATTATTGCTGGGGATGAAAGTTGGTGCTACCGGTATGACCCTCACGTGAAGCATCAGAGTGCTGAATGGTGGAGTCGTGGGACAGCGGCCTCGGAAAAAAGTCAAACGACTGCCTTTGAGAACAAGACAATGTTGATCGCATTCTTTGATGGCAAAGTATTAGATCGCCATGAGTATGTTTTCTCTAGGTCAAACAGCAAGCCAAACTTTTTACAATGAAATCTTGAAATGTTTGCAATGAGCAATTCGATATTGCCATCCTGATTTATGGCATTCTCAGGACTGGTTCATACTGCATGACAATGCAAAACCTCATACCACTTTATTTCTTATTGAATATCTTGCCAGACATTCTCTTATTCCATCCCACAATGAAATCTTGAAATGTTTGCAACGAGCAATTCGATATTGCCATCCTGATTTATGGCATTCTCAGGACTGGTTCATACTGGATGACAATGCAAAACCTCATACCACTTTATTTCTTATTGAATATCTTGCCAGACATTCTCTTATTCCATCCCACATTCATCATCTTCACCCAAACTCTCACCTTGTGATTCTTTTTTGTTTCTGTGAGTGAAAGCTGGCTGGAAGGAAAGCTTCATCAGGATTTTGCAGACATCCAACTGGCTGTGGCAAATGAGCTTACAACCATCACAGCTGAAAATACTCTGCTTTGCTTCCAAGACCTCCAGAAACGTTGGCAATTGTGTACAGACAGCCAAGGAGACTACATCAATAGAAGCTAGGAAAAAACCTGTCCTGGAACTTTTCTGATGAAGGGTACTTGTCCTTTGATACCCTGACATTCCCTTTAAAGGTCTCAGAGCTCTAACAGTTACAAATCTCTACAGTTGTATTTGAATCCTGTGTAAGGAACGAGATTACAAAACATATTGTCATGGATGAAATACTTCACCACAACACAGAAGTTCTACATCTTCAAGGTGGCTCAGGAGGAATGGTCAGTATTAATGAATGTGATGGGAACAATCATTTGAAGCAAAAAAGTCTTGTAAACATGAGCTCTAAAATGCATGTATTAAGAGCTATGAGCACTTATTCATCTTCAGTACTCTGAAAAATAGTCTTCTATTACAAGCTCTTTGTTTTGCGTATTTTGGGTGCAGGCAGTAAGGACCAAAACATGAAAAAATTATCTTGTAAATCTGATCTTTAAAATGCATACCTTAAAGTGCTATGAGTACTTGTTTAGTAGATGATATATGTTTCACAGTAACGAAGATGTACGAGTCGTAGCTCTGAAAGTAGGCAATTTCATGTAGCGGAGATATTGGTCGCAGACAGGCACAACAGGAACACTATGTGTATGGTTTCTAATTCAGAAGAAGGCTGTCTGGTGGATGTGTTTAGTAGTTTTTTTGTTGTGCCTGTCTGTTGATCAACACCTCTGTTATAGTGAGTAGCAATCTGCCCCTTTCATAATTGTCATTAAAAGGAATAAAAGGTCTACTAGATAGGTATCACTAATAAATAATTATCTAAACTTGGAAAGTGCAAGACTTTAGATAAGAAAATAATTAGAAGATATGATAGCCAAATTTAAATTACAAGACAAAGGTTGCAATTACCTATGTGCTGTACGCCACAAAGGGTTAATCCATGGATTTCCAACGTTTGCTACATAAAGAGAAGTATTATTTCTGAAAACATTGAAAGGTATGTTACTCAAGATCTGGAGTGACATAAAAAAATCCATTTTGTTGTAAGCTAGGTAGGAGAGATACCACACAATGAGGTGTGTTACAGTTGGAAGATTCTGAGACAGTTTCTAAATCCAAAGATTGGAATGAAGGTGTACAAAATAAATATATTCTTGGAATTATTTAACTCAGAACCATACAATAGTAGTTAGAAAGGATATAGAGCTTTTGTTGAATGCCAATTGAATAAAGCAAAATATTTGAATGAGCCTATTATAGAAGGCAATTTATTAGATGTGCTTATTAGTAAATGGTTCAAATGGCTCTAAGCACTATGGGACTTAACATCTGAGTTCATCAGTCCCCTAGACTTAGAACTACTTAAACCTAACTAACCTAAGGACATCACACACATCCATGCCCGAGGTAGGATTTGAACCTGCGGCCATAACAGCAGCGTGGTTCCGGATTGAAGCGCCTAGAACCGCTCGGCCACAGTGTGGCCGGTGCTTATTAGTAGTTTGCCATGGAGGGTAAAGGATAAACCCTTTGGTAAAGATTGGGAAAAGGTATCAACATTATTGGAGTATCTTGAACAGATTAATACACTTGATAAATTATTTGACAAATGACAAAACAGCAATAGCTCAAGTAATAACAGGTCAAATGAAACAAAGGGGGAAAGTCACCAGGTTATAGAAAAAGCAAAACATTATCACAGATATATTAAGACAGGATAGGGTGTGGCTCGGTTCCCAGAAGGAGATACAGATGAGCCACATAATAGTGAAACCGTGTTATTAAGGTTTAACATTAGTCTGCTCTCTGTAATGAATTACTAGAGAAAAGGGAAGAAATAACTAATATAGATGATTAATATGAGAGTGCAATGATCGTTTAAATTTAGTGGAAGAAACAGTAGATGGCAGTATTGAACAAGTTGTTGCTATTAGTTTAGTGCAAGATAGTACAGTGGATGAAGAACATGTTAGAAACAAAGTTATGAGAAACATTAGATAATTTAGAACAGGTGATAATTAAGAATGTGAAAACTGTTACAATAATCAGAAATGACATGCAACCGTTAGACGAATTACAGGTTATGGAGAATCCTCTGATGATAGTGAAGTGACTCAACATTTAATAGATAACAAACTACTCTCTCCTATTAGTACTGATACATTGATAGACTCAGTTGCTACTGACAAATTGTTACCATCTGTCATCTGCTACTAATGAGAACATGCGATCTTCAGCTACCACTAAGAATTTTTCAGCTATTGTTAGTACAGAGCTTTTAGTAGCATTTGCTGCTAGTAAGGATTTGCTATCTTCAGTTATTACTAACTGTATCTCTTTGTACATTGTTACCAGTACCTTATTGACTGTTATAACTTCTGGCAAGTTACCAAGCTCTCTCATTACTAAGAAGTTCCGACTGAAGATTTACTGCCTGCTGCTATTACCAATAGCTCATATTACTACAAATTGAAGTTGGAACCTCATTTCATAACTTTAAGGATACATGATCCACATATGCATAGTTACTTCAACTTTGACTATATCAAACATGAATTGAGTATACAGTTGAAGAATTTGTATTTTGGACAAAAGATGTGTGAGCTCCACGTAAAGAAGCATTATTACTTTAAGTTTGATTAATATCATGAAGAAAGCATTCATAAGATTTAGTATGTGTCAGCAAGTGAACTATTTAGTACAGGTGCATACAATATCTTATATTTAATCATACCAGAGGCACTTAGTAATTTTGTGGCACTGAACCATACTGGTCCACTGCCTCAGGCTGAGGAGAGTGGAAGACACTCTCACTGGCATACATTTTTGTAGCACAAATTCGTAAAGAGACTAGAATTATTACAGAACATGATACACCAACACTGACAATAAGTGTTATTGAATTTAATGCAGATATAATGTGACAGTTATTATGAAAAGCTTTACCAATTGACTAATATGCCATTTCAAAATTTAGTATATTGAAATATCTCCAGGATCTTCAGACTATGAGGAGTTGCTTGGGGGATAAAACGTTTGGCTTCACAAAGATTTAAAACTGTGTTTATTTTTGGAAGCTTCATTGATAACAATACATTTGTCTTATTAACTGTAAGGGATTGAGAAGTAATTAGATAATCATAGTGGGAAGAATATGAGTAACTGCTAGTACATGAAGGGGGAGGAAGTTTAGCTATATATGAAATGATATTTAATTATTATAAATTTTGTATGTTGATCTAGAGATCTCTGTGCCCTTGCTAGAGTGCAGCACCTACTAAGGTGTATTATGATGGACCGAATAATGTGAAGATTTCTGAAGAATCATAACATTAATATGGAGGTTAAGTAATGCGCGCTAGGGTGTATGGTTAATGAATACTGTTAAGATTCATGAGGAATCATAACATTAATATTGAAGTCAAGTAACAATTTTCTTTTTCTCTTTAAGGGGCGAGCACTTATGTGGTGTAGATTACTGTAGTATGAAGGAGTGGGTACTTATGAGGAGTCAGCCAATATTTAATGTGGTCTTCGTACCCTTTACCCTCGGTGCAAGGAAGAACCCTTTCTTCACCTGCTGGAGGGCACTTATTTAATGTGCAGATAAGTGATATTTATTTGCTGCTACAGGAATTGGCCAGTTTCTGGTTGGAAATTCCTCAGATAGGAGACTCCACCAGACTGATATTCGGTTTAGCATTTGTATTAACAGGGACAGTAAAACATAAGTACTCCAGCAGCTACAGCACCAACCTGGCCCATGCTGACTGCTACCACCTCGCAGCAGCGCACTGCTCAGTTGCTGCTTGAGTGCTGGTTATTCCTTGTATTTTACTGTTTCTGTAATACATATTGATAGAATGAGTAACACACTAGACTAATCCAGGAGCACTCTATTTAAAAATCATTTTGGTTGCAGTATGTAACAAACCAACACTTTCTATTGGCACTGGGCATTTATGAAAGACATGATGAGGAGGATTTGTTTGGGCTGACACCAGCTACATGTTGCAAAAACAAAACTGAAAATATCTGCAGAAACACTAGAGAAAAATAGGAGAGACACCCTGTATATTCATTAATTACCCCAGAATATTGACTAAAGGCCATTTCTTTGTCTCACAAATCCCAAAACAAAAACTACTGTTACGTGGTAAAGAAATTATTTGCTCAGCTTGTCAAGGAGAAAGACTGCAAAAGCTTCTTTTGACTATGTAATACTTGCCACTGGAAGCAGATATACCACCATGTTCTGCTCCTACCTGCACAATTTTCATCATTGAACCAAGACTCAACCTCAGCACAATGACAACTGTAACTGCCAATGGACAAACGCAACATTTGCCTGGCTAATTTTTCTCTGATGTCCTAAACAGTTCATTCAGTGCATAAGACTTTATTCAGCTGTTGCGTCAAATAGTACATCATGACCTGTAGTAATTTCAACAAGTTTTCGTTTTTCATAGTATCATTCAACAGCCACTGCAGTCATGACAGTCAAGTCAGTAAGATTACTTGCCCTGAAAAAAGTTTTCAATTTTATACGTACAGAACACCTACCACATTCTCAATCAACAGACTAGATCTAGCTTTCCCAAAAGCAGAACCTGTAGCGTATATTGAGATGAAGAGTACACATGTGAGATGAAGAGCACATACATGCAACATTCAATATTATAGCGACAGTGTCAATATCCAGCTTGTCATTGAGAATACCGAAGCTCTAAAAAGATCCTTCAGTAGTTTCAAAGCGTCAACAACACTTTGAATTAAAGTTGATGAATTATTACTACAGCCAGCTATTCATTATAACTGAATAGTGCCTAATCCATGTTTGCAGAAATGCTTCACACTCATGAGCATTTTAATTACTGTATTGTATATTTTACAAGTAGAGACAACTGAAGACTTAACAAAACACAAAATTTACACTCAATTACTCCCTGAACCTTCCCAGGAATTTTCAGATGATGAGAAACATGCACAGAAGCTTCTGCAATCAATGTGCTATACTGTATTTTGTGGTGATTGATGGTGATAGTTGGGCCCATGTACTGTAGGGAAAATAATTTTAATGAGCTTCTGAATATGGACCATTCTTGTGTGTATGTTCTGTGTATTTATTTGTCATATGACTGATTTCTTCCTCTAGCACCGGAAAATGCTGTAAACAATAGACAAATATTGATTGTTTATTTCCTGCAAAGTCTTACAATGTCTTTTTTTGTTCCAGTTTCCTTATTCTTCCAGCAACACAAATGCACTTGCTGACTGTGAATCTACGACAACCTACCAAATGGAATATCGAACAAATGCTGCATACCTGTAAATCTCACATGTCCTTCAATAAACATCTTATCTATGGGAAATACATTAATGGATAGTCTGCATTCAGTATACATGTATGTTTAAAATGTTACAGTGATTAGTAGTTACATTCTGCTTTTACAGTTTTATTACGCTCTTTAGTTCATCTTCTTTAGTACACTTTCAAGTATCCAGCTCATGACTATTCAGTTGTCGTACTATCTGGCCAACTTAATCAATACTGCAATAATACATGTCCATGATAAAATGAGGATTAATTTATTGTGCATACTGTACTTTTCATAGCTTTAGCATGTGGCACTGGTTACAATGCTGTGTGGCCTTTCAAAATGTTTTGTGTGTCTTTTGTGCTTCTAGCACATCTGGAATCGCAGTACTGAAGTCCATTCCGTATTGTTAATATTGGATAAATTACCAGAACCACTCTTCAATAAACTATAGTATGAGACCTCTTCCAGCATTCAAAACAACAATGGACACATATAGACAGCAGCTCTGTTGGAAACCGTGTGTTCTTTGTTTCTTCAGTTACATATCAGACATCAAAGTGCGTGCATTGTTAAATTATTGTTTTGTGTAGTTCTTTATGTTTTAATTACAGACTCCAAAATGGGTGAAAAAAGTTGTTCTGACTATAGATATGAAACTGTGTGTTATAATGTGACTGTTTCTTGGGCTAGCAGCCAAAACTGTTACTTGGAAGTCAGGGGGAAGACAAAATACGTTTGGAGACTGGAAGAAATAGAAAAGTAGTTAGCTTACCAAGCTAATGGAAGTAAAATAAAAGTAACGAAGACAATGTTGAAAGGTAAGCATAAAGAAATTAAGGAAGTTTTATTTTTGTGACATGAACATATAAGAGGAAAACATTTGCCCCTTATGGGGCCAATATTGCAGGAAAAGCATTGCAATTTCAATGGCAAGATTCAGAATTTACTGTCACCGATTGGTGGTTGGATCAGTGGAAAAGAACATTCAATATTCACCAGATTACCATTAGTGGAGAGGCTGTATCTACTGACAAACTGGCTGTGCCATTGTTTAAAGACTATCTTTTGAAGTTAATTGATGAGGAGGGAGTTTCTGGTGAACAGTTGTACAATTGATGGACATTTTAACTTTGAATCCGTGTGTGAAACTGAAGTCAGAGATGGAAATGGTGATACTGTCTATCACTCAAAAATGTATCAGCCCCTGAGGACGTCAATGCAGAAGACATCACAGAATGGATGGCAAATGATGTAGTTGATGAACTAACTGATAATGATATTGTGGAAATAGTGATGCAGAGGGAAGTAACATAAGAGGACTAAGCAAACTTAGATGAAAGAAGAAATCTTATTCAACATTTGGAAGGGTTCGAGATGATTGTGGCAGCACTGCAGTAAATTAGTGAGCAGATGGAAGCAATGACAGCTGATATCATCTGTTTGAGAAAGTGGAAGGATATTGCAGTGTGAAAGATGGCCAAGGGAGAGAAACAGTCATCTAACAAAGACTTTTTCGGTGCCTCAAACCTGAAACTTTCACACTGGTTTTTCACGTCTGAAATCATACGTTTATACTTTACACTGAAGAGCGTTTTATGTTTCATGTAATAAACAATTCATTGGAAGAATCCTAAGGAAATGCAGTCCAAAAACAAAGGAAGTAGGTTACAGTACACTTGTTCGCCCACTGCGTGAATACTGCTCACCGGTGTGGGATCCGTACCAGTAGGGTTGATAGAAGAGATAGAGAAGATCCAATGGAGAGCAGCGCACTTTGTTACAGGATCATTTGGTAATCGCAAAAGCATTACGGAGTTGATAGATAAACTACAGTGGAAGGCTGTACAAGAGAGACGCTCAGTAGCTCGGTACGGGTTTTGTTGAAGTTTCGAGAACATACCTTCATCGAGGAGTCAAGCAGTATATTGCTCCCTCCTACATATATCTCGCGAAGAGACCATGAGGATAAAATCAGAGAGTTCGAATCCTGCCTCGGGCATGGATGTGTGTGATGTCCTTAGGTTAGTTAGGTTTAAGTAGTTCTAAGTTCTAGGGGACTGATGACCACAGCTGTTAAGTCCCATAGTGCTCAGAGCCATTTTTTTTTAAATCAGAGAGATTAGAGCCCACACAGAGGCATACCAACAATCTTTCTTTCCACGAACAATATGAGACTGGAATAGAGGGGAGAAACGAAAGAGGTACTCAAGGTACCCTCTGCCACACAACATCAGGTGGCTTGCAGAGTATGGATGTAGATGTAGAATTTTTGAAGGATGCAGTACTTACATAACAACACAATTATAACTAGCATGTATTTGAAATAAGGCAGAAATTATTAATAAAATACAGTTTTTGTATAAAGAAAGGGCATTTTGATGGTAAGTTTGAGGTTGGAAGAGAGGATTTATAGTACTCCAACCTACCTGGCTTTTTTGTTATCCTGCTAGACCTTCCACCACATTAGGCCAGATAGTCAAGAGTCTACTGCACTGTAATTACATTCTTAGCATGTGAGATGACAATTCTTGAACTATGACAGAGGCTCTCATTATTATCCTGTTTTGCATATTTTTAAAAGAAATTTCTTAACGTTTCTGTAGCAGACTGTCTATAGTTTAAGTAATTCTACTCAACAGTGGGAGATTCTGTAACAACTCATTTTAACATAGCAATTTGAAATTATGGAAACACTCTTTCAGAGATTCCTCTGCTTCTTTGTTTTTGTTGTTGCAGCACCTACTTTTTTGAATAATTTCTTTCTCTATGCATTGTTCCCAAACTGTGATAGTATTTGTTGACAGAAGTCATTTCAAAATGAGAGAACAAATACTATCTGCACACTTTAACTTGGCACTTATGCTGGAAGCTAAAGTATGGGGATCGGCTCATAGCACATTGGCTGCAAAGATGGCCATCTTCATCCCCCAGGGCACCTGTCTTATAATTTGTAAAAGATACGAACATGTAATGGGTTAATGCATCACAGAAGTGACACAAAAGTTGATGGCAAGCCACCAGAAGGACTATATGCAACATCTTCATTCATTTTTCTAAATAATAGAAACACTCACTGCACACAAAAACACACATGAATAAACACTATATTCACCACTAAACAAAGATCTGAGGAAAAGATTTACCAAATGTTACATCTGGAGCATTGCACTATAAGGTGTGGAGACCTGGACATTGAGGAAGGAAAATGAAAGAAGATTGGAGGCACTAGAGATGTGGATGTGGAGAAGAATGGCGGAAGTGAACTGGGAAGACTGAGTAAGGAATGAAGAAGTATTAAGAAGAGTTGGAGAAGACAAAAACACGCTGAAAGCCATCAGAAATAGAAAACGGAACTGGATTGGACATTATTTGAGGAGGGACTGTTTATGAAAGGACGGAACAGAAGGAACGGTGGTGGGAAAAAGGGGAAGAGGAAAAAGAAGATATCAAATGCTGGACTATATCAAAGGAAACAAATATTCAGAAATGAAAAGACTGACTATGGACAGACAAAAGTGGAAGAGGCTTAACCCATGACAAGACCTGCTGTAAGGCAGAATACCATACTACTAATAACTCACAAGGCTGCTTATTGGTATGGCACACCAATACTGTTAAGTACTTAATATAGGGAATGAGCAAAAACATTTTGAATGGTACAAAATCATCAGACTTTCATGCATCAAAGAAGGTCCAAATTAAAAGGTCTAGGTGCAATTAGTATCACATTTTCATTTAAGGAAAATAGTATTTTGCAGAAATATTTCTCACATTATTTATTTACATTCCATAGTTTTATTTGATTGCTAAGAGCCTTTAGAAATTGTGCATAGTAATACTGCCATAAGTTTAAATATTCTTCCACTGTTTTGTTGCCTCTGTAGATCCATTCTTTGTAGATGTTCATTCCATTTCTTTTTGTTTTTTAATTCTCAACTCCTTTCAAATATCTTTATTTCATATTACTTATCTAGTCTTTTAAATTCACTGCTGTAAGAAATTTCATTTATACTCCTTGTATTTGTTTTTATTATCTTTTATTCAGTATCCACGATTCACTTCCATATATGGTAAAGCATTAGTTATCCGAACTAAATGGGGGACATGGATGTGCAGAATACCGATTTATTCAGATAACTGTACTGTATACTTTTATTTACCAATAAAAATACATATATTTACAACAACATGAATGTCTTTTGTTATTACAAAGGAAATTACAGTAAGAATGTATGTAGTACAGTCCAGTAAATAAAAAATATGTAATACATATGCATTTTGCATGTACGTTATACATGTAAGCAATTAAAGCTTAAAAAAATCCTTGATTTTGTGTGTCAAAGCAAGCCTGCCTGCTTACGAGCAGCTAAGTCACATACTTTTTTCAGGACAGTTATCTGATAATGATTGCTTTCATCTTCAGCTCAAACCATCGCAAAGAAGTATCGAAACATGTAAATGCTTTAGAATCAGAAGGTATGTTTTCATCTTCATTTTCTGGACCACTAGTAGATGAAATGCTGGTGGCATCAGCTTCATCAGTGATTAGGTTTACAATTTTGCTATCATACAGGATTTGGTGCCCTGGATCTGTATTTTCAACTCTAATTCATTTTTGAATGTCTCCTTCATCACATTCATGATGATTTGGCAGTAATATGATCCTTTCATATTTTAGGACCAGGTTCTATTAATTCATGACATGAAGCAAGTGTTTTTCTTGGCAAAGCTTAACAGCTTCCTTCTACCTCCTCTTATATTTCTAACAATAACTTATGTAACACTTCTTTTCGTTAGTACCATTTGAAAGTCTCAATATCACTTTGATCCTGGGCTTTTATAAGGAGGTTATGTTAAGTGGAAGAAACATCACTTTCACAAACTTGTAATTTTTCATTTAAGATAACACATGATGAATAAGTTGCTGCTTTGTCAAGGAGCAGTAATGTTTTCTACCTTTTGCCATTATTTAACTGATGAGCTTTTACAGAGGTTACAGAAGTCTTTGGTCTGACATCATAAGCGAGTGACTGCGTGTGAGATCGCTCTCTAAGTTTTTATATATTTTTAGGTTTCAGATACATATTTTAACGGTTTTTGTGATAATATTTACTATATAAGTGACTTATTAGTGGTTTCTTCATTCACCTCTGCCTTTCTTGTGGTGTGACCTGATATTTGTGAGTGTTTTGTATCGAGCAACTCAACCTCTTGCCTGTGTTTACATTCCGCGCTGACCAGTTGCAGCTATAGCGGCGCATCAAAAGCTAAGTACTAATTAATTGTTTGTGTGTAGTGGTTTATTTAGGAACTTTAGTAGTCTTCAGTCGGTGTTTTTGGTGTTTTCTGGTGAAATAATTTCAGAAGAACCTTTTGGGAACTGTTTTCAGTTTCATTATTGTGTCATTAGACGTTTGATTCTCTTTCTGTATTAGTCTTGTGTTATATTCTCATTTTTTGTTGATTAGTACTGTTAATAATAGTAGTTACTTCCCTTGTAGAGTAATTTTGTGATTATTGTAGCCAGGTTTTTAACATCTTCTTATTGTAGTAGCGGAACTTAGATAAAGTAGTTTTCTTGTTTCAACAACTGTAACATTTTACCATGAGTGAGAAGTGTGGGCTTTGCCGTAGGTTCGTGAGTAGTGGATTGCGGTGTGAGACTGGTTCGAAGTATTTTCACTGGGGGGGAATGCAGTGGGGAAGCCAGTGGGCATTCTGGTGAGATCCTCTCCTGGAACTGCAGGTTATGCAGCAAGAGTAAGTTGATAGAGGAGCGTGAGTGTAAGATCTGTGCCCTTCAGGTGCAGTTGAAAAATGCACAGGAGGAGCTAGATAGGATGAGGAGGGAGAAGGGGGTTGGGGAATGGGAGCTGGCTGTTGGCAAGAGATCTGCTAGGAGAAGAAGATTTTCAGATAGTTTTACTATTGGTGTTTGCAATAGATATGACCAACTGTCAGAGTCTAATGGAGAGGAATCTCTAGTAGCTGTAGATGTAGGAAGTATGCAGCAGACCTGAGCAGTTACAGTGGCTAGGACAGTTGCAAAGGCGAAGAGGAAGAAGAAGGTTCTGCTGTTAGGTAGTTCTCATGGCAGAGGTGTAGGCCAGCAGTTGCAGGAAGTGTTGGGGAGTGAGTACCAGGTCACCACCATTGTGAAGCCTAATGCAGGATTACCTCAGGTGACTGTTGACATAGGAGGGGTTATGTAGGGATTTCACTAAAGAGGATCAGTTAGTGATTGTGGGTGGGGCTGGTAATAGTATTGATAGGGATGGGGAGTATGACATACATGGTGACCTGGAAAAGATAGCCACTCAGACTGGCAACACAAATATGCATTTCGTGGAACTGGTAATAGTATTGATAGGGATGGGGAGTATGACATACATGGTGACCTGGAAAAGATAGCCACTCAGACTGGCAACACAAATATGCATTTCGTGGAACTGTTTTAGCATCACGATCGGCCTCATCTTAATACAGCCGTCGGCGTAATAACATGAGACTTAGGGGTGCACTGATGACAGAAAGCATGGGTCACATTTCAGTGGTGTCGGTGGAGTGTGTCAGCAGGACGGGTTTCACTAGACATGGCCTGCACCTCAACAGGTATGGGAAGGGGAGGTTGGCAAAGCTTATAGGTGACAGCATAGGTGGGGGTGGTGGGATCACTCATGGGAAAATTCCTGCAGTAGTGGGTGTTAGAGCTGCACCTTTTTTAGACTGAAGTCAGCTGATAGGTATTCCTGCTTAAGGGAAGTCTCTCTAACAAAGGAACCACTTTCAACAAAGCGTAGGTATCCAAGTAATGAGGGAATTAGTATATTTCATCAAAATATACAAGGTATTAGAGATAAAGTTAGTGAACTGCTTATAGATGTTGACTCTGAAATTATTGGTATATCTGAACACTTCTTAAATAAGGAGATAATTCAGAGGCTTCCTTTACCAGGATACAGGTTGGCTGGCAGCTTTTCTAGGAGCTCTTTGTGGTGTGGGGGAGTAGCCATGTATGTGAAAAATGGCATCCCATTTGAGTCAGTTGATGTTTCAAAGTACTGCACTGAAAAGGTGTTTGAATGTTGTGCAGGTTTGGTTAAATTTAATGGAGCTAAACTTCTAACTGTTGTTATTTATAGATCCCCAGACTCCAATTTCACAACATTTTTGCTAAAGCTAGAGGAGGTATTGGTTCACTTTATAGTAAATACAAAAAGTTAGTTATATGTGGTGACTTCAATATTAATTGTATAAGTGATTGTGCAAGGAAAAGGATGCTGGTAGACCTCCTTAATTCATATAATCTTATGCAAACTGTATTCTTTCCAACGAGAGTGCAAGGGAACAGTAGAACAACCATAGACAACATTTTTGTTCATTCCTCATTACTAGAAGGGCATTCTGTTAGCGAAAAGGTGAATGGCCTTTCAGATCATGATGCACAAATTTTAAGTCTAAAAGATTTTTGTGCTGCAACACGTGTTAAATATAGTCATCAATTGTTTAGGAAAGCTGATCCAGTTGCTGTAGAGACCTTTGTAAACCTTATCAAGGAACAAGAGTGGCAAGATGTTTATAGTGCTGATACAGTAGACGATAAATATAATGCTTTCCTCAAATCTTTTCTTGTGCTCTTTGAAAGTTGCTTTCCGTTAGAACGTTCAAAACAGGGTACTAGCACAAACATGCAGCCTGGGTGGCTGACTAAAGGGATAAGAATATCTTGTAGAACAAAGTGGCAATTATATCAAAACGTTAGAAACAGTCACAATCTAAATGCAGCAGTCCATTACAAACAGTATTGTAAGGTGCTTAAAAAAGTTATTAGGAAGGCAAAAAGTATGTGGTATGCAGATAGAATAGCTAAGTCTCAGGATAAAATTAAAATCATATGGTCAGTCGTAAAGGAAGTGGCTGGTTTGCAGAGACAGGTCGAGGATATTGAATCAGTACGTAGTGGGAATGTCCGTGTTACTGATAAGTCGCATATATGTACAGTATTTAATAATCACTTTCTGAATATAGCAGGTGAACTAAACAGAAACCTAGTCCAAACAGTGAATCATATAGCACTCATAGAAAAAAGAGTTCCGAGACTGTTACCTGAAATGCTCCTCCATGATACTGACAAGAGGGAGATTGAGTTAATGATTAAATCACTAAAGACCAAGAACTCTCACGGATATGACGGGGTATCTAGCAGAATACTGAAGTATTGTTCTATGTATGTTAGCCCAGTACTTAGCCATATCTGTAACTTTTCCTTTAGAAGTAGTCGGTTTCCTGACCGATTAAAGTACTCGGTAGTGAAGCCACTTTATAAAAAGGGAGACATTGATAATGTTGACAATTTTAGACCTATTTCTATGCCATCGGTGTATGCGAAAGTTATCGAGAAGGTTGTATATACAAGGTTACTGGAGCATTTAAATTCACATAATTTGCTGTCAAACATTCAGTTTGGTTTTAGAAATGGTTTAACAACTGAAAATGCTGTATTCTCTTTTCTCTGTGAGGTTTTGGACGGATTAAATAAAAGGTTGCGAACGCTAGGTGTTTTCTTTGATTTAACGAATGCTTTTTACTGTGTTGACCACAAAATATTACTGCAGAAGTTGGACCATTATGGAGTAAGCGGAGTAGCTTACAGTTGGTTCGCCTCTTACTTTAAGAACAGAAAGCAGAAGGTAATTCTCCGCAATATTGAGAGTGGTAGTGATGTTCAGTCCCAATGGGGCACTGTTAAGTGGGGCATTCCCCAAGGGTTGATATGCCTTCTAGTATTACAGGTGATTGAAAAATATTTCTGTTTGCTGATGACACCAGCTTGGTAGTGAAGGATCTTGTGTGTAATATTGAAACAGTATCAAATAATGTAGTTCATGAAACAAGTTCGTGGCTTGTGGAAAATAATTTGATGCTAAATCACAGTAAGATTCAGTTTTTACAGTTTCTAACTCACAATTCAACACGAACCGATATTTTGATCAGACAGAATGGGCGTAATATAAGCGAGACGGAACAGTTCAAGTTCCTAGGCGTTCGGATAGATAGTAAGCTGTTCTGGAAAGCTCATGTCCAGGATCTGGTTCAGAAACTAAATGCTGCTTTATTTACCATTAGAACAGTATCTGAAATAAGTGACACTTCAACACAAAAAGTAGCCGCCTTCGCATATTTTCATACGCTTATGTCATATGGTATTATTTTTTGGGGTAATTCTTCTGATTCAAAAAGGGTATTTTTGGCTCAAAAACGGGCTGTTTGAGCTATGTGTGGTGTAAGTTCGAGAACCTCTTGTCGACCCCTATTCAATAGTCTGGGAATTCTGACATTGCCCTCACAGTATATATTTTCTTTATTGTCATTTGTTGTTAGCAATATTAGCCTATTCCCAAGAGTTAGCAACTTTCACTCAGTTAATACTAGGCAGAAATCAAATCTGCAAGTGGAATACACTTACTTGACTCTTGTGCAGAAAGGAGTGCAGTATTCTGCTGCATCCATTTTCAATAAGCTACCACAAGAACTCAAAAATCTTAGCAGTAGCCCAAACTCTTTTAAGTCTTAACTGAAGAGTTTCCTCATGGCTCACTCCTCCTATTCTGTCGAGGAGCTCCTGGAAGAGCTAAAAAATTAAGCAAATTCTAGTGTTACATTGTTGATTTTCGTTATTTAAACTTACGACTTGTCGCCTGAATATGTTTTTTATATTTCATTTTATCTGTTTCTACTATCGTGTTATAATTCCATGTATTGACTCGTTCCATGACCATGGAGACTTCTCGTTAATTTGGTCCCACAGAACAATAAATAAATAAATAAATAAAAACCATGAACCATTTTGGAATCATAATATCTATCCTTGTGTGCTTTTGTAAGGTGTCAACAGTCGGCATCACAGAAATATTAACATTTTTGAAACACACTGTTTCTTACTTGTACCATTGATGAACATAGGCATTCTGTAGCTGCCAGTGGCATTAGCCCAAGCTTTTAGCTGTAATACACTCCTTTCATGTTTTAGGACATGGTGCTGCTAATTCACAACATGAACCAAGAGTTTATTGGCAAAAATTTCCATTTGAGCCCAGTTTTATCAACATTGTAAATATTTTCGAGAGCATAATCTTCTTCCATCAATACATCCCTTAGTTAGATTTTGAAAGAATTAGCAGATGGTTTTTCTCCATTTGCAGCTCACAAGTGCCATGTCTTGACTTAAACATTTGAACCAGCTCGTGTTTGCTTTAAACTTCAATGACACTCCAAGATTTTCATTAAATTGAATTGCCTTTTCAAATAGAATGTGTTCAGAGATAGGTTCTCATTATGATCTTTTTTGTGTAGACCACTTGTAAGCATCATCATTTAGATATGTTTACATGGCAAGCTTCATAGTTTTACAACTTGTCAATCCATCAGTATAATCAAGCTTAGACATAAAATTTGTGATGCTCATCTTTTGCTTTTTATATCCATAACTGTCAACTCACCAACCTTATACTCATTAGATAACATGGTTGTAGATCCATCTTCATCTAACCTTTTTATTAGTCTCATATTTCTCTCTCATAGAAAGGACAACACATTTAAGTTTAGGTGTTTTATATCACAAGTTTCCATTGTGTGCCAAAGTTGACACAAGTGATCTTAATGGAGTGCAAATGGCTGCTATTTTGGGTGTTGGTGTGGTGCTGCTGGGAAGGGGGATGGGCTTCTTTGGATATTCGATGTTCTACTGTAATAGGGTTGGCAGTGTGAATGTTTTATAAAATTTCAATCATTTTTCATTCTATGTTTTATGCTTTAAAGTTCTGTTAACTGTTCCTCAGATATTTTCAAATCTATTCAACTTAATCCATGTATCTTCCTTCATATTCATATGATATTTTACATCTAAGATAATTAAAATATTCTACCTGTTCTACTATTTTTTCATTAACTACAATTTTAGTTCTCCCTGAATCATGTCTATAAACTGCCATTAACTTAAATTTATTTGAAAATACGTTCATACTATATTCTGTACATGTTTTATTCAGTTCATAAATTGCTTTTTGTAAATTGTCTTCTCTTGAAAAAAATCAGTTTAAGGCCATCAACGTATAGGAGTGATTTTAATGATACAGAATTGTTACAGTGTATCCCAATGTTTATCCTAGAAATTCACCTGTAGACTGCATCATCAATGTAAGTATTGAACAATGTGATTTTTAACATGCTACGTATGCAGCTAATATAAACTGCATAAACCAATAGAACAACTTTAGACCTCCTTCTGTCACCATGAGAATGATTTGTCATTATTGAGTATACTCATTTTTTTACTATTAAATTAAAAGAACTGTGAGACAAAATTTTTTGTGCACTGCATCTGCAACTTTGTTGTTGTTGTGGTGGTGGTCTTCAGTCCAGAGACAGGTTGATGCAGCTCTCCATGCTACTCTATCCTGCGCAGGGTTCTTCATCTCTGAGTAACTACTGCAACCTGCATCCTTCTGAATCTGCTTAGTGTATTCATGCCTTGGTCTCCCTTTACAGTTTTTACCTCCGCACTTCCCTCCAGTGCTAAACTTATGATCTCTTGATGTCTTAGAGTGTGTCCTACCAACTGATCCCTTCTTCTAGTCAAGTTGTACCACAAATTTCTCTTCTTCCCATTTCCATTCCATACCTCCTAATTAGTTATGTGATCTACCCATCTAATCTTCAACATTCTTCCATAGCATCACATTTCAGAAGCTTCTATACTCTTCTTGTCTAAACTATTTATTGTTCATGTTTCACTTCCATACATGGCTACACTCCGTACAGATACTTTCAGAAAAGACTTCCTGACACTTAAATCTATACCCGATGTTAACAAATTTCTTTTCTTCGTTAATGCTTTCCTTGCCATTGTCAGTCTACATTTTATATCCTCTTTACTTTGACCATCATCAGTTATTTTGCTCTCCAAACAGCAAAACTCATCCACTACTTTAAGTGTCTCATTTCCTAATGTAAACTGGACTCGCATTCGGGAGGACGACGGTTCAATCCCGTCTCCAGCCATCCTGATTTAGGTTTTCCGTGATTTCCCTAAATCGCTTCAGGCAAATGCCGGGATGGTTCCTTTGAAAGGGCACGGCCGATTTCCTTCCCAATCCTTCCCTAACCCGAGCATGAGCTCCGTCTCTAATGACCTCGTTGTCGACGGGACGTTAAACACTAACCACCACCACCACCACCTAATGTAATTCCCTCAGCATCACCTGATGTAATTCGACTAAATTCCATTATCCTCTATTTGCTTTTGTTGTTGTTCATCTTACATCCTCCTTTCAAGACACTATCCATTCCATTCAGCTGCTCTTCTAAGTCCTTTGCTGTCTCTGACAGAATTACAATGTCATCGGCAAACATCAAAGTTTTTATTTCTTCTCCATGGATTTTAATTCCTACTCCAAATTTTTCTTTTGTTTCCTTTACTGCTTGCTCAGTATAAAGATTGAATAACATCAGGGACAGGCTACAACCCTGTCTCACTCCATTCCCAACCACTGCTTCCCTTTCATGCCCCTTGACTCTTATAATTTCCATTGGGTTTCTGTGCAAATTTTATATAGCCTTTTGCTCCCTGTATTAGACCCCTGCCACCTTCAGAGTTTTCCAGTCAGTATTGTCGAAAGCTTTCTCTAAGTCTACAAATGTTAGAAATGTATGTTTGCCTTTCCGGAATCTAATTTCTAAGATAAGTTGTAGGGTCAGTATTGCCTCACGTGTTCCAACATTTCTACGGAATCCAAACTGATCTTCCCTGAGGTCAGCTTCTACCAGTTTTTCCATTCGTCTTAAAAGAATTTGTGTTAGTATTTTGTAGCCATGACTTATTAAACTGAAATTTCAGTTATTTCTGCACCTATCAACACCTGGTTTCTTTGGGATTACAATTACTATATTCTTCTTGAAGTCTGAGGGTATTTCGCCTGTCTCGTACATCTTGCTCAGCAGATGGTAGAGTTTTGTCATGGCTGGCTCTCCCAAGGCTATGGAATGTTTTCTGCTCCGAGGCCCTTGTTTCGACATAGATCTTTCAGTACTTTGTCAAATCTTCACGTAGTATCACATCTCCCATTTCATTTTCATCTACGTCCTCTTCCATTTCCATATTGCCCTCAAGTACATCACCCTTGTATAGACCCTCTACATACTCCTTCCACCTTTCTGCTTTCCCTTCCTTGCTCAGAACTGGTTTTCTATCTGAGTTCTTGATATTCATACAGGTGTTCTCTTTTCTCCAAAGGTCTCTCTAATTTTACTGTAAGCAGCATCTATCTTGCCCCTAATCATATATGCCTCTACATCCTTACATTTGTCCTCCAGCCATCCCTGCTTAGCCATTTTACACTTCCTGTCGATCTCATTTTTGAGACGTTTGTATTCCTTTTCGCCTGCTTCACTTATTGCATTTTTTTTATCTTCTCCTTTTACCAATTAAATTCAGCATCTCTTGTTACCCAAGGATTTCTACTAGCCCTCATCTTTTTACCTACTTGATCCTCTGCTGCCTTCACTACTTCATCCCTCAAAGCTACCCATTCTTCATCTACTGTATTTCTTTCCTCCATTCTTGTCAATTTTTCCCATATGCTCTCCCTGAAGCTCTGTACAACCTCTGGTTTAGTCAGTTTATCCAGGTCCCATCTCCTTAAATTGCCACCTTTTTTGCAGTTTCTTCAGTTTTAATCCACAGTTCATAACCAATAAATTGTGGTCAGAGTCCACATCTGCCCCTGGAAATGTCTTACAATTTAAAACCTGGTTCCTAAATCTCTGTCTTACCATTATATAATCTATCTGATACCTTCTAGTATCTCCAGGATTCTTCCATGTATACAACCTTCTTTTATGATTCTTGAACTAAGTGTTAGCTATGATTATGCTCTGTGCAAAATTCTACCAGACGGATTCCTCTTTCATTTCTTACCTCCAATCCATATTCACCCACTACTTTTCCTTCTCTTCCTTTTCCTACCACCGAATTCGAGTTCCCCATGACAATTAAATTTTCGTCTCCCTTCAGTATCTGAATAATGTCTTTTATCGCATCACACATTTCTTCAATCTCTTAATCATCTAGTTGGTATATAAACTTCATGTCTATCTTGGCTACTATAATGTGTTCACTATACTGCACTCCTTTTTTTTTTTTTTTTTTTTTTTTTTTTTTTTTTTTATTCATTATCAAACCTACTCTTGCATTACCCCTATTTGATTTTGTATTTGTAACCCTGTATTCACCTGACCAGAAGTCTTGTTCCTCCTGCCACTGAACTTCACTAATTCCCACTATATGAAGCTTTAACGTATCCACTTCCCTTTTTAAATTTTCTAATCTGCCTGCCCGACAAAGAGGTCTGACATTCCACGCTCCAATGCTTGGAACGCCAGTTCTCTTTCTCCTGATAACGACATCTTTCTGAGGAGTCCCAGCCCGGAGATCTGAATGGGGAACTATTTTACCTCTGAAATATTTTACCCTAGAGGACACCATCATCATTTAACCATACAGTAAATGCCCTCAGGGAAAACTACAGCTGTGGTTTCCCCATGCTTTCAGCTGTTCGCAGTACCAGCACAGCAACTCCATTTTGGTTAATGTTACAAGGTCAGATCAGCCAATCATCCAGACTGTTGCTCCTGCAACCACTGAAAAAGCTGCTGCCCCTCTTCAGAAACCACATGTTTGTCTGGCCTCTCAGCAGATACCCTTCCATTGTGGTTGCACCTACGGTACGGCTATGTTTATTGCTGAGCCACGCAAGCCTCCCCACCAACGGCAACGTTCATGGTTCATGGGAGGAGGTTTGCATCTTTATATCTGTACATTTGTTCAACAGCATTTCATTGCCTTTCCTATAAACATTCCCACATTATGTAGAAATGACATATTGTAACATCTGAAACAGTTTCATCTGTTACAGTATGTCAGTTCTTTGATTTATCAAAGGTATGGAACACAATCAATGAAAGCTGTTTTAGATTCCCATATAACTTTCCTGATCACATCTGTGTAATTTTTCTATGGACTAAACTGGCCCCTGGTTCCCCTGGTTAAACACCTGTCGTAATATATCTAAATTCCTTTGACTTCTTTCTTCAAGCTGCTCTTATGGCAATCCTGAGACACAGTCAGTTTGTTTATCTTATATGTGTTCACATTTTTCCCACAATAAGTCCAACAAATGTTTTATACTCAGGTCCTCTAAAGCTGATTCCATGTATCTGTTTCATTTCATATTTCTTTTTAATATTACCCTAAATATTTATATACTGTAACTTAATACAGATGCTTATCATTAATGTCATAATTTAGTACTATTCATCTGCTTCTGTATATAAATACGCATTTAACATCATTTAAAGCAAACCCCAATTCTTTGTCATTGGTGGAAATTTTGTCCAAGTTGTCATTGAATTTATTTACTGTTATCCAGCAGCATTGATGCTTTCCTGTGGGTAACAGCATGTTTGATGAGTAACTAGAGTGTCCTTCTTCCTGTATCTCATATGTTACTTGTAAATGATAACATCCGAGCATTCTTTGAAGGAGTCACTTACTTGTATATATACATTGTTTATTTGTGTGAGAAATGTACCAAAGATAATAGAAAATAGGCCATAATTTGTTTCTAAGGCGATGTAGATTGTTCAAATTGCTCATGTAGTTGGAGTAACTCTTACTCTGTACAGGTATTTCAGAAACTTTTTTTTTCTATCTAGGTGAATAATGGATTCCAAGCAGAAGCACTGAGTTTTTGATGAAGATGTGGTGAAACCTGTCTGACATGCATACGAAGGTGACAGCATTGACCAGACCAGTGAGAACAGGTGGATGAAAATGTATACAGTAGGTGAAACCAACATTAAATACAAATATCACAGCAAGAGACTATTAAACAGCCACATGACACAAATTTTCTGCAAGTGGATAATTGATTTGTATGGATTAATATGTCACAATTCCTTACCTTGCTGCATATTTCAACTGTGGTCACAATGTCATACATGAGGTGGTGCAATGCTTATGTTATCAAAAAGAATATGTCTAAAAGGGGTATTTCATTAGACAACACTCAATTTCAGAAAGACAAGGGGGCAAGTCTGCTGTGATCTGCTTGAAGAAACTGACATTTTTGTGATCTGGTGGCAGAGATGAAATGTGGTCATATCTTTATGATTGAGAAACAAAGAGTCAGTTCATGGAAGACCTCCAAGACCTAAGAATATGAGAAGTCATGGTGGCTGTTTTTTTGGGATGACAAGGGTGTAATCACCTTAATTTAGTGGAAATCTGCTGTACTGACAATAGTAAACTACATGTTAAAGCATTCCAGCAGCTTAGGGACTAAAGAGACCAGGCACGTCCCTAGGGAACAAGTATATGTTTTGTTAATGAATTTTTAAAATTATATTTGACCTGAGGCTGAAAAGTATAACTAAAAGATTTCTTTGAGAGGCCATTGGGGGGGGGGGGGGGTGAATGCTTAAGAATGAAAACTATACCAATTAACCATTGCAATGTAAACTCAAATCACATGACCAGAAAATTACAAGGAGTACCCAAAAGTTTCCGGAACACAAATCCACCATACAGTTGATATGTGGCGCTGTACAATTTCCACGTTTTGATTGAATGAAGGACAGTCTTCAGGGACTGAGTGAAAGTGACTGTGAAGAAAGAGAGATGAAAGTGCACTAAGAGTTTTATTTCAAAAAGGGTTCATGAGTTGGATTCAGTGATGGCAAAAAAAGTGTCACTTTTGTTGAAGGTATGTTGAGTAGCAAGAGTCACTACAACTTGTGCAGTTTGAATGATTTACATCAGTCAATAAAGATATTATGGCCCTGTTGCCCTACTTTCAGTGCATTACTTATATGTTTGTTGTCAGTCAACACTAAAACAGTAGATAAAAAAATCTACTCACCAAGTGGCGGCAGGAGAACACACATATCAAAAAAGGTTTTACTTACGGAAGCTTCTGGAGCCAGTTGCTCCTTCTTCCAACAGAAGAGTTGAAGGGGAGTGAAGAGGGGTGAAGGGATAGGAAATGGAGAGCTTTAGGAAAAAGGGGTGGAATTTAGAAAAGTTACCCAGAACCCCGGGTCAGGGGAGACTTACCGGATGGGATGAGAAGGAAGGACTGGTTCTCAGGGATTGCAGCAGACGAGACTTGAAAACCTGAGAGCTTAAGGTTGGAAGACAGGGTAATATGCAGAGATTATTTCTAAAACATTGTGCATGAGTTGATAAGAGTGAAAAGCTAAGTGCACTGTATGTAACAGAGGTGGGAGGGGCGCAGTGAAAAATAGAGGGGTCAGAAAATTAAAGATGTAGGAAACAAAAATGGACTGATGGAAGGAGTAGTTAATGTGAAGAAATGCTGAGATGGAATAAATTAATGTAAACTGAGGCCAAGTGGGTGGCAAGAACCAAGGACATGTTGTAGTGCTAGTTCCCATCTGCAGAGTTCTGAGAAACTGGTGTCAGGAGAGAGTATCCACATGGCACATGTGGTGAAACAGGCACCGAGCTCATGACTGTCATGTTGTAGAAATGCTCTGTAACAGGATATTGTGTGTTGCCAGCATATGCCCTCTGCCTATGCCCATTCATCCCAAGTGAAAACTGGGTAGTAGTCATGCCAATGTGAAAGGCCAAACAGTGTTTACATAACAGCTGGTATATGACATATCGTTTTGCAGGTGGCCCTCCCTTTGATAGTTTTGCCATTATCAGGGCTTATATATGTGGTGGTAGGAGGGTGCATAGGGCAAGTCATGCATCAGGGACAGTCACAAGTGCAAGAACCATAGGGTAGGCACATGGGTGCAGAAGGAGCATTGTAGGGTCTGACAAGAATATTGTGGGGATTGGGAGGACAACTAAAATCTATTCTAGGTGTGGTGGGCAAAATCTCAGACAGAATGGATCTCATTTAAGGGCATGATTTTTAGGAAGTCATGGCCTTGTTGACATAGCTGATTAATATATTCAAGAGCAGGATAATACTGAGTGACAAGTGGTGTGCTCCAAAGTTGTGTTTTGGAGGGATCTGCAATACCAGGATTGGATGTGATGACACAGGAAATCTGATTTTTAACTAGGCTGGTGGGGTAATTCATCCACTGAAGGCTGAGGTGAGAATGTTGGTGTATTGCTCTAAAGAGTCTGCATCTGTATTACATTATATTGTTAAAAATTTATTATTTTTGTTACTATATTAACACTAATACAGTGTTGAATATGTTTGGAAATTGAGGAAGGCAAAAATTGTGTGTTCCTTTGGGTCCAAAGCTTGCAAGATGTTATTTATAAAGATAATTAGCCCTGTTTTACGAGACTGACACTTCCTAAATTTGTGTTTATTTTTTATTGATTCCTACCTGAAAGAGCGGCTGCATTTGTGAAACAGTATCAGTTTGTTCAAGCTTAGAATATGTCACATGGTCCTTCAACTCACTGACATTTGAGATATTGAATATAATTTCAAGCATCGATGTGACTTTCAATGTTTTCAAGTCATCTGATGTGATAGTGTTAACCGCAGCAGAGATTTTTGATGAATATTAGTTTGAAAAGTAGCTTTTCTGCAGTGTGCCAAAAGTAAAACCTATGAGAAATTCTGTCAGGAAAGTTGTTCTACCCATTTGCAGCTGTTTAAAATGTGTTTCAATGCTGGGGTTGCTCATATAATCAATCTGTGGAATCAATTTACACAAGATTTGAATTTTCCAGGATTCCTGTAAGATCTTTGACTAAAGTTTTTGTATATTTCAAGCAAAAGGCTTTTTATAGATGAATTAATTGCTGTTAATTTACCTCTATCACATGACTTACTATGTCTCTCAATCACAGTTGTTCAAAATACTGGCAAGTGCAGCTAAGCTGAAAACAGGTACTTTGATGTTTAGAATGTTGTTAACTTTTTGTAAAATACAGACTTTTTTCTGAGCATACTTTCATTTCATGCTGTCATGTGAATAGTATTTTGAACCTTCTCAATTCACAGAGATTTTTTCTGAGCATACTTTCATTCCATGATGTCATATGGGATAGTATTTGGAACCTTCTCAATCGAAGTAAAGAATATTTTTAGCTCTAAAGCAATCCAGAGTGCTCATAATAACAACTCACAGACCTTTTGTTGACCTCTGTGTAAACAAGTGAAATATTCTTACATTGACTTGCAGAACATATACTTACTTGTGGGGTTTATGGTTGACAATATGGACTTGTGTAGGCAGTATCTATTGACTGAAATAAAAGAGAGGGAAAAAAGTTACATTGTGAGTACATCTGTAAGCAGTGTTCAGACTAGTGTACAAGAATATGATCATATGTTTTCAAATAGGCTTTCACAACAACTGGAAACTGAAGCAGCAAATACAGGATTAAATGGTTCAGTTGAGGAAGCAAGACACTATATTAAAAATGTCATTCCACAAAACTTTAAGCAACTAGAAATAGCACCCAACATCCTTCACTGAAATTAATACAATTCTAAAAATTCTAAAAAACAAAAGCTCTTGTACGGTTGGTGGAATTTCAAACAAAATTTTGAAAAGTTATTACAATTTAATAAGTAATGTCCTTAGTGAGACATGCGATGCATCACTGGCACAGTGAATTTATCCAGACAGTTTAAAATATGCAATTATTAAACCACTTCATAAGAATAGTGATGAGACAGACTGAAACAGTTGTTGTCTATTTCCTTACTGACAACTTTCCCCAAAATATTTGAGAAAGTAATGTATCCATGACTAGTCGCACACTTAAGCGGAAACAAGGTACCGTACTTAGCATATCACAGTTTGGTTTCCAGAAAGGTTGCTCGACTGAGAATGCTATTTATACATTCACTCATCAAACAGTACAAGCCTTAAATAATAATATATTGCCAGTTAGTATTTTCTGTGATCTTTCCCAGGTGTTTGAATGTGTAGACCATGATACTCTTGCAGAAAAATTCATGATTGTAGAATTGATGGCTTTACTCGCAGCTAGTTTGAATCATACTTGGCAATCAGAATGTAAAAGGTTGTGCTGAATAATTCACATAATGTCGGAAAGGTAGATTATTTTAGTGATTGGAAGGGGGGGGGGGGGGGAGGAGGGTGAAATCATAAAGGAAGACCCATAGGGTTCAATTTTTAGACCACTCCTATTCCTTATGTATGTGAATGACCTTCTCCTTAACATTCAGCAAACAAAATAGTACTTTTTACAGAAGATAATAGTGTTATAATAAATCCCATTAGAGACAAAGCAACAAAAGAGTTGGTAAATGAAGTTGTCGAAAGAGTTATTAAGTGGTTATCTGAAAATGGACTCTCCCTGAATTTTGGAAAAAACTTACCGCATTCAGTTCTGTAAATGGATAGTCTAGCAACAATTGATTTATCATATATGAGCAGGAGTCAATAAGTAGGGTAGAATGTTCCAAATTTTTGGGTATACATATTGGCAAAAACTTGAATTGGAAGAAGATTTTTACCGAGCTTCTCAAACAATTAAGTTCAGCTACTTTTGCTCTTTCTGTAATTGCTGACCTTGGAAAAAAGCATATCAACATCCTATGTATTTCTGCTCAGTAATGTCATATGGAATAATTTTCTGGGGTAACCATCACTTTGAAAAAACGTATTATTTGCACAAAAGTGAGCGAATAATATGTGGTGTTCACCCACAGACATTATGTAGATACCTCTATGAAGAGCTAGGCACTTTAACTGCACCGTCAAAATACGTATGTTGGCCAGTGAGGTTTGTCGTTAATAATCCACCGCAATTTGAGAAGAACAGCGAGGTACATACCTGCAACACTAGAGGGGCAAATGACCTTTTTTTACCCATTATTAAAGCTGTCAGTGGCTCAGAGAGGATGTCAGTATGCATCAGCAAAAACTTTTGATCATTTGTCCAGTAACATAAAATGTCGTAGAGATAGTGAAGCAAGTTTGAAATCTGATTGTAAATCATTTCTCCTTGACAACTGCTTCTATACCATTGACAGATTTCTACTTAGCAACTGGTAGCCAGTATATATACATAAAAAATGTGTGGCTGCGTGAGTAGGACTAAAATAATAATGTGTTCATTAATGGTAACACTAATCATGTATACATATCCTATAAAGTTACCTGTTCCACATCATTTTGATAGAAGAATTGTTCAAATGATCTATGGAACGTGTAACTACTATCTAAAATGCTCTCCACAACTAGAAAAGTTTGGTCACAGATGGATCTAAGGCATACATATTCTGCGTAGGTTGCTGCAGGTGAACAGTGAGATGCAAATGAAGTAGGTTACTTTATTGTTTTCCGTAAGAAAGAGATGGAGGGATCCCACTTCATGCAGTGTAAACATCCCTCACATAGGTACCCAGTTGGCAAGTTTGATATTTGTACCCAGCCATCACTAGGTATCATGCCTCATTTATGCAGGCAAACTTTTTTTATAGTCCCAGTCTCCATTGGAAGGGTTTCCATACCCATGCCATGTGACATGGCTGTGAACCGAGACAAAAATGTGGTTTGGTGACTTCTGTATCCCACAGCGAGGAGGTGGTTGTGGGTGCTTACCAATTACTATTGTCAAGGATTGGATTGATGACTGATAGGCTGTACTATAGCTACAATTGAAAGAAAACAGCCCTCGGTCACTATTTTTAATGAATTAACCGGGTTTCAACACTGCTAGGAGTGTCTTTCTCAGAATTTAAATCAACGAATGGTCTATTACATGGTCACAGAATTATGACTAAAAATGTATGATACAGAGTATAAGTACAGAATCATCGTGAAAGACAGGCAGTACTTATATGTCATTTATAGAATAATAAATATGCCAAAAGGGCATTAGCCACAAAGATATTTAAGATAAAAAATTGTGATGGCGAGCCACTAAGGGCTGCTCGTCACTTACACGGTTACAGGTTGCAACCTGTAACAGCGTAAGTAATGAGCAGTCCTTAGTGGCTCGCCATCACAATTTTTTATCTTAAATATCTTTGTGACTAATGCGCTTTTGGCATATTTATTATTTTATAAATGACATATAAGTACTGCCAGTCTTTCACGATGATTCTGTACTTATACTCTGTATCATACATTTTTAGTCATAATTCTGTGACCATGTTATAGACAATTCTTAGATTTAAATTCTTAGGAAGACACTCCTAGCAGTGTTGAAACCCGGTTAATTCATTAAAAATAGTGACCGAGGGTTGTTTTCTTTCAATTGTAACTATTCACGGTCTCTGAACGTGCAGCCATGTACAAAATTTTGCTGTTCTATAGTCTGTGTATCCATTGTTACAATTAATCTGTTAATGGCAACACTTTTATCAGCATGTCACTGACAATGGCAGCTGCCTCTGGGACCACTAATTTTCTGCTGTAGCAAGACACTCACAGTACACCATTGACATGGTGACAATTAAGAAGCTTAATGTCTGCATGGCTTTGGAGATGGAGTGTCACATGTATTGGAGACCCTCAACCCAGATGCAATTGAATGCACTGCTGTTATGCACATTGCCCTTTCTGTACTTGAGTGTCATGTCAGCAGCCTCTGAAACTGTTCCATTTACTATTACTGCAGGAGTGGTCTCTCTAAAACACAGCAGTGATCTCCAAGTCAATTCCTAGTTGTGTTGGACTTCTGCATACATGTAGATTTCTACATGTGTCACTTTCATTTCCCAAACTCATCATAAAACTAAAATTTTAATTGATTCAACTATGTTCTCTTAAGAGTGAACTACTGGTAAAATATTGAGTATATTGGTACAGATATGTTTGTTGGTAATCTTCTTTCTATGTGGAAAGGTTCCGCTAGACAGCTCCAGAACTTCATGGAAAATAGTAACCAGTGGCATACTGACATAAAAGTCTATATGAGAAGTTAGGGGGTTCCACCATTAATTTCCTAGACTTCAACTTACAGATAGGAAATGGGAACCATGAATTTAACGTTTAATGGAAAGACTCCTCTACTGACACATTCATTTCAGCTCTTTACATCCAACAGCTCAAAAACTTGCAGCATTCCACATGATCCGCCATCTCCTTTCTATTACCAATTCCCAAGAATACAGTAAAAATTATAGCTACATTATGAAAAGGACTGATTGTAATGTAATTGGATAGATTTTCTTTGTTATATTTTAATTGAAAAGGATAGATTGCTACTTACCATATAGAGGAGACATTGAGTTGCAGACAGGCACAGCAAAAAGACTGCTATACATATGATTCTTAGACCAAAATGCCTTCTTTTTAAATAGAAAACACACACGTTGACACAATCACGACTCACACAGCATGTGTGAGTTGTGTTGGTGTGAATGTGTGTTGTTTACTATTTTGGAAGAAGGCACTTTGACTGAAAACTTAAATCTAACTCACACACAGTGTGTGTGTCGTGCTTGTGTGTGTGTGTGTGTGTGTGTGTGTGTGTGTGTGTGTGTGTTTTGTATTTCAAAAGAAGGCTTTTGCCTGAAAGTTTAAGTGTATAACAGTCTTTTTGTTTCACCTGTGTGCAACCCATCATCTTCTCTATATGATGGGCAACAACATATCTTTTTCATAATTTTGTTATTCCATCCTGGACTCTCCATTGTTTAAAAACAAAAGCTACAAGTAATGAGTTTCTATCCACCATTATTGATAATATTCTCAGGTAACCCTAAGGTAGTCGTTCCTCTTTTTGTTCCTTTATTGCTTGCATGGTGTACTGTGCTCACCATCCTCCTTATTCACAGTTTAGTGCCTAAAATTATGTACTTGCAGCTATTTATGGTTACTATAGACATGCAGTGAGTTTAAATAGCAATTAAACATAAATAAAAAGCAATAAATGTTAATCAAAACTTTTATTTTCAACTCAGAACAGAACACAGAATAAAAGAGTGCATTTGAAGGACATATGAAAGTTAATTTTGTCTTTTTGAGCTTCAAACTAGGCATTGCATTGAACTGTGCAGTGCTGTGTGCTTTACAAGACAATAATTACATGAAATACAAGTAATAATTGTTACCCTGTTCAGAACGGCTGTACTGTGCTCACCATCCTCCTGATTCGAAGTTTGGTGCCTAAATTATGTACTTGCAGCTATTTATGGTTATTATAGACATGCAGTGAGTTTAGTTTGTAAAAAAATAGCAATTAAACATAAATAAAAAGCAATAAATGTAAATAAAAATCTTGAGTGTGTTTGATCAACTATGAATGTTAATTTGGTCTTTTTGGACTTCAAAACAGGTGTTGTATTGAGCTGTGCAGTGCTTTGCTCTTTACAAGTCAGTTTATTACGTGAAATACATGTAATAATTGTTACCATATTTTTCATCTTTATGAAAGGTAGCACTGGCACCTGACTTTTCATGGTGTTCCTACAGTGGGCATTTCAATTCCTTTGTATCTGAAGCTGTATAGATATTCCTTGATACTCCTGGGTAAAGACATGATTTTGGTTCTTGAGGTTCGAGATGGTCCTTCATTAATCCCAACTTCAAGAGTTTTCAAAAACTCTCTCCTCTTGATACCTGGATCTGAAACATTGTATATCATCTGGGTATTGATTCCTGCTCCATTTGAATTATAAAAGGTGATTGTGTCTAGTTTCTGTGTTTCTGGATCCAAATTTTCATCAGTGTCCCACAGACATTAGGTAGATGTTTCTTCAGTTCAGAAGATAAACAATTTGACATCATAAAAGTACAGTTTATAAGGTAATCTGGTAAAATCGTCAGTCCTGCTATATAGGCTGGACTGGAAAGTAGATCTGTAATAGGCTCAAAGAAAACCGTACAAACTGGAGATGAATAAGCCACATCCATCCTTTGCTGAACATTGCTTAAACAAGAACCACAATATGTAATAGTTGTAGAAGTTCCACACACAGACGGGAAAGGTTCAAAGCTCACTCAATATGAAAAAAACCACATATATCTATGTATTCCAACATTTACTGTTAAATGAACAAACTCAATTCAATTATTCATTCGGGAAGATTCCAGAATGTTTGGGAACATCCCAGATCGTTGTGGAACATTTCAGAACACTCGCGAATGTTATGGAATGTTCTGGAACATTGTGGACCCCTCGAAGCCGTTTTGGTACATTCTGGAATTCACCACTGGTGGGGCTACCCATTGGTAGGGGTATATAAAGCAAGACCCTTCATGGGCTCAAATGTCAGTTTCTTATTAGTGACGAAGGGAGGAACTAAAAAAGTAGTGCAGTGGGTGAATAAAAACAAACAGTGAAGTGAGAAGTCAGTGACTGAATATAAATCGAAAAATGTGAAAAGTGTATAAAGTGTACTTAGTGTAATTTTTAATAAAATGTTGATTTGATTTATTTAGACAATGCCCAAATATAAAAGAGGAGGAGATCTTGCCAGTTCTGAAGCAAAATGGCAAAATTGGAATGAACAGTGAACAGACGAAGAGCGTGAGCATGTTTAGGTTCCCAACGAGCGACAATGAGCACTGTGAGAAGCAGAGAAACTGAAGAATACCAAAATGAACAGATGGAAGAATTAAGAATTGGAACACAGTCTTATAATAAAAGACTGTGAACTCAAGCCAGCCATGAAAATATTATCCTAGGAGAATCAGGGGCAAAGACAAGTGAACAGGGTAAAACTTATCAATTCAAGCATTCCATTACGACCCAACAAAAGAATATAACAAACACATCAGAACTGGAGATATGGATAAAATCTGCCAGTTTTGCAATGTGAAAAAAATTCTGTAGAGAAACATGAGGATTCTGTTGCATGAGTGGAAAAATTAAGTTACCACCACTGGAAGCAGCTCCACATAAATTGATACACAACTGATACACAGTTTTGAAACAGCACTAGACCAAATGATTTCTACTGACTACAAAGTTACATCGATTTAATTCACCTCAGATAACAAAGTCTTCATTGTAATTTGGGACAATGAAAACACAAGCTGTGATATAATTGTACAATGAAGAAGAGCAGGACTACAACGCATTGCAGAGGTACACCATTCATATGATGCCCTGCAACATCCATTAAAATATTATGGCATCAACCTCAAAGACTTCTGCTTCTCTCATGGTCACCTATACATATCTTGCTCTTGAGCAGGAAATTTAAAAAAAATTGTACATATATACCGTGGATAACAAAATGGAAAATGTTGTTTATAAACAAATATTGTAAATTGTTTTCAATAACATTTTTTACCTCTTATACTTTAACAAGTATTGTAAGTAGTTAGAATAGTTTTCAGTATAATTTTTTTACCTCTTATACTTTATAAAATTTATCCTTTTATTCCAGCTACCTCACAATCTCATATAAACTCCTTGAGTAAAACCAGGCACCTCAGCTAGTAAGTAGATAATTGTACAAATACCCTTTCCTGTATACATATCTGCACTCCAGTGTACATTTATTCATAGAGGAATCCTCTATTAATGAGTGTCATAAGGTGACAATATAAATTTAACCCTACCAAAATAGTCAACAAAGATAACTTTCGTAATTTAAGTTGAACATTTATAGATAAATTAGTTCGCATGTTTTTTTCTTTGCTTGGTTGCCATATTTGGAATTGGTGTGTACCGGAAAGTTGGCATACAACCAGAAACCTAGGTTGTACAAAAATAATAAAGTTTTGTGTAACAAGGCAAAAAGTGTTTCATTTAATTGATATATGATCCTGTCACATTAATGTGACCTCCTGTTAGAAGTCTGAATAACAATCTTTTTGGAGTGTGGACATGCAGAAAGAGTCAGTCAGGTTCAGGAAGGTACCGACAGGGACGAGGCGCCATACTGACTCCAATGCCGTGGCCAGCTGCAGCAGTTTTGTCAGTTGACGATCCATGGCACAAACAGCCTGATTGAGATGGTCCCACAGATTCTCGATTAAGTTTAAATCTGGGAAGTTTGATGGCAAGTAGAGACTGTGAACTCATCTTGGTGCTCTTCAAATTACACGCATTCATGGTGAGCTGTGTGACACATTGCATTGTCTTGCTGGTAGATGCTATCATGCTGAGGAAAAAAAGAAACATGCATGTAGGGGTGGACATGGTTTCCAAGGATAGATATATACTTGTGTTGATTCACTGTGCCTTCCAGAATGATGAGATCACTCAGGGAATGCCAGGTAACCATTCCCTAGTCCATAACATTCCCTTCCTCGCCTGACGATTATTGCAAGGCAGTACACGCCAATGGCCATCTGTCCAAAAGAGTATAAATTGTGATTCATCTAAATAGGCCACCTGTCATCTTTAAATAGACTTCCAGTTGTGGTATAGCCATGCAAATTCCAGCCTTCGTCACCGACGGACAGTAGTAAGAATGGGTGCATGAACTACTTGCCTGCTGTGGAGAACCATATGCAGCCATGTTCAGAGAATGTTCATCAAGGAGACACTGTTGGTAGCCCCTTGGTTCATCTGGGAGGTCAATTGTTCTGCAGTTTTATGTCTATTCTCCCGTAGACTTCTCTGCAACTGTCATTCTCCCCTGTCATCTATGGTCCATGGTGCACCACAGTTGCCTTGACGCCAATTTTGGTTAGTGTCATTTTGGAATACTGTAACTATGATGGCACACAAACAACTTACAAACTTAGCTATTTTGTAAATGCTTCCACCCTTCGCCTGCACTATGAGAACACTACTCTGTTTTCCACCTCTCCTTAGCAAATTTTATACACCCTTGACTGCTAGTACTACCACCTGCATTAATAACCAGTGTAACCATCGAATGTTGAATGCAAACGCACAAACATGCAAGCATTGTGTTATACAGGTGTTGGGAACCAGTTTGTGGTATGGAGTTCCATAACTGTTGCACTTAGGTCCATATAGGGACAGTTAATGCTGTTGTGGTTGATACTGAAGTTTTTGTATGATGATGTCCCATATGTGCTCGATTGGAGGCAGATATGGTGATCGAGCAGCCCAAGGCAACATGTCAACACTCTGTAGGGCATTTTGGATAATAACAGTAGTATGTGAGCGAATCGTTGCCCTGTTGGAAAACCCCCTGAAATGCTGTTCATGAATGGCAGCACAAGAGGTAGATTCACCAGATGGACATACCGTTTTGCAGTCAGTATGCATCGGATAACCACGAGAGTGCTCCTGCTGTCATAAGAAATCACACTGCAGACCATAACTCCAGGTTTAGGTCCAGTGTGTCTAGCATGCAGAGAGGTTAGGTGTAGGTCCTCAACTGGCCTCCTCGTGCCAACACACAGCCATCACTGGAACCGAGGCAGAACCAGTTTTCATCAGAAAACACAACAGATCTCCACCCTGCCCTCCAATGAACTATTGCTTGACCCCACTGAAGTCACAAGTAGTGGTCGTTTGGGGTCAGTGAAATATGTGCTACATGGAGTCTGGCTCAGAGCTGTTCTTGCAGTAACTGGTTTGTAACTGTTAGTTGTGTCTGGTGCCAACTGTTGCTCAAATTGTGGCTGCAGATGCAGTACGATGTGACTGAGCCATACACTGAACAAGATGGTCTTCCTTCGCAGTAGTACCATGTGACCATCCGGAATCCAGTCTTCTTGTGAACGTACAGTCTCTTGACCATCACTCCCAGCAGTCATGTACAGTGGCTGCTTTCTTGCCAAGTCTTTGCAATATCACATGAGGAACATTCAGCTTCTCACAGCCCTATTACACAATCTTGTTCAAGCTCAGTGAGGTGTTGATAATGGCATCTTTGACACCTTAAAGGCATCCCTGACTAATATCAATTCACCATGTCCAATTTCAAAGGTAACTAACACTCACAACCGTTACAGCGTGTATTTGAAGTAAGCCTGCTTTGCACCCTCATAGTGGTGCTACTAACAGCACTCTTATGTGAGTGATGGGCAATTTGAATAAACATTTATGATCTTTTTTTTATGTCACAACTGCTTCTTGGTGTTGCAATTTTTTCCATCAGTGTGTTTGTAAGAGGCAGAGGGGGGGGGGGGGGGGGGAGGAGAGAGAGAGGAAAAGTGTAGAAAGACTTCAAATAGAGGCCGTCCGTGCGTATAGCTTTTCTTTTAAATGAAAATTGTTTTGAGAATCTGTGAAGCCTGTTGGAGTTGCACAAATTTCTAGATTATAGTAAAAGTGTTGGGACATGCTGAGACATTATAAATGAGAAAATTAACTAACTTAGATTAGGGAGGACTTGATCTCTCACATCCATTAAGAATATATAGTACAAAAAAGAAATGTTATGAGGATTATAGTGTTCAAACAACAAGAAAGTAAATGGTTAACTTGAGGATGTATCAGTGTTTGTGGAGATTTCATCATTCACAGCATTCATTATAGCAGACTTCGTCTTCTCAAGATTGCACATGGAGTCCTTTGTGATGTTTCAGATTCCCATATTTTCTTCATTCAATGCTGACATGTAAGGACTGGATCAACATCTGGCATGGACAGGTGTCAAGGAGTTCATCTACAGAAATCTCTATCAATTTTTCAACTTGCAATAGAACAAACCCTGTACGTTTGTAACAGTAAAAAATTCAAGCTACAGATATACTTCACATTCATAAGCCTGAAAGAAGTACAAAGTTTTATAGCCAGATTTCTTCTTGATCTCTTTTACAGCAATGACTAAAATGTGTCACTTAAATTCAGGTAACAGAAAGTAGCTGCCAAGGTAAACCATTCCCAAACACTACAGTGCCCTCCATTCAGTCTCCACTGCTTGGCCACAAAAATACTGTGAAAAATAGTATTTTATCCACTACACCATCAAATATGAGGTAAACAGTGTATCCTGAAACATGATTAGTCCACCAACTATTAAAGGCAAGTTCCTAGTGACAAAGAGTACCAAAAAGGGGAAATTACACAGGAAGCTACCTCATGTTACACTGGTTACATCTGACATATGACAACATTACATGTGTACTGAAGTATATTTGAGGTAACTTAAAACTCACCCATAGCCACCAGACAGAGCAGAGAAAAAAGAAATGACAGATAAAAACCTCTAAATCTCCACATGTAATCTGCAAGCTATTGTACAGTGTATGACAGAGGCTACACCACACCAAAATTATCAATTTATTTTATTTGGATATCCACTGAGGGAAAGTGTCTATCTATTTACCTTTATATGTGCTCTAAAGTCTCTTATCTTGAGCTCACAATTACTACACAAGATATATGATGGTAACAGCAGAATGGTTATACTCTCTTTTTTGAATACATTTTCTCTAAATTTACTCAATAGGATTTGAGAACTATGCCTCTTTCTTTCAAAGATTCCCATTTAAGTTCCCCAAGCATTTCTGTTACACTTTCATATGGGCTCCACCAACCTATTACAGTCCTGACTGAAGATCTCTGAATTCGTTCAATGTCTGTCCTAATGCACACTCGACAAAGAATTCAAACGTTGGAACAGTACTGTAGAATTGAATGTGCTAATGTCTTGTATGCAGTTTCCTTTACAGATGCACGATATTTTCCTAGAACCCATCCAACAAATCCAGGCCTTCCATTTGTCTTTCCTAACACTGATTTTACACTACCCTCCCACTTAAATATTGCCTTTTAGTATTAGTGCCAAACACTTACACAATGTGATATGCTCAAGATGTTCACCACTAACCTTGTTAATCAAATGCTATTTATGTCTTTCTCTTTGTTATAGGCATTACCTTCCATTTATCTCAATTTAAAGAGAGTTTCCTTTCATTATGACAAGTGGGACTTTTGTGCAGGTCTAAGCATTTTCTTACGATTGACCAATGACAATACAACAGCATCATCGGAAAACAATCTTATAGTGCTGCTGATCCTATCTGATACATTGTTTATGTATATTGAGAACATTACAGATTCTATTACATTCCCTTAGGGCACACCCAATGGTACTTTCACCTCTATAGAAGATTAGCCCACTAGTATAACTCACTGGATACTGGATTCTATTAATAAAATATTCATTAAGCCTATCATATTTGTGACAAAACTCTGTGTGATTATATCTTGATTAGTAATTGATAATGTTGTACAGTGTTGAAAACTGCTTGGAAATCTAGGAAGATGGAACCTACTTGTTTACTTACTTCTGTTCTTTGCCAAATGTTGTGTATGAATAAAGCAAGCTGTGGTTTTTGAGAGAATCTCGTTTCTCTCCAGGAATGTCATAATATCGTAGCTTAAAATATGCTCTCAGTTCCTGCAGAGAGACACAGTTGTATTGGTCTGTAATACTGATCCTCCATCTTTTACCTTTGCTTGTAATAAGGAGTGACATACATTTTTTTTTCACTCACTTGAGATTATTCATTGCACAAGATATTCTTAATGAATACGATCTAGCAAAGGGTCTGATTCCACAGTGTGTTCAATGAAATTCTAATGTGAATTCTGTCAGGGCTTGGTGCTTTGTTGCTTTAAGTGGTCTCACTTGTTTTTCGATACTGGAAATGCTAATATCAATTATTGAATATTTACTTGAGTATCCTCATGTGTAAATACTTTTTAAATGCACAATTTAATATTTCAACTTTCTGTCTGTGTCTTCAGTTTGAACAGTAGATAGATGCATAAGAGATTGAATGGAATGTTTGGATCCATTCATTGACTTCACATATAAACAGAACTTCTTGGTATTTTCTGATAGATCTTTAAAATTATTGTAGGCTTCACACACAGGCTTCCTTACACATTCATGAGTTGCCACTAAGTTTTCTCTATCAGCTTCCTTGAAGTTACTTGTAGCAAGAGTATCGTAAGCTGTGAACTTGGTCACTGAACAACTCTGCAACTGGGCTAAAATCAACAGATTAACTATCAACACCAAAAAGACAGCTTCCATGAACTTTCACACAGCACAAAATGCCAATTCCTCTCAGCCATTTGTCACTGTAAATAACCAGCCAATAGATACCGACACTGTTCTCAAATTCCTTGGTCTGTGGGTTCAAGATAACTTGAAATGGAATACACATACAGGAAAGGTAAATGCCAGAATTAGTACTGGCTGTTATGCATTGAGTGTACTGAAATCATGTGATAGCCTGAAAACATTAACCAGCGCTTACTACACTTACATAAAAGCCCACCTAAAATATGGTGTGATATTCTGGGGAAATTTCAACTGCTTGAGCACATTCAGAATCCAGAAGAGAGCAATGAGGATTATTACTGGGAGAAAACCCAGAGACTCCTGCAAACCCATCTTCAGAAAGTTGGAAATCCTTACACTGCCTTGCCTATACATTCTCGAGACTTAAAATTTTTCAGAAACCACATAGTGCCAACTGACACCAGAGTCATAAAAAATAATGAAATACATGAACACAACACCAGGAAAAACACAAATCTGCATGTTTTACGTACAAACACTCAACTGTGTAGATTGTAGATTGTATTTTATTGATCCTGTTGTCTACATAGCAGCTTATGCATAAGACATTGGACAAGTCAAGTTATAAATATACAGTCTGAAAGTAATTTCAAGGCATACATATTTAAGCTTACAATAATACACTTTACACGTAAGTATTTATATAACACATTTCATAAATATAAATATTCTTCAATGGAGTAGAAGCAGTGATGCTGTAAATGTGACTTTAGAGATTTTCCAAATGTATTGACCTCAGTGATAGCTTTTATGTTTTCAGGAAGTTTGTTATAAAGCTTAACTCCCATGTGAAAAGTACCTTTTTGGCACAGTGCTGTGCTGATTTGAGTAATATGTAAGTTTCTGTTTTCTCTGGTAAAGTGCTCATGTATATCACAGTTTTTTTGTAGTCTCTGGTCCTTGCCTATTACATTTAATTTAAAGAACAAAAGGGTTTCCATAATGTATACACATGGTAATGGGGGAATACCAGATTTCTTAAACAGGGGTTTACAAGAGTCTTTAGGCTTGCACCCAAACAAGATTCTAATGGCCCTTTTTTGTAGTTTAAAAGTGCTATTAGCTATTTTAGAGTTTCCCCAGAAGGTGACCCCATATCTAAGACGAGAATGAAAGTACACATGATATGCATTCAATACTGTTTTCTCACTACAGCATGATTTTAATGAACAAAGAAGATAACATGTTTTGCTCAGTTCTGCATTGAGATATTCAATATGCTTATTCCATCTGATGTTACTCTGCAGCCAAAGTCCTAAGAATTTGGTGTCAGTACTGTTACCAACTGGTTCGTCATTGATAGAGACTGATGGGATAAACATGTCCTTATTAGGAACATTGTGGAATTTTAGAGCAACGGTTTTCTTACTGTTTATTACAAGCTGATTACTCTGTGCCCAGCTGCTAAGTTGTTTCGTGACCGTGTTTACTGTCTGCTGTAACTGTTCATCGTCGTCTCCTTTTAGTAGAATTGTGGTGTCATCTGCAAATATGATTGATTTGTGTGCATCAATATTTAAGCTTAGATCATTTATGTACAGAAGAAACAGAAGGGGTCCCAATACGGATCCTTGGGGTACACCACACTTTATTTGTTTATAGTCAGATAAGTGATTAGATACAGTTTTTAGTTCAATATTTGTGTGCTTGACGCATACTGCCTGCAAAAAGGGAGCTTTCCACATGGGCCTCCAACCGTTCAACAATCTTCCCAAAGCCATGAAGTCATATTTGTTGTGTCACTGTTTTTACTCTGTAAATGAATACTTAGAACAGTAATCTTGCTATTTGTGTTAAATTGAAAACATTAAGCAATATAATACATTAGGATACTATAGGCCTGTGTTAATATGTATTAACAATGTTAACTGATATTTTCCGACATCTGCAACACACTGTGTACCATCAGATCACGTGGAATAAATAAATAAATCTCTGTTTTTCCAACATTCTCCAAGTAGTATTATTGTCATTGGTATCATAATATAAATTTACTCAGAACGTACTTATACAGACAGTGGATTATAAGGATTTTATCTTTAACCACAATTGTTCTGCAGTTGCCACTGTATTGGAATGAAATATTTTCAAAAGCTGAAGCTGTGAGGGCAGGTCATGAGTTGTGCTTGGGTAGCTCAGTTGGTTGAGCACGTGCCCGGTCTAGCACACAGTTTTAATCTGTCAGGAAGTTCCATATCATCACACACTCTGCTGCAGACTGAAAATTTCATTTGAGAATCTTCTCAATTCATCCTTAAGTAAGTTGATAGTAACTATCTGTTAGTACAACCAAATACAAAACTCTCCTGACTTTCTGGATGGTCTTCTTTCTTTTGGTAACTGTTGTTGTAACAGCATCATGGTCAGTAATTTGTTACTCATTGGTGACATTCTTAAAATGTGGAGGTCTAAAATATTTGCTTCATGTGTGGGTTGTCAAACTAGTTGATTGAGGAAGTTGTCAAACAGTTTTCAGTATTACTTCAAAGGACTGTTTTTGTTTTTGTCTTTACCACTAATAATATATGTGTAACATTCACAGTCAGTGCTGGGCAGCTTAAAGTTACTATCTACTACTTGTACCTTATGCTCAGCATATTTCCGTGCTGTCAGAATTAGGCTATATTTGAGTGGCTCTACAAACACAGTCTAATGATACTGTGGTCCGTAGAAATATCCAGTTATTAATTTAAGTCCACTTACCAAAGTTACTCTTGTCCACATGAGTTCAGCATCAGATTCATTTTGAACCTCACTAGCCTTAATGATTCTGCTTGCACGATAAACACTCCTTGTACTCCTGGGTGTCTAGTTTGGCTTTCTTGTACACACTCCGTGTGATGATGAAAATGTCCCTAAGCTCTATTTTTGGTTGCAATCAGTGCCTACCAGTACTGAAAATCAATTAAAACTACTTAAAGCAAACAAAGCATCAGGTCCTGATGGAATTTCACTTAGTTTTTGGATTGAATACGCACTTGAATTCCAAGCTCATATTCTCGAGAATCTTTGTGCAGTTAACAGCCCACATGACTAGAAAACGGTGAACAATGCAGATCACTTCCATTTACAAAATCAGTTCAAATTCACATCATTTAGTTGTCGTTGACCACATACAGTAGAATAGGATTTCTCAGTGATAGCAAGTTGCAGTTGGAATCAAAGTATTAAAATTAATGTTCACTTTACATGTACAAATTAAATAGTTTATGTACAGCTATAATCTTAACTATTAATATCAATTGTCCATATCACAGATCTCTTTTATATTGTAAGATGGATTTTTATATGAGCAAGTCATATAATTTCATTTTGAATTTTTAAATGGCAAGGATCGAGCAGTGAGAGGAAACTTGTAAGATATTTCGAGGGCATTCAGTGTATGGGAGTTACTGGTTAGCAGCCAGTGCCTAGGAATGTCAGTGTTTGCTGTATTTCTATTGGTGTATTTGTGATTCATTTCCCTGGTAACAAATTCTTTAATGTTAGTAAGTTTTGCATTTATCTGAGGAGCTAACTTTTTTATTAATGGGGAACATAAATACCATAAGTCTCCACATTTTAAAAAAAATCACCATAAGTCTCCACATTTTAAAAAAATTCATTAAAATCATTTTCAACTTCAGTTTTTCCTGAATGGACCTTTCACTCTGTAATGGAGTGTACACTGATATGAAACTGCCTGACAGATTAAAACTGTGTGCTCCACCAAGACACAAACTAACAAGCAAGTGCTGTGCCAGATAAGCTACCCAAGCACAACTCACAACCTTTCCTCACAGCTTTACTTGTGCCAATACCTCATCTCCTACCGTCCAAACTTTGCAGAAGTTGTTCTGTGAAACTTGCAGGACTAGCAATGCCAGAAGAAAGGATAGTGCAGAAACATGGCTCAGCCACAACCTGGGGGTGTTTCCAAAATGAATTTCTCACTCTACAGCAGAGTGTGTGCTGATATAAAATTTCCTGGTGTGCTTGGATAGCTGCCAGTAGAGCATTTGCCTGCAAAATGCAATGGTCCCAGGTTTGAGTCTCAGTCTGGCACACAGTTTTAATTTGCCAAGAAGGTTCATATGTTTGCACACTCTGCTGCAGAGTGAAAAATTCATACTGGAAAGATCCTCTAGGCTATGGCTAAGCCAAGTGTGCACAATATCCTTTCTTTCAGGAGTGTTAAACTTGTGAAGTTTGGAGATGAGGTACTGACAGAAATAAAGCTGTGAGGATGAGTCAGGAGTTGTGTATGGGTAGCTCAGCCAGTAGAACACTTTCCTGTGAAAGGAAAAGGTGCCGAGTTCGAGTTTCAGTCCAGCACATAGTTTTAATCTGCCAGGAAGCAGTTTTGCCTGTCTGACACTCATATACAGAGTCCAAATTTGTGTTCTTTAAGTTGTCAATAAATAATATAATGTGCTCCTCTGTCTGACCTCTTATTAACGCCACACTAAATGCATTGGAATAAGTTGAAAATTTAAATGTCGTGTGGCTAGGGCCTCCCGTCGGGCAGACCGGTTGCCTGGTGCAAGTCTTTTGCGTGGATGCCACTTCGGCAACTTGCACGTTGATGGGAATGAAATGATGATGATGACGAAAACAACATGACACCCAGCCAGGAATCAAACCTGGGCCCCTTGGCATGACAATTGGAATAAATTAATTTTCTATGATAAAGCGTTAAAAGCAATTGAACACAATCTGTGAAACCTCCCATCGGCAAGGTTAGCCACATATTCCTCTATATGTGAATTCTTTAATGTTGGTAAGTTTTGCATTTATCTGAGGAGCTAACTTTTTTATTTATGGGGAACAAATATACCATAAGTCTCTACATTTGTTAAATGATGTTGTCTAGACTTGCATCCTTACAAGTAGGACACATCTTGTTGGTGCAATGCAAGTCTGATGATCTTAAAATATTTTTTTTTTTTTTTTTTTAAAGAAAAGAAAAAAAAAATATTCTGGAGCCTTGTTGCTTTGAATTTCCTGTTTTAATATTGCAATCCCCATGGATAACAACCTTTGCTTTAAACTTATAAAGGCTCTTAACCGCTACTTCAAAAATTTCAAAAATACATTTGAATTTCCATTTGTAGACCTATACAGATTAACAATTATTGTGATTTCTTCAGTCAGTCTTATACTACTAATTTTTACTATTTATTTCTGAGCAAGATGGCATTGTGTCTAATTTTCAAAACTTTGCTTCATATAAATTCCAGAATCACCAACTTCTCTGTGTTTCCTATACATTACATAAGCTACAACATATTCTTGAGGAACGAAACTGTGAACATGATTTTTTGTTAGGCAGTTTTCTGATAACCATGTCACATCGACATAACCATGTCACATCTACATCCTTAATGGTACAAAAATGTTCCAATAATAACAGTTCATTTCTTATACAACAGATTGTGACATGCAGCAGCATAAATGTTTTATCACTGGTTTGCAAGCACTCATCTGCATTTGGCTAATCCAAATTACACACCCTGTAATTGCCTAATTTGGAACTGCTGGGATGTTTACTTCTGCTACAAAAGTATTTTCATCATCGTTCTTGGTCTTAGCAGAAATCAGTTCTGTTTTATAATGTCACAAGCTGAATACGAGACATGCATCACTTTTGCCTTTCAGAGGTATGACTTGCATAATACCTCAGTGCATGTTTGATTTCAGATGAACTATATCTGAGATCTTATGACTTACAAATGCCTTTCCTGGTTTGTTGATGTAGAAGCCATATGCTGTATGAAATTGTTTCCCTGGAGAGCTTACATCAACTGTTGCATTTTTAAATTCCCAGCTTACATTTTGCACAAGTTTTACTTGTATTTTCTACTTCCTTATTCATACAGGACCAGTTCACTATCACATTCATATTTCTGAATTTGTGCAGTCTCTATTTAAGGGAAAGCACAAAATCTTTTTGCATTGTTCCTTCCTACATTGTTTGTCCCCATGAGAAAGACAGAAAAACTGCTATTGTTTAGTGCTGAAATTTTTTCATGGCTGGCTGATGTTGCTGCCTTGAAATTTCTGCCTTTTTTACCATGCTTTTGATCTCACATCTGCATATAATTTGCACTTCAGAGGCTATTCCTCTCCCTTGGCTATCAGCATAAATGCCAATTTCACATATACTTGTTGCTGGAAGGTCACTGATCATAATCATCATCATCATCAGTTATCTGCTATATTCGCAGATCCTTTGCCTCTCCATTTTCTGCGATCCATTGCTTCCCTCTTAAGGCTGCTGTATGTCGTACCGTCCATCATGTCATCCAGTATCTGGAATCTCTTCCTTCCTGTCTTCTTTTTCACTTCTACATAACCTTCTAAAACTGTTTTTATCAGCCTATCATTCTTTCTTAATATATGCCCAATCCTATTTCTATTTCTTCTCTTCATTACATCTAGTAACTGTCTTTTCTCTCCCACTCTTCTCAGTACCTCTTCATTTTTTACTCTGTCCATCCAACTTATTCTTTCCATCCTCTGCCATGTCCGGATCTCAAAAGCCTCCAGCCTTTCTCTGTCTTTCTTCCTCATAGTCCATGTTTCAGCGCCACATAGAAGAAAACTCCATACAAGACATTTTATGAGCCTCTTCCTGAGTTCTCTGTCCAGACCGCTGCAGAAAATTCTCCTTTTCTTATAAAATGCTTCTTTTGCCATTGCTATCCTTGTTTTAATTTCTGTGGTGCACTTCCAGTCAGTGTCTATCCTGCTTCCAAGATACTTAAAATTTTGCACCTGTTCTAGTATTTCTCCATTCAGCATAATTTTTATTTCCTTATTTTCTCCTAGTGCCAATACTGTTGTTTTATTTGTGTTAATTTTCATTCCATATTTTTTTCTGTTAGTTTCAATGGTGTCCACCAAATCCTGTAATTCATTTTCCCCTATGGCTAGAAGGACCATGTCATCAGCAAACCTCTTCTTCCTCCAATTTCTACGCCTTTGTCATCTAATGAGCATTGGTCAATCATGTTTTCCAAGTAGAGGTTGAAAAGAGTAGGTGATAGACAGCATCCTTATCTTACTCCTTTTCCTAGTCCGATCCAGTTTATACTTTCTCCTCTCACTTTAATTGAAACTTCTTGATTAAGATATAATGAGTTTACAAGTCTTCTGGTTTTCCAGTCCACTCTCTTTTCCCTCATTATAGTCGCCAGCTTGTCCCAAACCACATTGTCAAATGCCTTTTCTACCTCAATGAAGCACATATATTGGTCTCTTCCTTTTTCAATAAACTTTTCTCCCAAGATTCGTAGGAGCCCTATTGCATCTCTGGTGCCCGTATTCCATCTAAAGCCAAACTGCGCCTTGCCAAGATTCTCCTCCATTACATTTTCAAGTCTTTTATTAATTATTCTTAACATCACTTTGGCTGCATGTGAAATGAGGCTGATTGTCCTGTGCTCGCTGTATTTTTTGGTTCCTTGTTTTTTTGGTAATGGAATTACTACTGTTGTCAGAACGTTCTCAGGCCATTCACCACTGTCATATATTTTATTACATAATCTCAATATTTCTCTTATTCCATCTTGGTTCAAGCATTTTGATATTTCGTCTGGTATCACTGGTATTTGGTCTATAATCACTACAGGTACCTGTGGTGTCTTAATTCACATTTAGTACATTGTTGTTTTTCTCATTGAGAAATGATGACACCTGAGAAAAATTCGTAACAGTCAGGAAATGAATACTATTCACATTCATATTAAGTTTGTTATTGTATAATCTCAATATTTCTCTTATCCCATCTTGGTTCAAGCATTTTAATATTTCTCCTGGTATCACTGATATTTGGTCTATAATCACTACAGGTACCTGTGGTGTTTTAATTCACATTTTGTACATTGTTGTTTTTGTCATTGAGAAATGATGACACCTGAGAAAAATTTGTAACAGTCAGGAAATGAATACTATTCACATTCATGTTAAGTTTGTTATTTTTTCACAGCAAAATGCTTTCCTGTCTCATCTTGTTTGCACCATCTTTGATATTGCCATGTGGTTCCACACTGTTCAAAGTTTTTGCACAGTCCATACTAGAAAGTATTTGAAAATGGGGTAATACATTTGTACGCACAGACTAGACAAATGTTGCTAACATCAGTCTTTTGTAGTATCCTCAAACATATCTGAAGCTCAGACTTTCCTGGAAGGAAACAAGTTCTCTCAAAAAATTAGCGGTTAATTAGTGGTATATTCTATTGACCACTTGCATGATAAATCATGATGTGCAACAAGTCATTTTATATTTGCACCACAAATTGTTTTGTAAATATGGCTGCATGTTGACAGTTTAAAAGTGGATTCTTTTAAAAATAAAAGCATACAAATGTTAGTAATTGAGGACCATTTTCAAAAAACTCGAGAACTGCACCATTTGGAAAAGCGAATTACATATTTTATCAAAATTTACTATTTGCCTGTTTAGCTTGCACACTAAAATGTGAAATTTTTCTATATCTACATCTACAAAAAACAAGTTTTGCCAAATGTGAACATCTACTGCCTGTGGTAGGGGTTTATTGTTTCCAACAAAATAGCTCACTACTTTCCAATCATGGGTCACAGTTACATGGCTCCTGATAGGGTATTTCAGGCATGGGCAACCTTTGCTTGCTGATAGGGTATTTCAGGCATGGGCAACCTTGCCTGCAGGCCTGATTCATACGTCTGATTCACATGCTCATTAAGCTTGTGGACTACCATGTCATGCAAAAAGTCAAAACTATAGCATTCATAAGTTAATGTTTATGGGGTAAAGGATTGAAATGAATGGCATTCCTTTCCCGACACACTACACCAGCATATATGCCTCAGTACATACACTATTGAGAGTACACTCATTAATGTTCATCCGAACTTTCTTCCACAGGCCAGATTGAATCCAATTGTGGGCTGGATGTGGCCCACGGGCTGCCAACTACCCACCCATGGCGTATTTGGCACCACTGAAAATGAAGTGAGAAAATGTGAAACCATAACCTTACCATCACACTATCATGAGGTTCTGAGCCACCACAGTACCTGTATGGTTCTGGACAAGGACTGACACGTATGATTTCAAGACCATTCCTAATAGATTAAAGAAAAAAAAGCTACCATTCAAAATGTCTGGATTCATTAGTTCTTCTTTATATACATTTATATAAAAACCATGTAAGTGCCAAATAAGCTGAAAATATAAAGAAACTAAATGGTTTAAGAGGTCTTTCAAATGGTATGTTCAGTGGTATGCAATCCGAAATTCCTGAAACCCATAACACACATTGAAACTCATGCCCTCCAGGAGCTAGAACAGCATGCACAATGCCACCACAAAAAGCTCTCCATCCTGCTCAATCCCGACTCCCACCTTGGAGTACCACTGTCCACTCCTACAACAACCTCCCCCATGTCACCTTGCAGTTCATAAACCCTGCCTCGCAGACCTACTACATTTACCCCACCCTTCAAAATTCCCTCCCTCCACCACACAGATTCCAGAACCAAAACAGACCTGAAACACAGTCATGAACCTATCCTTCAGAAGCCTTAGCCCCACAGAAATATCAGTCCTTTCCAATGGCCTCACCTTTTGCCCCATTCCCAAATTCAGTCATGGGACTTTTTAAAGACCTTCTCTCCTTCTCCCAGAAACACTTTTTTGTCATCAACCCTACCAATCAGACTCAACCAAAGATCAATACTGATCCCTGCCTAACTCAGTTCACTCCTCGATCCAACCATGAACCACCCGCACTGTCCCCAAATCACCCCTTTTAACTTTCCAGAATTTCTTAACAGCGAACCTTGCCTCACCATCATTCCCCACATCCCTCAACATGCAAACTTAACATTACATCTGCAGAAAGAACCGCAGTCTACCATCTAAAACCTGATCCCCACCTTATAACCCTACCTGCGGACAAAGGTTCCACTGGTGTTGTTTTGAACCCCAAAGATTACCTGTCGGAAGGACTACGCCAGCTGTCAGATACATCCACATACAAACCTTGCTGTAGTGACCCCATTCCAGAAATCCAGCGGGATCTCCAGTCTCTCATGAAATCCTTAGACCTATCCCAGAACCTCTGCCCAGAGTCCATACCTCTGCTCACCCCTACCACTCCCCGCACACCTACCTTCTACATGCTTCCTGAAGTCCATAAACACAACCATCCAGGATGCCCCATAGTAGCGGTTACTGTGCCCCCATTGAAAAAATCTCTGCTCTTGTAGACCAACACCTTCAACCCATTACCCGGAATCTATATAAATGATAACAACCATTTCCTCCACTGACTCTCCACAGTTCCTGACCCTTTACTACTTGGTGTCTTGCTCATCACTATTGATGCCACCTCACTTTACACTAACATCCCTAATGCCCATGGCCTTACCGCTATTGATCACTACCTTTCCCAACGCCTGACAGACTCCAACCAACAACCTCCTTCCTAGTTGGCATGACCAACTATATCCTCACCCACAATTACTTTTCCTTTGAAGGCATTACCTACAAACAAATTCAGGGTACAGCTATGAACACCTGCATGGCACCATCCTTTGCTATTCTATTCATGGGCCATCTAGAGGAATCCTTCCTAAACATCCAGAATCCTAAAACCCTCTCATAGTTCAGATTCACTGATGACATCTTTGCGATCTGGATCAAGGGTGAGGACACCCTATCTACATTCCTCCAGACCCTCAACAACTCCCCCCCCCCCCCCCCCCCCCATTTGCTTCACCTGGTCCTATTCAACCCAACAAGCCACCTTCCTAGATGTTGGCCTCCACCTCAAAGATGGCTACGTCAGTACCTCTGTCCCTATCAAACCTATTAACCACTAACCATACCTCCACTTCGACAGCTCCTACCTGTTCCATACCAAGAAGTCCCTTCCATACCGGCTAGCCACCCGTGGTCATCACATCTGCAGTGACGAGCGGTCCCTCTCGAAATATACTGAGGGTCTCACTGAAGCCTTCACAGACCGTAACTGTCCTCTCTACCTTGTACAAAAACAAATCTCCCATGCCTTATGTTTCCAGTCTCCCACCACCTCCCAAAGTCTCATCATATGGCCACAGAGGAGTATTCTCCTCGTAACTCAGTACCACCCTGGACTGGAGCAACTGAATTACATTCCCCGCCAGGTTTGAGCTCCTCATCGTGCCCTAAAATGAGAAATGTCCTGCCCACTATCCTTCCCACCCCTCCCACAGTGGTGTTCTGCCGTCCACAAAACCTACACTATATGTTTATCCAGCCCTAAACAACCTCTGCTCCCAGCCCCTTACTTCATGGCTCGTATCCCTGTAATAGACCTAGATGCAAGACTTGTCCCATACATCCTCTCACCACCACGTAGTCACAAACATCACCTATCCCATCAAAGGCAGGGCTACCTGTGAAACCAGTCATGTAATCTACAAGCTCAGCTGCAAACACTGTGCTACATTCTATGTGGGTATGACAACCAACAAGCTGTCTGTCCGCATGAGTGGCCATTGATAAACTGCAGCCAAGAGACAAGTGGACCACACTGTTGCTGAGCATGCCACCCACCATGACATCGTTCATTTCAATGACTGCTTCAAAGTCTGTGCCATATGGATCCTTCCCACCAACCACAGCTTTTCTGAATTGTGCAGGTGGGAACTTTCCCTGCAGTATATCCTATGTTCCCATAACCCTCTTGGCCCCAACCTTCATCACCCATCTGGTCCATTCCCTGTTCCCATTCCAGCACTGCACAGACCTCTTCTACAGTTGCACCCAGTCTTTTTACTTCTCTCTCTCCTCACCTCTCCCCTCCCACCTGGCTAACATCCTGACTGCACATAGCTGCTCTACACTCTCTCCACCTTGTCCCTGCGTGCTCCCCAGCAGCACTTCAAGCACTTCACTGTCCTCCCACTCCCCCTCCCTGCCCCAGCCTCCTCCTTACCCCCACCCATCACCATTCTCAGCATGCACTGGTGCTGCTGCTCGGAGTGTGGCTTCAGTTACCAGAGACTGCAGAGAGAGAGAGAGAGAGAGAGAGAGAGAGAGAGAGAGAGAGAGAGAGTGTGTGTGTGTGTGTGTGTGTGTGTGTGTGTGTGTGTGTGTTTTTTCCACATAAAATTTTACTATAGCATATGAATTTAACAAAGCTCACTATCCAGAAATAGATTTTCACTCTGCAGTGGAGTGTGCACTGATATGAAACTTCCTAGCAGATTAAAACTGTGTGCCGGACCGAGACTCGAACAGGTCCCGAGTTCGTGTCTCGGTCCGGCACACAGTTTTAATCTACCAGGAAGTTTCAAAACTCACTATACATATTAGCCTTTGGCATTTAGCTCTATCTGTCTTCTATGAGTTTCTCATGACAAGTGATGTCATGACCATTGTCTGACCTGATGAGGTTCTGTGGTCCGCAGTGAACCTACAAGGTGGGGTGGCATTTTCATGGAACAACTGCCATGAACAGCAGGTACCTCTGTGCACACAAATCCTGTTGCCCATCAACCCTGCCTTGCAGAGACACTAAGCCCACTTTTGCTCTCATGACATGTGTGAAAGAAACAAAATTTCCCTGCACAACCCAAAACAAACACTTAAAATAACAAAAATGCTTACTCAAGGTCACAACTATCCATTGTTAGGTGAGTACACAGACAGAGGGAATACCAACACATTGCTTTCTTCAAAGTGGTATGTTACTTCTCATATCCTCCCCCCCCCCCCTCCCCCCTCATCACTTAAGATGAAAGATGTCATGAGAACACCACTACCTAAACAAGTAAAATTATCTTTCACTTTTTTACAAGTGACTTTGCGCTTAACTCAATAAACATAGATGATAATTCTTTCTTTGCTCTTTACTTCTAACTGCTTTCATAAAAAAATAAATTTGCAATATGCCATTTTATAATGTTTTATAGCTCATTTCAAAATGAGAATGTAGCTTACACTAAATCCCATACCGTTATTTTTATATTTCAGTGTTTGGAAGATGCAAATCTTAGTAATTACTCAGTACTGCCACACCTTTCTGTTTATATGTATATCTTTTCAACAAAGTTGTTTCATTAACAGAATTTTCCATAACAACATTAAGCACACTACACCATTTTACATTAACTTTATCATAATCTGTGTGGGCTAGCCACCCAAAACAATTGTTCCATTATTTGTAACTTCTACTTAGCCATCACTGCCTTTCAGACATCTGGTCCCTCTTCATATTTCCATCTGTTCACTCAGGCAATTGGTAAGTATATTTACGTACCATTCTCTTATTCATGTGTTCATTTTATTCAGCAATTTATGTAAGAAAATAAATAGGTAACATATCCTAAATTAAGACTATCGTCCTCTGAGAAAAGTACTTTTAAACCCTACCCAATACATCTCATATTCCATAGAACTATAAAATTTCCCGGGTGCAAGCAATTAATCCCCTTATAACATATAGTCTACCAATTCAAACATATATTCTCTGCAGTGCCTAAAACAAAACATGGTAATTCATTATTGTTGAGGTAGGTTTGTCCCCCGGTTATTCTTGGGATATGATCTGCAACATATAGTGAAATATGTATCATCAGACTCATTATCACCCTTAGTCTCAGCTCAGAGGCTTTACATTCTGAAGTGCATTTGCAAACTTCTGTTGCTTTTACTGCAACTGATACACTTATGCTCTCTATGCTGTGAATTGGTAACAAACCTTGGACCTCTGTTTCCCTCTTCATGCAATTTTATCAAGGTTACAGAATACCAGTGAGTTCGTTCACTTTGCTTGCTTGGCGTAGGCCAAAAAAATTTAATAGTGGTGTACTCTCCTTATAAACACAATCAAGTACACCACTTACTACAAAAAGACACTCCCTACCGACATAATGTCCCCTTACTCCTTCCCTCATTTCCCTTTCAGTGTGGATCATCCTTTCGGTCTACTCCAGCTTTCTCTTACACAAACATAGGGTACTTTACCCTATGCCATATGAAGTGCCTACCTACCTTATGTAACCTAGGCCATACTCCTAATGGCATCTAGAACTCACTTCTACATCTTGAAGTTGCACCTCCACTACAGCTGCTCAGGAGTACTCCTCCAAGTGTCAGTACACTGTAAGCTCGGATATTCGTACACCATATTAACTAGGGTGCAGCTTGGATGTTACCATGTCATTAGCTATTGCTCATGGTTATTTGAGCCTGCCTAACCCTTCTCCCATTTTATGTGGCATCAGTAGCATTCAGGTTTGCTTCATCTCCCTTTGTTGCATAGCCAGAAATATACATTTATTTAACAGTGCATCTGGGGTACAATGGCAGAATTAAAATTTAACATTGTTAATATTTAAACTCTGGCATCACATACTTTATTGATGTAACTTATTAGTAGAGTTGGTTCCCACTGGTTTGAGAGGTTAGCTTATTATTGTTAGGTAATATAACCTATTCATATTTTAATTACTTCAAATTGAAATAATTAGTATTTCACAGGCCTTTGATACTTCTGCTGGTACTCAAACATGGTAAATTCCATATATATTAAATATCACACTAAAAGCACCTGCGAGAATGTTGCTAACTGATGCGCAAGGGTGGTTGTACCAGACAAGTGACAGCACAGTCACTAATAGTATTAACCAACAGCTGACAGAACTGAACATCAATAACATCTCTTAATTTTACTCATTCAGTATTAAATTCCAACCAAATAATTAAAATGCAGGAACACTTTAAAACCTGTAAAGAATTGATTCAATAAAGAACCTAAACTCTGCCTCAGTCCACATTTTTCTATATCCTATTTAATATTTAAATTTCCTACAGCAGCAGTGCAAACAAAGTTATATTAGATAAGGATAGACATTAATCACAGTACTATTTCTCTCCTTTAGCAATAAACAAATAACTTTATAAATAAGGATGTTGTCTTCAGGTAAGCAAATAAATACCTTATAAAGAACTGTAATGGTAAAATGCCTACTATTCAACCTTTAACATATGGTAACTGCAAGTCTCTCTAACCCTCTAAGTGGAACATAAGGCCCACCACATCTTTAATCACCTCCCAGTGCACTCAACGTGACACAACGTATTCACTGCCAGGATTTGGGCAGTAGACATATCTCACATCTTTACTTCCCACCAAGCTGTTTAACAATTTTCCACTTGCCAGTAAATAAATCACAACTATAGAGTGTAGAATGTGAGAGACTGTATGGGCAATTTTTCTTGAATAGCCACAAAATGTAGATAATGGCTTAGAAACACCTCAAAAAATACATCGGGTTTGCTTTTCCCTCTGGTTTGAACTTTGGAAAGTTGCTTGGCGAAACTTTTTCCATTTCCTACTTGCATTCCTCAGTTAGCTCTCCTGATGGTATACTACTGCTCATTAGTTGCCACTCATTTAGCTCTGCTTTCATTTTTGAGAGCTTGTCCAGATTTTCTGTAATTCCTCCACATGCCTATTTGAGAGTGCTACATACTGTGGTATACTGACAGTTGATTCAATTTTCCTTTGTACCTTCTCCTCTATTAAGTCAAGTTACTCAATCCTTCAAACTTGTAAAGGTGTAACCAGGAATAAGCATTAAATCGGACTCTTTCGTTTGGTTTTTTCTAATCAGTCTCGATTGTGTGTCTGACATTTGTTGCCTTACTGTTTTAAACTGCTCTTCTGTAAATTCTTGCATTTTCTTAATGTCATTAATTACCTCTCAAAATTGTTCGTCAGACTCCTTTCTTTCTACATGGCATTCTTTATGTACCTCAATCATGCAACTCTTCAGTTAAAGTCTATTTCAGTTTGCAGCTCTGTAATTTTAGCATTTATTTCTATTTTCTTTTGTCAACATTCCCTAATGTGTGTCTGTAAACTTGTTTTTGTCAAAGACATTTTGTTTCTTAAGTTAGTAATACGAGAAGTTTGAGTTTTTTTATAGTTGTCATTTTATTCTTTAAATCAACAATATTCTTATTAAGATCCTTTAACCACACAGATACATTTGTTGCCATGGCTCTGGTAATTGCTGGCATGCACTAACAAAATCAGTATCACAAGGTTATAATTTGATGTCTACTTCTGCAGCACTACAAAGACTCGATATATATTCAAAGAAAGGGAACTTGGATCACTGAAAACTACTGTGATCCCAGTAGTGCACGTGTGCACAGAAACACACAAAGTTTCAGCTACAGCTCATTGAAGATTGAGAACAGCACTCGTTTAGTCGTCTGCAACTGCGGCCAACACTGGAATTATCAGCACTGTCGACATGGTTGTAGTCATCTGCAGATGCGTTGATGCCGCGACAAGATGATAGCAGCTTACAGCCGGCTCACATGTTGTTCTTTCCATTCATGGACTTATTGGCTCTTTTAATGGAGTAGTTGTTGTTGAGGGTTTCGGTAATTTTCCTTGAACATGTTTACTTTTTGTAGGAGCTGTGCATATAACAGTTTATACACTACTGCAAATCTGAGCTGTTGCCTCCATTGTTGGGGACAATGACTTTGTGTTCCAACAAAACTTTTCTTCATCGATCCTTTATTTGCAGTGACTCCATTCTGGAAGATATCAGGTCCATGCCAGTTGGAAATATCAAACACTAGTCACTACAAAATAAATTCACATGTTGCTTCTTTATCCCACATGTGTTCTGTCTCCATCATATACATATTAGCCATTGTCATTTAGCTCTGTCCATCTTCTGCGAGTTTCTCTTCGACGTGTGGCTGTGAACAACGTTTTCAAAGAAGCTTTCCACAGAAGGTGGACATGTCTGGAGAGTTGTTCTAACTGTGTGTCCACAGGTTGTATGTTATTTCATCAGTCCATTTTCATCAAACAACTCTCCTGGGTATGTCATCAGAGAATGTGTACCAAGTCAGGTCTCATGTGTTGTCATATAACACTTTGGCTGTGTGGGATTACGAATTATCTAACTGAGACAGTGTTTGTACTTGTTGTCAGTCAACATCACATGCTGACTCTTTCAGTGTGGAAACTTCCAACATTAACTTCAAATTTTTGTGAATACTGCAAACACACAAACACTATGTGCACAGCTTGCACCAGCCGGAACACTGTTCTTGGTTCATAACTGGGAAAATTTGGATAAACAGTTGTGGATGTTTTATCCTTGAATGCTTGATAAAGCTCACTCAGGTTTCCCACACCAGTAATTTTTGTTTATGAAACCTCAACAGTTTTCTTTGACAGAAATAAGATCCTTCTTCCCAGGCAAACTGCAGCTTATATCTTCTGTATTATAGGATTATATAACACAGATCACAATACATTCACTTATGACACACCTAGGTCTCGAAGTAGTATTTATTAAGATACCACATTATTTCACTAATTGTTTTACTTTTCTCATTAATAGCTTTAACCTCCAAATTCATTTTCAGTTCTTCAAGTGCTCCAACATTTCAGAGGAAATGTCAACATTTGGACCTTCTCACTGCTTTTGGTGCTCTTACCGAATAACATTAGAATTTTAAATTCCACATTTGCTTCACCCTCTGCATTTACTTTTGAATACTTAAGACACGTTTTCTCTCTGCTCGTTCTTTCTCATGGTCACTTGCCAAAGGATACCAGACTGTCTTTTAATGCAACTAAATCAATACCTGTAACTACGGAGGTGTCTGACGAGTTATGATGGTTTGTGTTTCGATATAGTTGGTTTAGCCAGAGGCCCTATTTTCTGTGTCAGTTTTCACTACATCTATCACATATTTTGAGGTTTCTTGTTATGCAACAGATAATACCAACCATTCACATTTGCACCTTCCATATTACAAATGCTTGCAGTTGGCGTGTTGGTATTGCTACATTACTGTGAATTGTTATCAAATCATCTTTTAACAGTTAACATGCTTTACACTACTTTCTCACTTTCTTGCAGTTTTCATTCAATTTGTATTCCTTTATTTTATCACATGGCTGTAAATACAAAATTAAAAATCTTATTTTCCAAATTTCACCCTGACTTGATTTTTTATTATATTGTGTAGTGTGTGTGATATGAAGAAGTAAACATTTTTTAAGAAATTTTGAAGGTGACGTTTTGAGATACTAAAAGCCTAAGATCTAGGTCACTGACATTAGTTATGTACTGTGTTTGAATGTGGAAATGTTGGATATTTTGAAAACTTGTTCTGAGCCCTTTCTAAAATTACCTGTTTCACAATTTTATCTCTATTACAACAGAAGTTACAGCCATTTTTGTCAGCAATGTCTTTCAAATTTTCCACACTTTTTAGAAGTTCGGTTGGTCATTTCTTTTGTCATAGTTGTGCTACAAATTTGAAAGCTGGCGTTCTTTGTACTCTCACCATGTGGATTGGACAAACCAAATTGATATGGCATCAGAAGCAGCCCAAGAGTTCTATAGGAGGGCCCTGGAGTGTTACAATGAACGTGACAATGAAGTACAGTATCTTACTTAACCAATTTATTAAATTATTATTTGTTCAGTAAATTAAAATAAGCTAGAAATTTACTACTGTGAAAATAGTTAATCTGTAGGTGTCTACTTTTGGAAAAAAAACCATAATTGTTAAATTTTTTTTTTTGCAATGGAAAGCTGATAGAAATGGTTTTTCCAATGTTAAGGACTGTTGAATGGACATGGTAGGCAGGCTGTGTGTGTCCAAGTCTGAGCAGTGGTTAGGTGAATATGAACATAGTACACGTGTGTTCAGAAGAAAAACTTGGCTTCATTCTACCACTAATGGCACAGAAGAGTGAATTTACAGTGCCCAGAGGCTCCCAACAGACAGGCAGAGATCATGCTGCTGTAAAGAGGAGACGAAGGGTATGACCACAAAGAGGAGATGAAGGGTATAACTGGATCAGATGAGGGCTGGCTGCGAATAGAGTGAGCAATTGGAACTGCAGCCTACTCACAGGTCTCCACTGTGTCCCCACATGACCATTTTTGTCCCAGTAGAATCTGTTCATGTAAACTGAGCATGGGTAGGTGGAGATAACTGGTGCTATACCAGCCCACGACCAGCCACAGTTCTACAGAGGAATCTTTGTATGTTGTACATTGACCAATAGTTGAAAAATTAAAGATTTTAAACCTTGAATAAAATTTCCTTTCTACTTCATCTGTCTTTTCACTGTGCACAATTTTGCTCCCCTTTCTGTGGGAGCAAGTTACTGGTCCCTAACGAAGTTATAATTAAGTACACAACAGGCAAAATAAAGGTAAAAACAAATTCTCCCTTGGATAGGGCAACACATATTAAAAAAAGAAAGGGGGCTTGCCTAATCAGGGGGGAGGGGGGGGGGTAAAGTCAAGAAAAATATTAACATTGCTGTAAAGTGAGGGCAGGGTTATAAAGCTGGAAAATATGTTCACTTTACAAATAGTATTACAAATATTACTTTCAATATGGTCATGTAATTGAGTACAAAAGTATGAAATGTGGCACATAGAAGTGGTGCGCTGCTGCGATGGTGGCGCGAAGGTGTCACCAAGGGTGGTAGTAGTAGTAGTAGTGAACTGCACCAACTGGGCTGGTGTGTTGGCAGGGCCGAGTGCAGTGAGGCAGTACTGTAGTCAGAGATGACAATGCTGGCACTGCTGGGATGATGGGTCAGGTGCAGCGGCCAGGCCCTACAGGTTACGAGAGACTGAGGGTCATTACAATTCAAAGTTGGGGTTGGGGTAGGCAGGGGGTTAGTTGATGGAAGAAAGTTTATAGTATAGTATAGCAGGAGGCAAGGTATTGGCAAAATTGAAGCTGTGAGGGACACATTGTGAGTCATGCTAGGGTAGCTCAGTCAACAGAGCACTTGCCTGTGAAAGGAAAAGGTCTCGACTTCAAATCTTTGTCCAGCACACAGTTTAATCTGCCAGGAAGTTTCAGTTTTATAGTATCTTTGAATCGTTACATGAAATGTAAAGATATAGCTGTAGCTGAATAAATTCAAGATACACTTCTTAGATGCAGCTCTAGCATTTTTTGTCTCAAAGTCCAGTTCCTATATCTCATCACTGAGATACTCTGCAAAGGTATATCATTTACAATGTCTTTTCTATGACCAAGAACACAAGCAGTTTTGATTACTAAAACAAGTTAAAATTCACAACATTATTATCTAAGCTGGACGTCTGCTTGTGATTGCTCTTCTGTGAGTGTAAATTTACAATTGGTGGTGTCCTTATATACAAACTGTTATTTATTGCTCTGTTTATACATATGTGATTTTTTTTTTAAGTCGTGTTTTTTCTGTAATTTTTACTGTGATGTTATGAGCCATACGCTAAATAAATAAATAAATTCACAACATATTAATTTTTAAGCATAATGTTATGGGAGGACCATGCCTTTGATAATAACATATTTTAAAATATTTCTCAATTGTAACAAGTCTCCCTTAGGCTGTTGTTCAGGCGCAGCTTGTCTTCATGTTTTAAATCTCATTTAATATCTACTATGAAAAACAGTCTTGATCAAAATTTATTTAGTACGGTGACTGGTTTTGACCACTACTGTGGTCATCTTCAGACCTACAAGTCGTATACAAAGGTTTAATTAAAGGGCTACATACATTAAAGAAAATACATAAAGTTATAAAGCTATAAAACGATGAATTACCAATGAGTAAGAACCTCCCTCTGCTAGAGGATCACTACTGGAGAAACCAGTGTACGTCTTACCATATATAATGGAGGCTCCGCCCACTTCTGACGGTATGATGTCATCCATGGTGAAGTTGGATGCCGTTCCATAGATGAGGCAGCAGGCTTCTTTCCACTGAAGTAGTTGTAAAGTCGATAGGCAAACTAGTGATTGCCATGGTGAATGAAGATAAGTGCCAGTACAAAGATGGGGCAGCAGGCTTCTTTCTAACGAAGTTGTTGCGGAAGTGGAATGGCAAAGACTGTCACGTCAAACGATGTACTATTGAGCAGCAACATGTCTTTATTGAAATAATTTTCAATGAGTAGGCTGCAATAATCTTTAACTGACATGCTGCACAGATACTATATGAAGTTATTTATGAAATATTGCCTATGAAGTTCATATGTAGATTGCAATTTTTTTAATTACATGTGACAATTTTTAAAAAGGCATTGCTATTACTTAAGTTGCATGCCAGCCTTATAAGCAAATAAAAATAATGAAAATGGAAGCCGTAGTGTCAAAAATAAAAGGATGTGAATTAGCAATATGCAGTCTAAAAGCATATAAGCAAATATTCTAAAACAGATAGTCAGTCATAAAATAATGTTTGGTGAAATAAAATTACAAAGTAAAGATAAAATATTTCCTAAAAGTCTTAATAACTTTAAAAACGAAGGACAGAAGAGTGAACATTCTAAAGCAGATCATCGAAAAGCTCAAAGAAATGTTTGTCTATGAATTGAAGTTGTTCATTTAAAACAGATGACGGATTACTTTTGTAAAGTGAAAAGATTTCAATTTCTTTAGGCACAGTATGTAATATTTTCAAATTGTTAGAGACGCAACCCTCAGAATTATTGTATCCATCAAGATGTTGACCAAATATTGATTTCGTATGTGCAGTTCCAGTAGTATGTTCTTTAAAATGTGTTAGAAAGTTACGACCAGTTTGGCCAATATACTGTTTCTCGCAGTCATTACATAGTATTTTGTAAACACCTGACTTTCGGTATATATTTGATTCCCCAATTGTGTGTTTCAGTTTCATCTGATTTAGAATGTTCATTCTTCTGTCCTTTGTTTTTATAATTATTAAGACTTTTAGGAAATATTTTATCTTTACTTTGTAATTTTATTTCACCAAACATTATTTTATTACTGACTATCTGTTTTAGAATGTTTGCTTATATACTTTTAGACTGCATATTGCTAATTCACATCCTTTTATTTTTGACACTACGTCTTCCATTTTCATTACTTTTATTTGCTTATAAGACTGGCATGCAACTTAAGTAATAGCAATGCCTTCTTAAAAATTGTCACATGTAATTAAAAAAAATTGCAATCTACATACGAACTTCATAGGCAATATTTCATAAATATGCACAACTACTTCATATCATATCTGTGCAGCATGTCAGCTAAAGATTATTGAAAATCATCTCAATAAAGACATGTTGCTGCTCAATGGTACATCATTTGATGTGACAGTCTTTGCCATTTCACTTTCGCAACAACTTCGTTAGAAAGAAGTCTGCTGCCACATCTTTGCACTGGCGTATGGTAACCACTAGTTTGCCTATCGACTTTACAACTACTTCAGTGGAAAGAAGCCTGCTGCCTCATCTTTGGAATGGCGTCCAACTTCACCATGGAAACCAGTGGTTCCAAATGGTTCACTAACAGGCCTTGAGAGGGCAACTCATGTTCTGTCAAAACAAAGTTCATTTATCCTACATATTTAAATATTTTTAATGCTTCTTAATTGACAATAGCTGTTAAATAAGCTAAGTTTAGTGTGTGTTTATTTTTATTTCTTGACAATGTTCTTTTAACTAAGAAATTTTAAATTGTTATTTGACTTATAACTCATTGGTTAGTAATGACATCATACCGTCAGAAGTGGGCGGGGCCTCCATTATATATAGTAAGACGTACACTGGTTTCTCCAGTAGTGATTCTCTAGCAGGAGGTGGTTCTTACTCATTGTTAATTCATCGTTTTATAGCTTTATAACTGTATGTATTTTCTTTAATGTATGTAACCCTCTAATTAAACCTTATATATGACTTGTAGGTCTGAAGATGACCACAGTAGTGGACAAAACCTGTCACCATACTAAATAAATTGTGATCAAGACTGTTTTTAATAGTAAATATTTGTAACATATTGATCACTGTCACTCCCATAATGTATTCAAAAGTAATTCATTTAATATCGTATGTTGCATAGGAATTACTTTATCAATCGAAATGTAATTGAAGATAAGGGACAGATATGGTACTAGAGAGAAACCCTCCATGTATGTATTTATTACAACTCAAATCTGTGATGTGTACTGTGGCATTGGTCAAGGGTAATTTTCTGAGACAAGACCGAATCAGTTGATTGTAAAATGCAACTTTTGAGCATAGGTTAGTGGCATAAGAGGCATCTCCAGCAAATACACCAAAAGATTTTAGGCTTGTATTATGTAAGTTAAATGAGTAGGTAAATTAACAATGGGTGTTATTACAACACAGTGAGCTGTTAAATAAGAATCCACTGTCAGTTAAAGTAACTTGATAAGTTTGAGTCACAAATGCAAGATTAAAACAGAGAACTGTTATTACATTTGGTTGTGGTACCAAACGCAGTAAGATATTGCCAACAGATATGAACTGGGGTTTGTGCTTTGCAATAATTGTATGGAAGCAAGGTGTTGTCTTAGTTTCCTTTAAAAATGTGCAAATTCCCAGTCCACAGCATACGCGGAATGAGAGAGTGGAAAAGTATGGAGGCAATAGCTTTCAAACTCACAATTAGTGCAAGTAACAGCTAGGGATATCTGTGCATTTGGCACTTTCATGACCGTTAACAGATGCAGAATTGACGAATAAACCAATAGTCAATGGTATTGATGCAGAACATGGTTCAGGGCCTACTACAAAGTATCTAACTAAAACCAACAGGCAGAGCTATAGTTTGACAAAATCTCCCTAGATGAAAATATAATTTAACAATATATGAAAATAATCCACAAAAAAAAAACAATTGGCAATAGGAAAAAGAATAACAGTTAGCTATAAAATGTTGCAACGATGGTATGTTGATGTGATTACACACCCAAATGAACAACTGGATAGTCACAAGTCAAGCAGGGCTTGTAATATGGTACAGAGAAATCTCTTCAACAAGAGACAGACAGGACGAAAGCATTGCTTTCCCTTTGCTTATGAGTTGCAATAGTCAGCACCCACATGGAATGAAATAACTGGGCACTGAAGTCTGATTGCCTTCTAGTCAAAATGAGCAATCGGCAGAATTCATGGCATATTGACAGAAGCCAGTAATTCCGAACTCAAGTGGCTGGCCTGCACAAGTTTATGAGTATCTCTGAAAAGGAATCCAGAAATGTAGCTTGTTCAGAACCAAGTTAGTATATACCAGTACTGATTAAATCAGATGAAAATACAATTTCCAGAACATACCAGTATTCTTCACCTCAATGGTTGCTTAAGAATCAGTTCACACTTTAACGATAAGTCTTCAGTTAAATGGACATTGCAGCAAGGGAGGAACTATACCTTAGTGAAGTGGTTATAACAGAATGATAGAACCGGTGCTATTAGAATAACATAACAAGTCTTCTCATCGACAGAAGAAGAATAATAGAGTAGTTTTAATGATGTGTCAATAGATTAGGGAATAAAAGAGGGGGGGGGTTTCAAAATGATTGCAACAACATGCAACTACCAACAGCCACCTGGGTTTCACTGGCAGACCCAGTGATCAAAGGTCATGCCTTGTCACTAGTGTGAAGTAACTGTACCATTGTCAAGATTGTCCCTAATGCTCCTTAGGTAGAAATCAGCTTTTTACACTAACGAGTTAGCAGGTGTCCTGGCTAGGGGAGGCAGGCTTGAGCCTTGTTATTGGCATCAGTATTATCAAAGGTGGTATAACATTAAAACTATACGTTCATATATTCAACCATGTCTCTTCCTGTAGCAGAAGGGTTGTACCAGGAATTACAGCCATTTGTACATTAACAGAGCAGATAACTACTGCCAGGTTTTGTGGAAACAAAACCAGGTTTTGTGGAAACAAAACCTATTTCCCCTATACATCTAATTAGTAGTGGGTGCAGTAGAAGCATATTCACAATCAAGTGTGCAACATGAAAATATTTGGCTAAAAGTGTTGTAATCTAACTCACTGTACTTGTTTCAGTGAAAAGATAATGTGCGCCACTGTAGTACATAAAATGGACGATATACTCAGGGGGTACTAAATCTCATCAACTTATTAGCCACAGGGGGGTAACTTATCAGTAAAAGAATGTGCACACATGAAGAGTACTTATGTAACTAAACTACTCAGAGTTCCAACCAGTCACAAAGACGGAGATGTATCACTTGTACATTACTTACTTCTACTGTTCCATATAATTACCACACTGTACCTTGTATACCTTGTACACAGGTTTAGTTAAACTTTGACATAGCCTGTCATATCTCACCTTAATTACATGGATTTCCCAGGCTAAATCCTAATAGCTTCTACACAACTCTACACGTGACCCTTATTCGCTTTACAAGTTTCCTGTTACATTGTTCACATCAAAAGTACTGTGGCTCTTAGCTTGCTTAGTCCAGCTTAGCTCAAGGAAGACAAACTGTTAGGACTTGTCTCTTAAACACATGTGACACTCAATAGATAAAATAACACATAAAATAGCAATTAAGGGGTTGGGTTGGGTTGTTTTGGGAAGGAGACCAGACAGTGAGGTCATCGGTCTCATCGGATAAGGGAAGGACTGGGAAGGAAGTCGGCCGTGCCCTTTCAAAGGAACCATCCCGGCATTTGCCTGGAGCGATTTAGGGAAATCACGGAAAACCTAAATCAGGATGGCCGGATGCGGGATTGAACCGTCGTCCTCCCGAATGCGAGTCCAGTGTTTAACCACTACGCCACCTCGCTCGGTAGCAATTAAGGCAAAATCAAAATACAAAAAAATAGAAATGTAAGAGTTCAGCAAACTCTTAAAGAACCATAATGACATATGTAAGCATAACACAACTGGAGCAGTGGTGGGAGTTGTCAGTTCAGTATTATGCAATTATAGAGATCATGTCATCTCTTTCTCACTAAATCTTAGTTACTCCTTGTTTATTCCTACAGCAGTGAAAGTGCAACACTACCTTGAAGAGTGTAAAATCGTATTGCCTTTACACTATTGTAGAAATTGTACGTAACCAATGTTGATTTTCACAAGGTGATGCTGAAAATCTATATCTGAATGCTTTTTGTGTCTCTAATGTTTTCAGTACCATTGCATTACACAAATGAAGATGTGAATGAAGCTCAGTTGTGTTTTTAATAAATTAGTGTCCTATTTGCAAAGAAGAGTACTGCAGTAGTTTTTGTTGTTAACTAATAATGCTTGTGCAGTGTCATAGTTCTTCAACGTGCAAAAATTTGTGTTCTAATACTTTCTTGTACACACATTCTATTCAGACCTACCTGTAATAGCCTAATGTTCCTGTAGCATTGATCTGAGATGACATCGAGGCACAGCGTCAAGCTTCTGGTGATGAACTTACCTGCATTGTTCAGGGTTTCATGCATAATAATTCTTTTAATTTTAGGCAGAGACTTGAAAAAGTAGATGATCATTCCCTATTATAGTATTTGGCAAAGGTTATAGTTGTAATTTGTTGTAAGCATTGCAATTGTTTCCAGTGATCAGATAATTGAGTGGAAAACATTTCTCATGAAACTCTCTGTTTCAGGTTTGCAGACTTGTAATAAAAACTTAAGTGGAAGTGCTGTTTATAATGTCATTAACTATCTTTCTTGTAAAATAATTAATCAAATATGAAGTCACAGTTTCTTACAAAAGTAGGAGAATAGTAGTAACCAGTACATAGAGCAGTTGTACTGGTAAAATGATACAATGGCAGTTGACTAATACGCTGCATGAGAGTCACATTGAAGAGCCAAAGAAACTGGTACACCTGCCCCCCCCCCCCCCCCCCAGGCACACAGAAGCACCGCAACACAACGTGGCATGGACTTGACTAATGTCTAAAGTAGTGCTGGAGGGAAATGACATCAAGAATCCTGAGGGAACTGATGTTATGAATCCTGCAGGGCAGTCCATAAATGCGTGAGTATGAGGGGGTAGAGAGCTCTTCTGAACAGCACATTACAAGGCATCGCAGACAATGTTCATGTCTGGGGAGTCTGATGGCCAGTAGAAGAGTTTAAACTCAGAAGAGTGTTGCTGGAGCCACTCTGTAGCAATTGTGGACGTGTGGGGTATCACATTGTTCTGCCAGAATTGCCCAAGTCTGGGGAATGCACAATGGACATGAATGAAGGCAGATAATCAGACAGGATGGTTACGTACGTCTCACCTGTTAGAGTCATATCAGGGGTCCTATAAGACTCCAACTACACACGCCCCACATCATTACGGAGCTTCCACCAGCTTGAACAGTCCCCTGCTGACATGCAGAGACCATGGATTCATACACGTCCGTCGACTTGATACAATTTGAAATGAGATTCGTCCAACCAGGCAACATATTTCCAGTCATCAACAGTCCAATGTCAGTGTTGGAGGGCCCTGGTGAGGCGTAAAGCTTTGTGTCATGCAGTCATCAAGGGTACGTGAATGGGGCTCCGGCTCCAAAAGACCATATCGATGATGTTTCGTTGAATGGTTCGCATGCTGAAACTTGTTGATGGCCTAGCATTGAAATCTGCAGCAGTTTGCAGAAGGGTTGCACTTCTGTTAAGTTGAACAATTCTCTTCAGCCATCATTCATCCCGTTCTTGCAGGATCTTTTTCCAACCACAGCGATGTCGGAGATTTGATGTTTTACCGGATTCATTACATTCAAGGTACACTCGTGAAATGGTTGAATGGGAAAATCACCTCTTCATTACTACCTTTCTATGTCCCATCACTCATGCACCGACTATAACACCATGTTCAAACTCACTTAAATCTTAATAATGTGCCATTGTAGCAGCAGTAACCAAACTAACAATTGTGCCAAATACTTGTCTTATATAGGCATTTCCGACCGCAGCACCGTATTCTGCCTGTTTACATACCTCTGTATTTGAATAAGCACAACTACATCAGTTTCTTTGGTGCTTCAGTGTGTAATGAACTGTAAATAAAGTGAATGGGCAGTGCCTTCACAGTACCAGGCTAAGACACAGTGTTTGCCTTATCAGTGCAAAAGAATGCAATACCTGGTGTAGTTCAACTCAGCTGCATGCGTCAGTCACACAGCCTGTGGCTCAGGGGCTGCTAGTCGTGTATCAAAGGGAAAAGTACTTTAAATTACATAGACAAAAATGAGGCAAGACTGAACTATGATTATTGGAAACATCACTCAGTCATATTACCAAGTGGAGATCAAGTACCAAAACCCTCAAGCACAATTGTTCACAAAAGAGGGTAAAATCAATAGTCAACAGATTTAAGTGGGTGAAGACTGATAGTTACTGAAAAACTGTAATAATGAGCGCAAATATTCTATTCTTGGATGTTTAGTGCTTAGAGATTTGGATCTGTAATGGACCATTAAAATTTATTGGGAATATTTTAGTCACTGTACCGAGTAATTTAACTCAAGAATGATAAATAAAAACAACACAGAGTTCGCTTTTCTCCACATGTAACAGGCTGCACACAAAGGTGCATATCCTAGCAGTGCCTTGCTAACACATGAACGTATGTTAATTAGTCCTGCTACAGTGGTAGAAGAAGCATCCCAAAACTAGCGAGAACTGTCAATCACTTGTATTCCTGTGGAAATTGCCACTGCTGTTGTTGCTGCAAGAGTAGGTGGAATCTACTGCCCATACTATACCGACTGATTTATAATGGAATTAATTTCTGCGATAGTCTTCTTTTGGTGGGTGATGGACATGGTGTTCCATGAAAGAGAAATAAGGATGAATTAGTAATGTCAAATAAATCCAGCCACATCATAAGGAGACATATGGTTATTTCAAACTCAGTGATAACTTTTAAATATTCAGTACAATGTATAAGAATTCGGGTGCACAGACGACACTGAAAAGCAAAGTAATTAATTCAGTGAGTGATTATTAGCATCAAATGCCATGTAGGTGACAGATGTAGGGGCATAATTAAATATTCCAAGCTTGTAGCATCATGTGGAGTTGATGGGGAGGGGGAGAGCAGGGCTGTGGGTAGCTTTATCTGGTGCACTTCCATTTGCTGAGCTCATGACTGAGGCTTGCCCTTCACGACAGCCAAACAGTTGAGGGGGATTAGTAACAGTGTAGACATGGCTGGTTCTGTAATGTTTAAACGTCAACAGCATGTCTCTACCATTACAACAACAACAAAGACTTACCTTTGATGTCTATACAAATATATAAATATTATGTAAAAATTGTAATGAGTAAGAAAATTACACAGATATCAAATTATGTAGCTGAATTACCAAGTGTACAAAATCAACCTATTCGGTGAGTAAATGGCTTCTCCAGTAGATCAGATCGCTGTCTGATAATTACTGGTAAAATTGCATAGGCGTAGTTGGCAATCACTTCTTATAACTGTGGTTAATATTTCAAACTTGTGTTTGTATTTAGAAGATGCCAAAGAAAATGTGTACTGATGTAAAACTGATACATTTTTGATAGGTACTTGAAAGACACATTACCTGTTTCACTTCACAAGATACACTTCGCATGGTATGAAAACCTTCACAAAAAGTAACACAAAAATAGTCAGTATTTCATGTATTAGACTGACGTGTTTTTCACTTAGGAAAGCATCTAAAGCTTCACTGAGACACATATTATTAAACTCTTGATGATGTGTGGTAGCAGCACCTTCACATTACTCTTTAACTGGCATCAGTATGTTTGCATGACAACTAGAATAAACTCTTACTAAATCTTTGTCCCTAGGTACACAATCACTTCTGATAAACATTTCAACATGTATGTTCTCACTGACTAGTGCTCTTGTTACTACTGCCTTAATATTAAAACTTATTAAGTAGTGTTGCACCTTATAGCTTGGAAGCAACTAATACAGTAAAACCCTTTACATCTCATCTTCCAGAAGGCACGTTCAATAAATATGAATAGACAGAGCATCAGTCTTCTTGGTAACTCTTCAGGGGATGGTGTATAAGAGGATGGTATTCATTGTGTAAATTGGTGTGTGACAGTGTATACAGTTTGCTGTGTGATTATTACATCGTGTGACCAATTATTCATTCAAAATCAAAACCAAACAAATATTTCGGAATTGTCCAGAGTCAGAAGTACATCACCTTGTGACCAATGTTCAAAAGTACATACATGTTTGCACTTCTACCTGTTAGGGATAGTGACTGGGGTTACCAGTCTCTACTACATGTGTAACGGAGTGCGCTAAGCCGTAGTTGGGCTGTTTTTAGTGTGCCCTATTTAAGCAGATACGATCACATAAAATGTCTGCTTTAGATTATAGCTTCATGGAGCAAGGCAGGGCCCCAGCTGCTAGCTGCTGTTAGCGACTATCCAAAAACACAAATGCACATGGATTTCTCCTTTGTGTAAATTTACAGAGGGGCCTCATAACCACAAAAGTATGAACTGAATCATTTCTGCTATTTTAATCTCCTTAATCAGAGGTCTGTCAGTTCTACCTTGTAGCATTCCAATGAGTCGTGTGTGTATTAACTGTGATTTAGTGGCTAGCACACTATCTCACAACTGATCCCCTTGCTACACATAGTAAAAGCTTTCAGGATCATTGACAGATTTCATTTTGGCGACTAATTAAGTGTGGTTGTATTACTCGGATGAATATGTCAGTCTTGTACACTTCGTTTACATACACAAAATGCAGAACACAAGGTGACTAGTTAAGTTACAAAACTGTCAACCACAACAAATAGAATCATAATCTCATGAGTGACAATGACAGTTAGCAAGAGGTATAGTAGCAACATGAGCAATTTTACCAACCTCCACATGACATAAATCCACAACACATGAGTGTATGCGAGTTAACATCTGCTTGTACCTGATACCTAGTGAAGTGTTCATTTTCCTTCATGACTCTCATTTTATCTTGCAAAAACCGTCCCCTTCATAGGCTCATCATTTTAGTTTTTTTCTCTTTAATTTGCATTACTTCTCCCTTATGGAGTGGGAAATAACTGGGTTGATTACCTTTTAAGCCATTTCCCTGCCTAGAAGGCACCACAAGTGGTGTGGAAATATTTTTGTTACTTTTTTTTGAATTATTTTGTGGCCTAGAGGATACATATGTGATGGAGCTGTTGTCTTCTTCTGATCACTCTGCCTCCTTCGGGCAGCCCTATGATGGTTCTTGTGAGGAGAACTTCTGCCTACGCATGGCTCTTTCTGTGGTGGTGCGACGTCTCCAGCTACTGGGGTTTCGTCAGTTAGTAGGGTGTGTACCATGACTGAAACATTGTCAGTACTGCTTGTTTGGGTATCACATTTACAAATATCCCACTTGACATCACTGTGGACAGTAAGGGGTCCCACAGTGATCGGCAATGTGGCCAGACAGACCACACTGGTGGCACTTTCCTGTCTTTGCAAACAAATGCCTCTGTGGGGGCAAGGCCACAAATCTATAGGCCTCGTCCCAAAGAAATGCGACGCTGATGGCTTCACTCAAGGACGGTAGGGACCCAACGTTAACCTGTACCCCTAATTGAGAGTTTATCCCCTTCATAAAAGTGTCAACTGCCTCAATAGTCTGCTTCACTTCTGAATATTTCATGGCATATATCATTTTGCCCCAGTACCTAAGTGCTGCATAACACAGCCAGTATCTGATCGACAAAAGCTTCAAAATCTTCACTGTATTTTGGTCATAAAGTGGACAGGTGGTCTCTGTAATAACTAACTCCTCTCTCATTGGAGCACCATTCTGTTAACCCTTTTGTCGAGGTATAGAATGTAACACATAACACAACACCTCAACTGGTTCCACGTAGGTGTGCACACTACTGGACAGTTTTAATTTTATTATGTTCAGTTCGAAGCTATCCAGCCAGGAGCATGAGTGTTCTACATCGCGGATATTCTGCAAAAAGGTGCAACATTCTCACAAGGTTAACCTGAAAAATTGGGAACAGAAGAGACTGCAGGAATGGTCAAGCAAATGTGAGACTTTGTTTGTGACTGTCATTTGGCTCCAAGAGCTCTAACGTGATCCAGCAAACTGCCTAAGCTAGTCTCACTGCCCGCCTCACAGATGATGTTGACAGGAGGGAGACTAGTCAACCCCACTTCTTTAAGTGGCATGACTTTATTAACATCACAGGCCACTTGGGGTCCCTCCTCTACAATCTGAAGCACTCCAACCTCTGTGATTTTCACAGACAGCAATTTATTTTGGCTTGGGAGTTCCTAATTGGTCTCTAGTAATTGATAGATTTTCCCTTCTAGCCCCTGATTTTTTCTAAACGTTTTGCTCTACCTGCCTTTGTAACACCTCTGCTGGGCTTAAGCGCAGGCTTTCTGATAACTTTGTACTCTATTTCTTGTTTTAGAAGGTATGTTTACAAAATTAAGCACTTTATAACTAAGAAAAACCACCTAAAAGACTTGAACATTGAATGGGCAATATGCAGTCAAACTAAATTCTAACTACATCCCACAGAAGATATGATGGTGTAGTAGCTGATAAGGGCGGACATGGCTGGCAACACTTACATCATTCTTAAAAAAGTGCGGTGATGCAGCAGTGTTGGTGAAGTCACTAGCATGGCACATTGCAGTTGTGTGAATTCTAGACGGCAGTGGTGGCAAGCCACAGAGTCGACATCAGGCGCTCGTTGAGTAGAGGCGAGGCAATGGAGTGTTGGCGGATGTCTGTTAAGCGGAGGCGAGGTGGTGGAGGTGAGGCAGTGTTGGACCTATCTCATGCAGAATTGCATTCACAGTGATTTAGCAGTGGCGCAGCCTGCACAGCTCTGCAGACACAGTGGTGTTGCACGGAAGATCGTGTCTAAGTGCCAAAAGGTTGAACAGACAGCTTCTCTCCTTGAAATAATAAGTCGCAACCACCTTCGTCAGCCTGGACTGAATGGTGAGTTGGCACTGTTTCTGTTCAGCATTCCCAGGCACAAATGGTAGGCAGGATGTGAGCGTCTGGGTGTGGGTTGTGGTTGGGTGAATATGAACACAATACTCATGTGTTCAGAGAGAATAACTTGGTTTTACTGGCATAATTCTACCACTATGCATTCAGAATAGTGAATTTACGGCACCTGGAGGCTGCCAACACACAGGCAGAGGGCATGCTGACCTAAAGAGGGGGGTAAGGGTATGACTAGATCGGATGAATGCTGGCTGACAAGAGAGTGAGCGATCGGAATTGCAGCCCACTCACCGGTCTTCCCTGTGTCCCCACATGACCAGTCCCATCCCTCTGATTGGCTGCCAAGGGTGCCTTGAATGAGTGTGCTTGCCTAAGCAATGGTCTCCAAAGGTGCTACCCATCAAAGGTATCTACACTGAGCATCTATTCACGTGAACTGAGTGTGGGTAGGTGGATATATCAGGTGATATGCTGGCCCAAACTGAGCCACAGTTCTGCAGAGAAACTTTTCTACATCATACAATGAACAAGAGTTGAAAAATTAAAAATTAAACTTTTTAAGTCTTGAATAAAATTCCCTTTCCACCCAGTCTGTCTGCCTGTTTCTCCACCATATGCATCCGCCATTGTATTATGTATCTAGAGTTTATTTGTGAAATATTATTTTGTAAGATGTCACAGCAATGTACACTGTTCAAGTTATTCAATAAAATGTGTTTCCTAAATTTTATTTTGTGGTTGTTGACTTTTGTGAAAATAGTCCTCAATTCCTCCCCACCACCTATTAAGCATTACAATAGTAGAAATTCTTCTATGGAATAGAAGAAGTTGTCAAGGAGAAACATTTTCAGTTTGTTTTCAAATTTTACTTTGCACTCTGCCAGACATTTTATATCACTGGGTAAGTGATCAAAAATTGCTGTCTCATTGTGCATCTTTTTGCATTAAAGACTACCTTAATGTGGAGTAATGAAACATACAAGGGTCTTCCTTCATCTCTCAAAAATTTAATAGTTCATAGATAACACCGGCATTGTAAAATGATATTTTTGCTGTTATTAGCATGCTATTGCATCCAAGCCAAACATACTTGAAATTCGTTTCTTTTAAGAATTTAAAAAATGTTGATCTCCAAAAATAGCCCAAATCTGGATCTTCATTCATGACAGCAAGCACTTCATCAATTATTAACATTTCATTATGAAAACAAAATTCATGTACTTTCCTTAGTATTGCATTTCTGTTGATCTATCTGTGGAGGATGATGCAATGAGTTTACTCCGACATAACACTAATTGGAAAAAAAGGAGTAGCTGTTGAGTGGGCACAGCAACAATGAATGGTGAATGTGATTGCAAACACTGATATGCTAATAATCAAAAATTGGTCTTTCAAATCAGATGAACTTTACAATCAGATCCTAAGGTCACACTCTAATGACTTTACTATAACAGAAGCAGTCACACTGTGCGAGTGGTCCCTGTATTGTTTACCCCTCAATGGCAGCACTATGGCCATGTGCCTCCATGTGTTTAAAAAGGCTGTCTTTTGTTTCAGTGAATGCAGTATAGTTCTTCTGAATGCCAGCATTATTTTAATTTCAGTGAGATAGCAGTGGGTTTGTATTAGGGTGTATATTTTTAGATCAATATTTTGTATGAAATTATATTCTAATATACATGAATGAATCTATAACTGAGATGGCATAAGATCTCTGACATCTTGCAGCAATGTTGCCAGGTTTCAACTGCGAAGTGCAAATGGCGTCTGGCATAAGCAATAGTTGTCTATAGAGCTGTGACAACACAGAGCTGTTGTCACAGAAAAGTTTACAAAATTGCACTATTTTTTGGTAAGCAAAGCTACTGTGCCCAGTCCACTGCAACTAACACGGACCAACTTATGCCGACTGAACTATTGGCGGTTTTCTCTGATTATGTTCTCAAAATCCACTGACTGAAAAACTTCAGTGTATCTGATACACTTACATGTGACATTAAGGACACTTGATCAAATGAGGCAATCTGGACATGAAAGCTCTCTTCTGCTCTGCCTCCTTGAGTGTGGTGAAAGTCATTTCAGTGAAGGTACGTAGCAGGAAAACAAGTCCAGATCCTTTGGAACTCCTGTTCTACCTACAAAGACTGGTGAACCAACTTCAATTTTGATAGATATCAAGCAACACTGGAATGCAAATAAGTAAATTAGCACGGAGCCAATCATGTTTCTTATTATCATCCACACTTGCCTTCTTACCTCCACTTACCTCGTTGCTGATACACAGAGTGATACGTCAGTGATGGGATAACTGGCAGCGAACAAAAAATTAAAAAATAATAATAAAAGCCGCAGCTACTGTGCTGAAGCCAACAAGCTGATTAAGTCATATCTGTTTTCAGCCACTCAAGTGAGCAGAATCTTAATGCACCTCCATAAAGAGGTCTGCCCTGCGACACATTGCAGATTAATTGAAATCTTCGATACCGTTTTGCCATCTCACAACCAAGTTGGAGTGACTACTCTAACCTAGACTTTAAGCTACACTACATATCAGTACGTCTTGATAACTATGAGCTTGCATCTAGATTTGTTGGCACCACCAACTCACAACTTAACTGTCACCTCTCAGTGTAACCTAGACCTTGGATAAAGCTACAGATCAGTTTGTAATCATGACCTACATTCCAAAATAATGCTACAGTATAGAAAAACATTGTCAGTGTTCTGTTCACTTTTTGTCTGTGCATATCTGACATCATGTGGCACAACATCATTATGTCATCAGAAGAAGCGGAAATCCAGTTTTGGTAAGTTCAATTGACCCCACACTGCTTCTTCTCCAACAAAAGAACCTACCAAGATGTGATAGGCTTGGTGTATGAATATCAGTAAGCCCAATTTTTACAGAAAGTAAATTATTTTAGTGAAGAAGTACTTGCAGCAATTAGACACTATTTCAGTTTTCAAATTCATTTAAGTAACCTTACACTTCATTTTATTCATGGATTGTTTCATGGAATCTACTACTGTTTGTTGATTACTCTTTACTGTAGAGATTTAGGATGATTTAACCAAAAAATGTCAAAGGTCACCTAAATTTACTGTTTGATCTCTATGCCCACAACTAAATTGTTGGAGAGGGACTGTTCCACACTTAATCTAACAAATAGAGCATATACTACTAGTCAATTATAGATATAGGTGTCATTGGGACAGTCTCTTACCCCCTCAATATGCTTATCCAATTGAACCACGACACAACAGTAGTTCAATTCTTTCCTAGATTTGTCATTCAAATCTGAATTCTGTGTAAGTAGCTTTTGAGAAACAGCTGACATGAGTCTTTATCAGACAATATACTGTATTTATGAAATATGCTAATGAATAGATCACAAATGAAAATGAAGTATGTTCTATTCTCATCAAGAAAGGGGTTTGAGTGTTCAGACCTGAACTTCAAGCTGTCCATGACATACCTGACACTGGTAGTCATAAATTTGTAGTCAGTGGATACAATGCGCCATTTCTGGAAATCCTCTTGTAGTACTCAAGTAAATCTACTTGGAGATCTAATATGTTAATGGTCATAAACCCTAAACTACTCTACAAACATAAACAAGCTGTATGATCAACAAATGCGATTTCTCTTTGGAAATAAACAGGCAGCAATAGTTAATAGCAAGCACTGAGATCATTATTTTAGAAAAGTATCACTATACACACACACACACACACACACACACACACACACACACACACACACAAAAGAAAAATGAACAGAATGAAACTATGTTTATCTGAGAAGTAGGGTAAAGTTATTTGAAAAACATAATACCAGTAACAGTTCTCTTTAGAGCACACACTAGATGTAGAAACATTTGTGATTTATTTGGACAGTGAAATGGTTCACTTAACTTAAGGCTGGAATTCGTTTACATAGATGTTTTTATTACTTTACAAATGGAATTTATCCTTATTTTCTTCCAAAACAAACAGGGAAGGAGATTACTGAAATCTGTTATGAGCTGGCTTCAAATCTGGTCTTGCAGCCAATTGAGAATGATAATAGCTGTCTGCTTCCTGCTTTTTAACCTGAAATTTAAAGTAAAGTACACTATATAATTTCAAAACTATGTATATTTGATGTACTGAGTTTTATTGTACACTTTTTTTAATTTTAAAATGAATAAACTGAATGAGAACAATTTACATGACTTGAAATCCTACTTATAATACTTGCTAAAGTATATGACACAGTCATACAACTTAGAAACCACTTGCACACCTTCTTTATAGGAGGAAAAATGACTGCTAAATTGAAAACAACTGTAGCCTAAACTTCATACAAGCTACATCCAAAAGAAATCACAGTTCTCTTCCCTGACCTATCATTTTCAGACAAGCCATTATTAGAATTCTGGAATCAGTAAGTCTAATATTTTCCAGGATTCTCTGGTACCAGGATTTGGACTGACTATTCTAGCCTTTCACCACCAGCTTTCTTCCTGTTTCCTATCTGTACCATCCACCTTATAAAGGAAATATCTAAAAGTTGTAAAATAACAATGGAAATAATCAATTTTTGAGAATATAATGAAATTGGATGGATAAAAAATCTCCTCATGAAGAAGTGACAGTAGAACACCACATATAAAGAAAGGTTTCATGCATGCAGGCTTTCAGAGCCAGTTGCTCCTCCTGCCAGCAGAAGGGTTGAAGGGGAAGGAAGAGAGATGAAGGAAAAGGACTGGAGACGTTAGAATTTGGAAAAGTCACCCAGAACCCCAGGGCAGGGGGGACTTACCAGACGGGAAGGGAAGGAAAGAGCAACCCTCTTCTCCCCCTTCAACCTTTCTGACGGATGAAGGAGCCACTTGCTCCAAAAGGTTGCATATGTAAAACCTGTTTTTAAATGTGTGTACTCCTGCTGATGCTTGGTGAGTAGATTTTTTTTATTTATCCAATTATATTAAAAGTTGTAAAAACTAGATATTCAACAGTGTGTTTATAATTTGTGTGTCTACCAATACTATTCAATTTGCAGTCCAAACCATTCATGGCATGCCAAACCTACTCATGCCTACACCAATGTTAATAAGTTAATTATATGAAAACTGATGATGTAATCAATCTGGTCAAATTATAGGACAAAAGGGCATTAAAAAGTAAGTTTTATCTGTAATTTATACCATTCTTGGATTGCAACTGCAATAGTGCACATGCATTCTAAATAGTAGGGCAGAGACATCTTTATTAAGAGATCACTGTGATGCATATGTTTAATAATAACAGGTTGTGATAATATTCACCAAACAAAATACACCCATAAAAAGTGAGCTCGGACTCTATCAGCCACTGACGTTGACTGTCAGATTTGTAAAGTGCATTGTGAACTGTTCATATATGCATAAATGGTGAGGGGAATGAATTGGCAAGTGGCCTTCATTGCTGATGAGGAAGAGAAGAGGCAAAGAACTTATGGTCAAGAATGACAATTCTGTCTCATGTTTCTGTGAATTTCCTGGTCACACTGTATGAAATGTTATGAGACAGATTGAACTAATGCAAAGTTTGCCCACTGAAATCCATGTTCTTCAACAGAAGACAACACGAAGTGGCAAATGGATGGGGTTTATCTGCTCTGCATAGTAACTAACAGTTCTTGATAAAACTTTACGTAGTTTTCGTGTTAGATTTCTTAGTGTTTTCTTGATCGTTTAGAACAGAAAGCGCCCTAAAACCGTCTTTTGTTTGTTTCGCGGCCGTTAGCCACTAGTCACCTGAATCAGCAGTTGTCTTGTGACAGCCAGAGCGACAGCACCAGCAGCAGCGAGTACTGTTTGTATAAAGCGTTTTTGTACTTATTTGCTGCGCTTAGCTTTTAAATAGTTTTTCTGGGAAAACCTAGCGTAGTTTTCGCGTCTCGTATTTCAGTGAGTGTTTCTTGATTATCAGAGTAGCTCATCAGAAGATTATCTTGGGAATTTGTCACCTTATAGAGTAGGGTAAACATAGTCATGTGTAGGGACTGTGGTTGTTGTGAGCGGACGCAAGGAGAATTGGCCACTCTTCGGGGGCAGGTGGAGGCTTTGTCTGTTAGGCTCATCGAGCTCGAGGCGCAGGCGTCGGCTCGTAGTGGCGTTGGGGCAACTGTGGTGAGACCTATGCCTACTTCGGTGGCCTTGGAATCACATGGAACCCCTGATGTCGCTGTGTCTTCCGGCAGTGAGCATCTTACCGGTCAGCCATCACTCCAGGGTGAATGGCGGACAGTGGTGGGCTCGCGCGTGCCTGGCCGAAAGGCGAAGGTGGGATCTGGCCGCGTGGCAGCTGCCTTACCCCTTTCCAACAGGTACGGGGTGCTTCCTAGTGGTGATGACATCGTTTCCGAGCCACCACAGGGTGCCTCGCCTGTTGGGCCAGTGGCCGATTCTCCGGCAAGGTCCCGACAGTCACAGAGGGCGGGCCTATTAGTTATAGGGAGCTCCAACGTTAGGCGGGTTATGGAGCCCCTCAGGAAAATAGCGGGTAGGTCGGGGAAGAATGCCAGTGTGCACTCGGTGTGCTTGCCGGGGGGTCTCGTCCGTAATGTGGAGGAGGCCCTTCCGGCAGCTATTGAACGCACTGGGTGTGACCGGCTGCAGATAGTAGCACATGTCGGAACGAATGACGCCTGCCGCTTGGGTTCTGAGGCCATCCTTGGTTCCTTCCGGCGGCTGGCTGATTTGGTGAAGACAACCAGCATCGCACGCGGAGTGCAAGCTGAGCTTAATATCTGCAGCATAGTGCCCAGAGTCGATCGCGGTCCTCTGGTTTGGAGCCGTGTGGAGGGTCTAAACCAGAGGCTCAGACGACTCTGTGACTATAATGGTTGCAAATTCATCGACCTCCGTTATTGGGTGGAGAACTGTAGGGCCCCCCTAGACAGGTCAGCCGTGCACTACACACCGGAAGCAGCTACTAGGGTAGCAGAGTACGTGTGGCGTGCACACGGGGGTTTTTTAGGTTAGAGGGACCCCCCCTTGGGCGAAACGATAAAATACCTGACGGCTTACCAGAGAGGACATTATCATCGTTTATAAAGAATGTCCGTCCTCGGAGACCAAAAACAGGAAAAGTTAACGTAATATTGGTAAACTGCAGGAGTATCCAGGGCAAGGTTCCTGAATTAGTATCTCTTATTGAAGGAAATAGTGCGCATATAGTATTAGGAACGGAAAGTTGGTTAAAACCGGAAGTGAACAGTAACGAAATCCTAGACACAGAATGGAATATATACCGCAAGGATAGGATAAACGCCAATGGTGGAGGAGTATTTATAGCAGTAAAGAATTCAATAATATCCAGTGAAGTTATTAGCGAATGCGAATGTGAAATAATCTGGGTTAAGTTAAGTATCAAAGGTGGGTCAGATATGATAGTCGGATGCTTCTATAGACCACCTGCATCAGCAACCGTAGTAGTTGAGCGCCTCAGAGAGAACCTGCAGAACGTCGTGAAGAAGTTTCGTGATCATACTATTGTAATAGGGGGAGACTTCAATCTACCAGGTATAGAATGGGATAGTCACACAATCAGAACTGGAGCCAGGGACAGAGACTCTTGTGACATTATCCTGACTGCCTTGTCCGAGAATTACTTCGAGCAGATAGTTAGAGAACCAACTCGTGAAGCTAACGTTTTAGACCTCATAGCAACAAATAGACCGGAACTTTTCGACTCCGTGAATGTAGAAGAGGGTATCAGTGATCATAAGTCAGTGGTTGCATCAATGACTACAAGTGTAATAAGAAATGCCAAGAAAGGAAGGAAAATATATTTGCTTAACAAGAGTGATAGGGCACAAATCGCAGAATATCTGAGTGACCACCATCAAACGTTCATTTCTGAGGAAGAGGATGTGGAACATAAATGGAAAAAATTCAGAAACATCGTCCAGTACGCCTTAGATAAGTTCGTACCGACTAAGGTCCAAAGCGAGGGGAAAGATCCACCGTGGTATAACAATCATGTACGAAAGGTACTACGGAAACAAAGAAAGCTTCATCATAGGTTTAAGAGTAGTCGAATCATAGCTGATAAGGAAAAGCTGAACGAAGCGAAAAAGAGCGTAAAGAGAGCAATGAGAGAAGCATTCAACGAATTCGAACATAAAACATTGGCAAACAATCTAAACAAGAACCCTAAAAAGTTTTGGTCATATGTAAAATCGGTAAGCGGATCTAAATCCCCTATTCAGTCACTCGTTGACCACGATGGCACCGAAACAGAGGACGACCGAAGAAAGGCAGAAATACTGAATTCAGTGTTCCGAAACTGTTTCACTGCGGAAAATCGTAACACGGTCCCTGACTTCAGCCGTCGCACGGACGCCAAAATGGAAAATATTGAAATAAACGATATCGGAATTGAAAAACAACTGCTATCACTTAGTAGCGGAAAAGCATCCGGACCAGACGAGATACCCTTAAGATTCTACAGTGATTATGCTAAAGAACTTGCCCCCTTTCTATCAGCAATTTATCGTAGATCGCTGGAAGAACGTAAAGTACCTAGCGACTGGAAGAAAGCGCAGGTCGTTCCCATTTTCAAGAAAGGTCATAAATCAGATGCGAATAATTATAGGCCTATTTCGCTTACGTCAATCTGTTGTAGAATAATGGAACATGTTTTGTGTTCTCGTATTATGACGTTCTTAGATAATACAAATCTCCTTCATCATAACCAACATGGATTCCGCAAACAGAGATCATGTGAAACTCAGCTCGCCCTATTTGCCCAAGAAATTCACAGTGCCGTAGACACTGGCGAGCAGATTGATGCCGTATTCCTGGACTTCAGGAAGGCATTTGATACGGTTCCGCACTTACGTTTAGTGAAAAAAATACGAGCCTACGGAATATCGGACCAGGTTTGTGACTGGATTCAGGATTTCCTAGAAGAAAGAACACAACATGTCATTCTTAACGGTTCAAAATCTGCAGATGTAGAGGTAATTTCGGGAGTACCGCAGGGAAGCGTGATAGGACCTTTATTGTTTACAATATACATAAATGACTTAGTTGACAACATCGGTAGCTCTGTGAGGCTATTTGCAGATGACACGGTTGTCTACAAGAAAGTAGCAACATCAGAAGACTCGTACGTACTCCAGGAGGACCTGCAGAGGATTAATGCATGGTGCGACAGCTGGCAGCTTTCCCTAAACGTAGATAAATGTAATATAATGCGCATACATAGGGGCAGAAATCCATTCCAGTACGATTATGCCATAGGTGGTAAATCATTGGAAGCGGTAACGACCGTAAAATACTTAGGAGTTACTATCCGGAGCGATCTGAAGTGGAATGATCACATAAAACAAATAGTGGGAAAAGCAGGCGCCAGGTTGAGATTCATAGGAAGAATTCTAAGAAAATGTGACTCATCGACGAAAGAAGTAGCTTACAAAACGCTTGTTCGTCCGATTCTTGAGTATTGCTCATCAGTATGGGACCCTTACCAGGTTGGATTAATAGAAGAGATAGACATGATCCAGCGAAAAGCAGCGCGATTCGTCATAGGGACATTTAGTCAGCGCGAGAGCGTTACGGAGATGCTGAACAAGCTCCAGTGGCGGACACTTCAAGAAAGGCGTTACGCAATACGGAGAGGTTTATTATCGAAATTACGAGAGAGCACATTCCGGGAAGAGATGGGCAACATATTACTACCGCCCACATATATCTCGCGTAATGATCACAACGAAAAGATCCGAGAAATTAGAGCAAATACGGAGACTTACAAGCAGTCGTTCTTTCCACGCACAATTCGTGAATGGAACAGGGAAGGGGGGATCAGATAGTGGTACAATAAGTACCCTCCGCCACACACCGTAAGGTGGCTCGCGGAGTATAGATGTAGATGTAGATGTAGATTATTGTAGATAGAGTCCAAAAATGAGTTGGCTTGTGCTGTAGGTAAAATTCATAGCTGCATTCTGTTGGAAATTATGTAGACTGCAAAGGAAATTTACAAATTGAGTCAATAGTTGATTTCTGGGCTCTGGGCTACCTATAGTACATAATAGCACATTACTGTATTGCCATAATGTGTCATACTCCAGCTACTCATATCTCTGCTGGTTCATTGTTAGAGCATTCCCAGCTAAACTTTGATGATAGTAGTATTAGGAAAGCAGGAATGCATAAATGAAATCAAATTATCACTTATCAAAAGATATCCACTGAAATGGTGGACAAATTAGTTTTTTCACTTATTTGAGATGGGCATCTGAAACTTTGGCACACGTACTACAGTTATCTATCAGTTGCCCTCTAGGCAAACCTCCATTTAAATTTACAGCTGCACTCAAGTCAGAAAATAAAAATGGGTCCTTTCTCAATGTAGTGTTTGGTAATTCATACCTTAAATCAGATTACTTATAGCTTCAACATGTATGAATGCCATGGTCATGTTTTCTAACCTCAGTAGCATGTTTCCTTGTTTATTTGTATATTTCAAATATGACCACAAACATTCTTTTAACCAGGCACATGTGTCAATGGAAGACATGGAACTATCGTTAAGTGTTGTTATGTCTGTGTCTAGTGAGAGCCCTGCCCATGACTGTAACGCAGATTTGTTTATATAGCTTCCCTTCAAATGAGAAGTAGTTTGAAGGGAAGGTATATAAACAAATCTGCAGCATAGCTATTGGAACCCGTATGGCACCCCCCTATGCCAACCTTTTTATGGGCCACCTAGAGGAGACCTTCCTAGCCTCCCAAAACACCAAACCCCAAGTCTGGTTCAGGTTCATTGTGGTATCTTCATGATTTGGACTCAGGGCAAAGACTCCCTATCATTGTTCCTTCACAACCTCAACACCTCCTCTACCATCCGCTTTCCTGGTCTTCCTCAACCCAGCATGCCACCTTCCTCGATGTTGACCTCCTCCTCTCTGATGGCTTCATCCACACATCTGCCCACATTAAACCCACCACCCACCAACACCACCTGCATTTGGACAGCTGTCATCCCTTTCACACCAAAAAATCCCTCCCATATAGCCTGGCCACCCAGGGATGGCATATCTGCAGTGACAAAAACTCCCTTGCTCAATATAATGAGGGTATCACCAAGGCCTTCACAGGCATGCACAATCACCCAGACCTAGTCCGAAAAAAGATCTCTTGTGCCATTTCCCTTCACAACCCCAATCCTCCCACCACTCCCAAAAACCACCCACAAAGGAGTGTCCTCTTGGTCAGCCAGTACCACCCTAGACTGGAACAACTAAACCACTCCTTTGCCAGGGCTTTGATTTCCTATCATCGTGCCCTGAAATGAGGGACATCCTACCCGATATACGTCCCACCCCTCCTAAAGTAGTGTTCCGTTGCCCACCCAACCTCCGAAACATCCTAGTCGATCCCTTGCCACTCCCAATCCCAAACTCTTGCCACAAGGTCCCTGTGGAAGACCCAGATGCGAAACATGCCCAATCCACCTACCCAGCACTTCCTACTCCAGTCCTATCACAGGTTTATCCTAACCCACCAGGGGCCGGGCCACTTGGAATACAGTCATGTCATTTATCAGCTTTGCTGCAATCACTGCACAGCTTTTTATATTGGCATGACTATCAATCAGCTCTCCACCATGCTGAATGGCCATGCCAAACTGTGGCCAAGGGCAAAGTAGACCACCCTGTTGTTTGGCACAACATGCAACTGAACACAACACACTTGATTTCAATGGCTGCTTCATACCCAAGCCATCTGGATCCTTCCCTCCACCAATAGCTTTTCTGAACTGCACAGATGGGAGTTATTCTTACAACATATTCTCCACGTCCGTAATTATCCTAGCCTCAATCTACGGTAACATACTGTCCCCACACCCTCCACCTGACAGTACCCGCCACCTCTGTCCTATCATCTCCTCCCCATTCTCGTCTCCCACCCTGTTTATTTACAGCCCTTTGGCAACGTATCTGCCCGTCTTTCACTGCTCCTCTCCTTTTTTGTTTCAATTTTCCCTACCTCCCTGCCCCCCCAACCTCCTGATGCCGCTCCTGTTAGCAATCTAGTCCCTGCAAACTGCACTAGACAGTGCTCATCTCTCTCCCCACCCATACACTACTATCCCTTCCCCTTCCCCACCCCTGCCAGATTGCTGCTTGCATCTCACGTGATGTTGCATTCCAGCCCGAGATGCTGGAGTCAGCTGTCATGTGTGCATGAGGTGTGCTTGCTTTTGTGTGTGGGCTTTACAGATGAGGGCTGTGGGCGAGAGCTTCATATAAGTGTCTTTTAATTGTGCCTGTCTGCATTTAAATTTTTTCACACTGTAATCCACTTCCAATGCCAAATTTTGCTTTATTCTTGTGTTTTTTTTTATGTTTAAATGGGATGTAAAAGAAATATAAACACATAGATCACTTGTTTGCTTATTGGGGTATGTGTCTGAGTACCAGAATTCCTTTTCATTTCTTTTTCTGTGGTAATTACTAGTAAACTGAAGTTTTGTATGCGGATTCAGATTTAATACTAGGAATGCCAAAATATGTATATTCAAAGTGGAAAGTCCAACACATCTAATAATGTTTTGACGTTCGAACTACATATTTGTACAAATGAGTTGTTGTTGTTGTTGTTGTTTGTTGTCTTCAGTCCTGAGACTGGTTTGATACAGCTCTCCATGCTACTCTATCCTGTGCAAGCTGCTTCATCTCCCAGTATGTACTGCAGCCTCCATCCTTCTGAATCTGCTTAGTGTATTCATCTCTTGGTCTCCCTCTACGACTTTTACCCTCCATGGTGCCCTCCAATACTAAATTGGTGATCCCTTGATGCCTCAAAACATGTCTTACCAACTGATCCCTTCTTCTAATAAAGTTGTGCCACAAACTCCTCTTCTCCCCAATTCTATTCAGTACCTCCTCATTAGTTATGTGATCTACCCATCTAATCTTCAGCATTCTTCTGTAGCACCACATTTCAAAACCTTCTATTCTCTTCTTGTCCAAACTATTTATCGTCAATGTTTTGGTTCCATACATGGCTACACTCCATACAAATACTTTCAGAAACGACTTCCTGACACTTAAATCTATACTCGATGTTAACAAATTCCTCTTCTTCAGAAACGTTTTCCTTGCCATTGCCAGTCTACATTTTATATCCTCTCTACTTCAACCATCATCAGTCATTTTGCTTCCCGAATAGCAAAACTCCTTTACTACTTTAAGTGTCTCATTTCCTAATCTAATTCCCTCAGCATCACCCGACTTAATTCGACTAAATTCCATTATCCTCGTTTTGTCTTTGTTGATGTTCATCTTATATCCTCCTCTCAAGACACTGTCCATTCCATTCAACTGCTCTTCCAAGCCCTAACTGTCTCTGACAGAATTACAATGTCATCGGCGAACTTTAAAGTTTTTATTTCTTCTTCATGGATTTTAATACCTACTCCGAATTTTTCTTTTATTTCCTTTACTGCTTGCTCAATATACAGATTGAATAACATCGGCGAGAGGCTACATCTCTGTCTCCCTCCCTTCCCAACCACTGCTTTTCTTTCATGTCCCTCGACTCTTATAACTGCCAATTGGTTTCTGTACAAATTGTAAATAGCCTTTCGCTCCCTGTATTTTACCCCTGCTAGCTTTAGAAATTGAAAGAGAGTACTCCAGTCAACATTGTCAAAAGCTTTCTCTAAGTCTACAAAAGCTAGAAATGTAGGTTTGCCTTTTCTTAATCCAGCTTCTAAGATAAGCCGTAGGGTCAGTATTGCCTCACATGTTCCAACATTTCTACAGAATCCAAACTGATCTTCCCTGAGATCGGCTTCTATCAGTTTTTCCATTCAGTTGTAAAGAATTCACGTTAATATTTTGCAGGTGTTACTTATTAAACTGATAGTTCGGTAATTTTCACATCTGTCAACACCTGCTTTCTTTGGGATTGGAATAATTATATTCTTCTTAAAGTCTGACGGTATTTCACCTGTGTCATACATTTTGCTTACCAGATGGTAGGAATTTGCCAGGACTGGCTCTCCCAAGGCTGTCAGTAGTTCTAATGGAATGTTGTCTACTCCCGGGGTCTTGTTTCAACTTAGGTCTTTCAGTGCTCTGTCAAACTCTTCACGCAGTATCATATCTCCCATTTCATCTTCATCTACATCCTCTTCCTTTTCCATAATATTGCCCTTAAGTACATCGCCCTTTTATAGACCCTCTATATACTCCTTCCACCTTTCTGCTTTCCCTTCTTTGCTTAGAACTGGGTTTCCATCTGAGCTCTTGATATTCATACAAGTGGTTCTCTTTTCTCCAAAGGTCTCTTTAATTTTCCTGTAGGCAGTTTTTAGCTTACCACTAGTGAGATAAGCCTCTATATCCTTACATTTGTCCTCTAGCCAGCCCTGCTTAGCCATTTTGCACTTCCTGTCGATCTCATTTGTGAGACGTTTGTATTCCTTTTTGCCTGCTCCATTTACTGCATTTTTATATTATCTCCTTTCATCAATTACATTCAATATTTCTTCTGTTACCCAAGGATTTCTACTAGCCCTCGTCTTTTTACCTACTTGATCCTCTGCTGCCTTCACTATTTCTTCCCTCAAAGCTACCCATTCTTCATCTACTGTATTTCTTTCCTCCATTCTTGTCAATTGTTCCCATATGCTCTCGGTTTAGTAAGTTTATCCAGGTCCCATCTCCTTAAATTGCCACCTTTTTTTGCAGTTTCTTCGGTTTTAATCTACAGTTCATAACCAATAGATTGTAGTCAGCGTCCACATCCAGCCCAGGAAATGTCTTACAATTTAAAACCTGGTTCCTAAATCTCTGTCTTACCATTATACAATCTATCTGAAACCTGTCCGTATCTCCAGGCTTCTTCCATGTATACAACCTTCTTTTATGATTCTTGAACCAAGTGTTAGCTATGATTAAGTTATGCTCTGTACAAAATTCTACTAGGCGGCCTCCTCTTTCATTTCTTACCCCCAGTCCATATTCACCTGCTACGTTTCCTTCTCATCCTTTTCCTACTATCGAATCCCAGTGACCCAAGACTATTAAATTTTCATCTCCCTTCACTGTCTGAATAATTTCTTTTATCTCATCATACATTTCTTCAATTTCTTCGTCATCTGCAGAGCTGGTTGGCATACAAACTTGTACTACTGTAGTAGGCGTGGGCTTCGTGTCTATCTTAGCCACAATGACGAGTTCACTATGCTGTTTGTAGTAACTTACCTGCACTCCTATTTTTTTTTATTCATTATTAAACCTATTCCTGCATTACCCCTATTTGATTTTGTATTTATAACCCTGTATTTACCTGACCAGAAGTCTTGTTCCTCCTGCCACCAAACTTCGCTAATTCCCACTATATCTAACTTTAACCTATCCATTTCCCTTTTTAAATTTTCTAACCTACCTGCCCGATTAAGGGATCTGACATTCCATGCTCCAATCCGTAGAACGCCAGTTTTCTTTCTCCTGATAACGACGTCCTCTTGAGTAGTCCCCACCCAGAGATCCAAATGGGGGACTATTTTACCCCTGGAACATTTTACCCAAGAGGACACCATCATCATTTAACCATACAGTAAAGCTGCATGCCCTCGGGAAAAATTACGGTCATAGTTTCTCCTTGCTTTCAGCCATTCACAGTACCAGCAGAGCAAGGCCGTTTTGGTTAGTGTTACAAGGCCAGATCAGTCAATCATCCAGACTGTTGCCCCTGCAACTACTGAAAAGGCTGCTGCCCCTCTTCAGGAACCACACGTTTGTCTGGCCTCTCAACAGATACCCCTCCGTTGTGGTTGCACCTACGGTACGGCTATCTGTATTGCTGAGGCATGCAAGCCTCCCCACCAATGGCAAGGTCTATAGTTCATGGGGGGGGGATTTGTAACTTCCAAAAAACACATGTTTCAGATAGTCCACAGGTAACGGCAACTATGTACAAGATCAGCACTAAGTTTTAATATGTAACATGGACAGCAAGGGTCTGAACTATTTTTTGTGGCACAACCAAAGTTACTTCTACATCTGTTGATGACTCTCTATCAAAGACGACATGCTGTGTCCTCCAGATGAAGAAATCCTGAATCCTGTTACAAGTCTCACCTGATATCCCATAGAAAAGCTCTTTTGATAAAAGCATATGTGTCATACTAAGTTGAATAAGTTTTGGAAGTCAAGAAGCACTACATGTTTTCAGACTGCATGCTAGAGGAGGTCATCCTGTTTGAGATACCTCATTACATTTGAGTTCAGAACATGTTTAAAGATTCTGAAACAAATTGATGTCAAGGATATTGGAGAGTAGTTTCGTGGACCACTTTTGCTACCCTTCTTGTAAATGGATGTGACCTGTGCTTTCTTCCAACCACTGGGCACAGTTTTTTTTTTGGGGGGGGGGGGGGGGAAATCTTTGGTATATCATGATTAAAAGACATGCTAACTCAGCCACAGATTCAGTATAGAATCTGACTGGGATTCCTCCAGGTCCTGAAGCTTTCTTCAATTTTAACAACTTCAGCTGTTTTCTTGTCAGCAATGACACTAATATCTATTTCATTCATCTTTGCAGTGCTACAAGAATTAAATTGTGTCATTACCTCTGGATTTTCCTTTGTGAAATAATATTTTAAAATGGACTTAAACACATCTGTTTTTGCTTGCTAGCCCTCAATTTCAGTTCCTGTCTCATCCATGAGTGTCTAGGCACTAAATTTGCTGCCACTACCAGCCTCAGGTTTTGTGAAAGATCTTTTGATAATGTACTTCTATGGTGGTCATTGAAGGCTTCATGCATTGGCTTCTTGACAGCCAAACACATTTCATTCAACACTTCTCTATCTCTAGCCCGATGCTTTGTTTTACACTTAATATTCAATGGTCTCTGTTTCTTTAAGAGTGCTTTTACAGTGACTCTATACCATGGAGGATTCCTCCTTTCACACACTGTTCTGCTAGGTACATATCTATCCAATGCAAGGTCAACTATTCTTGTAAACTTGATCAATAGTTGTCCTACATGCTCACGTAGTGAGCTAAAAGTTTTAAGTTCCTTTTTAGGATATGACATTACTGTCTCTTTATCTAATTTACTGAAAGTATAAATCTTTTTACTTGTTTTGGTTCCCCCTTGTACTTTCATAATTGTTGTTACACCCACCCCATGGTTACTCATACCAGTTTCAATGTGGAGAACCTTAAAGAAACCTATTTGTCACTGTCAGATCCAAGATATTTTAATCAGGTATGGGCTTTTGGATCAACTGTTATTGGCTGTTTTCAGAGGAGACATTTATTATTGCTTTGCTGGATGTCACCTGACACCACCTTTAACAAAATTATAATTGGCCCTATTGATTGTTGGATGCCCAAGAATCTCCTCCGTTGGTAACAATATGTTTGGGAAATTTATGTACTAACAAAACGAGGTTTTCTCCATGGTTTTTGGTTACATCATGAGATCAGTGTGGTGGTCAATAGAAGGATTCAATTATAATTTCATGCCCACCCTGGATACTGAGTCTTGCCCAGACAATCTTACGTGCAGTTTCATTTTCTATCTTAATGGATCTTAGTTTCTTCTATACTGCGACAAAGACACCACCTCAATTTTCCATTAGCCTACACTTTCTCCCAAAATCTCATTCCTGTCGATTCTGAGCTTTAACTAACTTTCTGTATCTAGAATTATGTGAGCTACACAGATTTTTATGAGTGGTTCAAACTCTGGCATCTCGCTGTGAATGGTTCATCAGTTATCCACTGGGATTGTAACACCTGTGAGGGGCACATTTCTTTGGATCTTACATTGATGCTACAGGGTTTCCTACAGCTGTCGTTATCTGGATGGGATGGAAAGTCAAAAAAAACCTTGTGTGTACCCCACACACAGGCAGGTAGTCATGCACTTTTGTAGCAGCCTCTGACGTGTAATGGATGCCAGACCAATCCAGGGGAAACCTGCAGTTCTCATCCCTATGGCATGAGTCACAGCCTATCTATTCAAAGTCTCTAGTTCAAGCCTTCTACACTTCACTGAGAATTATGGGGCCACAACCTACTCTAGGACAATGATGTAGATTGTGAGCTTCATTGAAATTGTGTGAACTATGTTGGTATTCTCAACCTTCTCTGCCAATCACTGGAATCATGCAAGTATAAACCTGGAGCCCAGACAACAGGCATTTTTTTGTTTCAATGTGCATCACAATCTGCAGCTGGCTGCACCCCATTCTCTCACATACTGCTGGAATAGCCTCTTAAGCACACTGAATAAGGCTCCCAGGCATTTCCAGCTGCTTACGAACAGCAACTACCTCATCCTTTGCCCCAAAACAGCCTACATAGTATGGGTGCACCAGGGTGGGTGCAGTATTGCACTGAATAGTAAACAAATAACTTTAAATTAAGCTTGTTGATTCTCTTTTAGTTTATGGGTCCATGGTGGCTTGTGGAGTATCTATGTAGATGCAGATGTAGATGTAGATGTAAATGTCGGTAGGCTGTAAGTGTTACCATTAGCCTTTTAGAACTGAACCAATTAACAGCCAAACCAAGATACCTAATATGACAACAGAAAAACTTGGTATAAAATTTACTGGTTCTCTGAAGCCTTTTCAAGGTAATGGTCACTAACAAATGTGAGAACAACTTTAATTTACAATAAATGCGAACACTACATCCTCTTGCTACAACAGAAAACTAATGTGACATGATATCTTGGTTACTTATATTAACTGTAAATTACAAATGTTGATTTACTTTGACATAAGTTAGGTCTGTACAACTCGTGACTTAGAAAATTCTCAAAAATACACCTTTGCAACTGTCCCCATAAGTATCCCATTATGTACATGCGTGAGAAGGAAGCAGGAAGCATCTGTTACTCATTGTTTCATATACATGGTAAAAACGTTTCTCTTCAAAAATTTTGGGTTCTTGTGCATGAAACCAATTAGCAAGAAAAGGAATATAGTTTGCTCTCTTAATGATGTGTCTGCAAGTTTTGCAATACTCATATTTTTCCTTTCTGTAAGACCAATATTGCTGATATGTTTTAGCTGTGGTTCCAAAAAGATAATTAAGTGGTGCCTTAACTTTCATGAACTTCGATTTCTTGAATTGGATAGTTCATATTGAGAATGTCCACCTCCACAGGCAACATGAGACACCTTCATGTCGGGAACCCAGGTTCAATTCCCTGTACTGCCAGGGATTTTTCCTTGTTGGGAGGACTGACCCAGGGTGCACTCATCAGCCTCAAGATGCCTGTTGAGAAGCTACCTGATTGAGATGTAGCAGCTCCAATGCCTAAACATCGACACTGGCTGCGAGTGCAGTGTGCTGACCCCATGCCCCTCCATACTGCATCCAATGATGACAGCATTTGCTGAGGATGATATGGTGGTCAGTTGGCAATCATGTGGTCTTTCATTCCATTGTGTTTACTTTCTAAACAGATTGTGTATGTGGCCCATGATACTTGCTTCTCCTGGAATATTAATAATTTATACAATCCATTTTTTGATGGTCTTGGTTTTTATGAACAATGCATTTGTTTTTTATTGACTTGTCTTAAACTGGGCCTTCCCAAAGCCATTTAGATAACATCAGGTATCTAAGTCATTTAGAGAATTTATGAACTTGCATGTGTGTACTGATTTCTGAAGTGCCTAAGTTGATACTTCTTAATACAGGGTGGGAAAAAAAGGAAATTAGTTACAAACTATGGCATGTGCACACTTTGTTCAACATGTAAATGTCACAACAGCTATTCAGATTTAGGTAATGACATGTTCAATTTGCCTGCCATCATTGGCGATGATGTGGCATAGACGAATAGCACATTTCTGCTTGACCTCCTGAATGGCTGTTTTCAGCTCAGCAATGGTCTTGGAGTTATTGCTGTACACCTTGTCTTTAATTTAGCCCCACAAAAAAGAGTTGCACATGTTAAGATCTGGAGAATATGGTGGCCAATCAAGGCCCAAGTCAGTGGCCTCTGGTTACACCAGAGCCAGAACGGGCTCCTCAAAGTGTTCTTCCAGGACATCAAACACTCTTGCTTCGATGGAGTCGAGCTCTGTTTTGCATGAACCACATCTTGTCAAAATCAGGGTTACTTCGGATAAAGGGGATAAAATCATCTTTTAAAACCTTCATGTACAATTCAGCAGTAACCATGCTATCAGGAAATATTGCACTGATTATTCCGTGACTGGACACTGCATACCACACAGTTACTATTTGAGTGAGAAGAGACATCCTGATCATGAAATGCGGATTCTCATCCCCCCTAATGTGCCAATTTTGCTTACTGACAAACCCAAACAAATGAAAGTGGGCTTCATCTCAAAATCAAACCATACATGAACGCACCTATTCCCACCATGCCCCACAGCTAACCGTGCAGTTTCATCGTTCTAATGCAAACAGTACAGCAGTTATGGTGATTTTAATTCATATAGTTAAATAACTGTGACCCTGTAACTGGGAAAAAGATTTGAAATTCCCAAGTCTAAGAACAGTCTGTTTCAACATCATCACACATTTGTCATCCATCGAAGCTCACAATCTGCAGCACTGATACCAGAGCAGTTGTGGCTCCCTGGTTCTGAGTCAAATGGAGGGGCTGAACCAGAGACTTTGAAGGTTCTCTGATAAGACAGGCTGCGACTTCCCAGATGTGTGCCATAGGGTTGGGAACTTTACATTCCCCCTAAACAGGTCATTCTGTACTACACATCAGAGGCTGCTACACAGGTACCTGATGTGTGGGGGGTGCATAGAAGGTTTTTTTTTTTTTATTACGCAACTTTCCATCTCATCCAGATAATGACAGCTGGAGGAAACCCAGAAATATCAAAATACGAGGGCTATCCACAAAGTACATTACGTTTTGGAATTAAAAATAAATAAAGCATTGGAATTTTTTTTTATTATATACAAATGAAAGCCACAATTAAATACTACTTTTCTACATAGTTGCCATTTAAATTAAGGCACTTATCGTAGCGATGGATGAGCTCGGAAATTCCTTCATCGTAAAATTCGGCTGCCTGCGCCTTCAACCACGTGGTTACCTCTTCTCGAAGCTGTGCGTCGTCATTAAAACGCTGCATAGCCAACCACTTCTTCATTGCTGGGAATAAGTGGAAGTCGTTCGGTGCCAGGTAGGGGCTGTACAGCAGATGAGAACTCCCACTTAAAAGATTCGAGAACATCACGAGTGGCATTTGCCATGTGGGCCCGGGCGTTGTCATGAATCAGCAAGATCTTTGAGCCCAACTTCCCCTGTGATTGTTTTCTATTGCTCTTCTGAGGTTGTGCAGAGTTTGGCAATATCTTTGAGAGTTTATTGTAGTGCCTCTTTCCAGGAAATACACAAAAATCACACCTTCTCTGTCCCAAAAGAAGAGGTAACCACATGGTTGAAGACGCAGGCGGCCGAACTTTACGACGATGGAATTTCCAAGCTCGTCCATCACTACGATAAGTGCCTTAATTTAAATGGAAACTATGTAGAAAAGTAGTATTTAAGTATGGCTTTCATCTGTATATAATAAAAAAAATTCCAGTACTTTATTTATTTTTAATTCCAAAACATAATGTACTTTGTGGATAGCCCTCGTATCAGTGTATGATCTAAAGAAACATGGCCCCTCACAGGTGTGAGTATTGAAGTATTTGCAACAAAGTGCCAGCATTTGAAGTGCTCCTAAAAGTCAGTGAAGCTCATCTAATACTAGGTACAGAAATCTGGTTAATACCAGAAGTAGACAGTAGTGGGATTTTTGGGGAAAATTTAAATTTATACTGAAAGGCTAGACTAATGGGACATGGAAGTGGTGTATTTGCCGCAGTAGACAAGAAAATCAAATTCACCAAGATAGAAACTGAAACTGTATGTGAGATTGTTTGGGCAAGTTTCAGTATCAAGCGCCGGCGTAAAATTATTATTGATTCCTATCGACCACCAGTCTCACCTCCTGATGTAACCAAAAACTTTAGAGAAAACATGAGTTCGCTTTCACAAAAGTTTTCTAATCAGACTGTAATCATCAGAGGAGACTTAAGCTATCTAACAACCAACTGGGCTGATTACAGTTTTGTTAGTGGTGGGCTAAATGCATTCCCTGAAAACTACATAGAACCAATAGTTTGGCAGCCCACTCATGATGGAAATATGTTAAATGTAATCACAACAACCAGGCCTGACACATTGAAACAGTTATCTGTGACCATGAGGCAGTTGTATCAACAGTGATTGCCAAAGTACAAAGGGCAATTACAACAAATAGAAGGATTTATATGTTCAGTAAACTAGACAAAGAAGCAGTAAACTAGACAAAGAAGCAGTGGTGTCATACTTCAATGAGGGACTTGAAAACTTTTAGCTCATGACAGGAACAAGTAGAGGAACTATGGCTCAGGCTTAAAAGAATAGTTGACCATGTGCTTGACTGATATGTACCCAGTAGACATTTCATTATGGGAGCGACCCTTCATGGTATGTAGTTACTGTAAAGAAACTAAAGAAATAGAGGCTACTGCACAATACATATAAAACAAAACCTAGGACTATATATAGAGAGAGATGCTAAAAGAAACATGTTTGGCTACTGAGAGAGCTATGTGTGAGGCCTTCAATGACTACTGTAGTAGCATTCAGTTGAATTGTCTTTCACAATACTTAAAAGAAATTCTGGTTGCATGTAAAGGCTGTCAGTGTCATCAAAGTTAGTGTCCAAGAAATCATGAATGAGATAGGAACCGAAATCGCGAATAGCAAAACAAAAAGAGGAATGCTTAACTTTCAAGTTTCTATTGAAAGGAAAAACCAGGAGTATTGCCCCAATTACTTCTCGTACCACTGCAAAGGCAAGTGAAGAGTGAAACAGATATTAGTGTTAGTGACATTGAGAAAACAGCTGAAGCCATTAACACTGAGCAAAGCTCCAGGGCCTGATGGAATCTCTACCCAATTCTACACTGAATTTGTGGATGAGTTAGCACCTCTTTTAATTATTACCGAAGATCCCTCAAACAAAAAACTGTACCATGTAGTTGGGTGAAAGCACACATCTCACCCATTTACAAGAAGGTAGGCAGAACTGATCCACGAAACTACCACCCAATATATTTGATATCCTTGGAACATATTTGTGCTCAAGCATAACGAGGTACCTCGAGCAGAATGACCTCCTGCATGGCAACCAGCACAGATTTCAAACACTGATCAAGTAAAACTCAACTCACACATTTCTTACATCACACACTGAAAGCCATGGGTCAAGGCACTCCGGAAGATGCAGTATTTCTCAATTTCCGAAAAGATTTGACACAGTACCACACCTATGCATATACAAACGAAAGTGCTGGCAGGTCGATAGACACACAAACATACACACAAAATTCAAGCTTTCGCAACCAACGGTTGCTTCATCAGGAAAGAGGGAAGGAGAGGGAAAGACGAAAGGATGTGGGTTTTAAGGGAGAGGGTAAGGAGTCATTCCAATCCCGGGAGCGGAAAGACTTACCTTAGGGGGAAAAAGGGACAGGTATACACTCGCACACACACCCATATCCAACCCCACATACACAGACACAAGCAGACATTTGTAAAGCCTTTACAAATGTCTGCTTGTGTCTGTGTATGTGCGGTTGGATATGGGTGTTTGTGCGAGTGTATACTTGTCCTTTTTTCCCCCCTAAGGTAAGTCTTTCCGCTCCCGGGATTGGAATGACTCCTTACCCTCTCCCTTAAAACCCACATCCTTTCGTCTTTCCCTCTCCTTCCCTCTTTCCTGATGAAGCAACCGTTGGTTGCGAAAGCTTGAATTTTGTGTGTATGTTTGTGTTTGTTTGTGTGTCTATCGACCTGCCAGCGCTTTCGTTTGGTAAGTCACATCATCTTTGTTTGTGTGGAATCTAGTGAAATTTGTGACTGGAATGAGGATTTCCTGGTAGGGAGGATGCAGCAAGTTATCTTGGATGGATAGTCATCAACAAATGTAAAGACAACTTCGGGTGTACCCCAATGAAGTTTGTTGAGCCCCTTACTATTACTGTTGTATATTAATGACCTTGCAGTCAATAGTAATAGCAACTTCTGACTTTTCGCAGATGAAGCAGTTACATATAACGAAGTACAATCTAAAAGAACTTAATAAATATTCAGTCCAAGGCTAGATAAGATTTCTAAGTGGTGCATACCTTGGGAACTTTTTTAAGTGTTCAAAAATGTAAAACAGTGCACATTATGAAACAAAAACATTATGTTCTATTGGTGTAACATCAGTGAGTCACACCTGGAATTGGTAAAATCATACACATACTTGGATATAACACTTTGTAGACACATGAAATGGTACCATCAGAACAATCACATAGGCTTAGTCATTGGTAAAGATGATAGCAGACTTCAGCTTACTGGTAGAATACTGAGGACGTGTACTCAGTCTACAAAGGAGACTGCTTCCAAATCACTCATGTGACCAATCTTAGTGTATTGCTCAAGCGTATGCGGCTTGAACCAGATAGGACCAACAGGGGATTTGAATACATACAGAGCAGGGCAGCAAATGGTCACAGGTTTGTTTGACTTACAGAAGAGTTTCACAGTGATGTTGAAAGAACTGAACTGGCACATTCTTGAAGATGGACATATACTATCCAGACAAAGCCTATTTGCAAATTTTCAGGAAAGAGCTTTGAATGATGACTCTAGGAATTTACAACAGCCCCAGCAGATTGCTCCCATTGGGGTTGTGAGGACAAGATCAAACTAATTACTGCACCTTGGGTCGTGAGGAAAAGATCAAACTAATTACTGCACACACAGAGGCATTTAAACATTCTTCCTGCATTCCATATGTGAATGAAATGGGGGAAAAACCCCTAATAACTGGTAAATGGGCTGTACCCTCTATCATGCACTTCACTGTGGTTTGCAGAGTATGGCTGTAGATGTAGATGTGAACGTAGATGTAGATGACATCATTATATCTTCCACTACAGTCTGTTCCCAGTTCTATTTATCTGTTGTCCTGTCAGTCCCAGCAATTCCCAACATACATTTCTGGTGGCTCATGAAGCAATGTTTAGTTAATTTGTTGTCAAAACTGGTAATATACAATCATTGTAAAGTTTTCATCTCAAACAAATAAGAAGATTAGTTTTTAAAATCATATTTAGTTTCCCAACAAGATTACAGGCCATTTCTATTCCTATGTTTATTTCTTTTGCTGTCCATTCATCAGCGTTTTCAGATGTCTTAAATATACCAACTGCTCCACGAGTTTTATGACTTCATAGTAAATCTGAATTATTTCCTTTTTTTAATGCCAACTGCACTTTATTTTAATCTTTTTGTAATTGATTTTCAAGCCTACTGTCAGAGTTGTACTATTAAGCCCTTTTTGCTGTTGAAGTTTATTAGTGTTTGGTGCAAAAAGTACAGTGATTTCTGTAAAACGAAAGTAGTGCAGATATGTTACATTAACATGTATTCCTTCTTCATTTTCTGAGTTCAATGGTCTAAAAGCTACAGAGAATAGTTTTTGTGGTGCAGAATCTCTTTTTTGGATTCCGGGTTGCACACTATCTTCAAGAGGTGTAATAATGTGGCATTGACACATATACTGAGAACCAAAACACTATGAACATTACCAACCAGAAGATTGAATGCTACCTGGTATGTCACAGTAAGGAAAGTATATAAGCAGAACAGAGATCAATAGGGAATCATTCTTGAGAGGTTATGGGTTGCAAATGGGGAAGTCATCTGACACATGAGAACTGGCAATGGGCAGTTTGTTATGGCCCTAGGCCTGAGGACGAGCATCTTGGAAATAGCAAAGCTGGTTATCTGTATGCATACTACCGCCCTGAGCGTCTGAAAGTGGCGGTTTTATACCCCTACCAGCAGACAAGATTGATGGTGGATCGGGAGCACTACAGTTAGCCTCCATCAGGTGTTACTAGAGGTGCGGCTGCTGGGTCACATGAGCTAGGCCAATAACAGCATGGTGCTACATGAGTGGCTGCAGGCCAGTCTTACACAGCATGCTACACGAGTTCTGTAAAATCTCACAAAGCTGCAATGCAGACGCCAAACCAGCTTTCAACAGTGACTTCCTGGATTGGCTTTGTTTACGGGTTACGTGTTCATATCTAGTGCAGATACTTTAATAGCAATGAGTTAGTATCCTATCATGTTTATGGCAACATGTTTGCTTCTGGTTTCTGTATTATGGACCCCAAGTTTATGGAACTTTGCAGCAGCAGCTGTCACTGTAGCAGCAGCAGCAGCAGCAGCAGCAGCAGCTACAACACCAACAGTTTGCGGCTCAAGGGCAATGGCACAAAGAGCTCTTTTACAGCTAGTGTCTGAGCAGCAATGATAACAGGAGTTGTTGGCCTTGGCTTTGCCCCCACCACCATTCAGTGCCTTTGACGAGTATTTGAGTAGCTGGGATGTCTACTTCTATCATTTTGAACTTCACCATTCTGTTTACAACATTTCTGGTGGCAGCAAAGCAAGTACACTTTTGTCTTTTATTACTTGTTTGTGCACAGTGGTGCAGAAATTTCAACCTCTCTCAGACCCTTGTGATTTGTCTTTCAGTGATCTTCGTGCTGTGTTAACTGAATACTACAGACAGCGGACAAACTGTCACAGGTAGGCTCCAGTTTAATCAGATTCATAAGCAACATGGGCAGCTGTGCACAGCATGGGCTGTTGACTTGCAGGGTCTTGCATGCCAAGTGCAGTTTAGACGTGATTGTGCATCTTGCCCTTACAGGGAGGTCACTGCCAAATCTTTGACTCATTCTGATCCTAGTCATGGTGAGGTGCTTCACACTGCTAAATCTTTTGATGTTGCTTCAGCATTTCAGCTTGCTTTTCCCAATGAAATACATGTTACACAAGTTTTTAGTCTCATGAGAGACTTAAGTCTGTTCATCAGCCCCCCCCCCCCCCCCCCCCCTCCTCGTCCCCGCCCCTCCTCCCGGGAGTGATCATTTCAGATATGCCCTTCCTCTTTGGTGTTGCTATGTTCATCACACCCATCAATGAAGTGCCAGTCCTGCTCTGACTGTAGCAGTGTGCACAACAAACTGTTGGCCATGTCTGGCAGAAGACTGCCTGGCCGTCAAGAGACAACAAGTGGCTCATTGGCGCAGGATCACCCAGACATGAGAACAACATGGCAGTTTACATCATCACTGCTGCGGAGCAGACCATTTCCCTACCTTCACAAAAGCTCGTGCTGGACTTGACACTGTACGACTAGACCATGGAATTCCAGCTGGACACAGGTGCTGTCCCATCTTTAATCAACAAGAGCATATACAGCCAGATCACTTCCACTGCAACAGTCCTGGTGCTGGGTCCTGTCTTACCTCCACAGGGACAGTTCTCTCTTCTGAGAATTGTTGCTAGTGGCCATGTACATAACATTCATATGCAGTTGTGCACCATCATACTGATACTAACATCTTTGGCTTAGATGCTTTTACCAGTTTTGGGTTCAAAGCAGAGGACCAAGTTCATTTAATATCAGATTCAGTACTGTTTTCTGATATATATGCCCTGTGCACTTTCTATAAGGAGACATTTCAGCCTGCTATTGCACGTGCATGCACTCTTATGGCTCACATTTCCTAGGAGCCTTCTGTGGTACCTACATTTTGCCATTCTCAACTATTACCGTTTGTAGTATATGATGGTGTTAAGACAGAACTTGCATAGCTTCAGGACCAGAGTATTATTTCACCAGTTTCCACAAGTCAATGGGTGACACCGATTGTGGTCATTAAAAAACTGAATGGGTTGTTATTCATTTGTGGAGATTGTAAGTCCACTGTTAACTCTCAGTCCAACAATGATCTTTACTCCCTGCCTCATCTGGAGGGTTACTGAAAAAACTGGCTTGAGCCCACTATTTTTCAAAGATAGATTTAGATGATGTGCACTTCCAACTGCCATTTGATGAGGCATCATTTCAGTTGCTAGCCTTGAATTGGCAGGAACAATTATTTGCCATTTTGGGTTTTGAGTGTGCCTGCCATTTTCCAAAAGTATTTCTAATAGTTGGTTCAAAATATTCCACATATTATAAATTATTTGGATGAAATTACTGTTATGAGATCGACCCACCTGGAGCACCACAAGAAACTGGAATCCCTATTTAAATGGCTCCAGGAAAATGTCTTGTGCTGTTGGCTGGAAAAGTGTAGTGTCTTTGCACCCAGCATCAACAACTGGGGGCATATTCTTACAAAGATATCATGCTCAGAATATAACATGTTGATGTGATCATAAAAATGCCTGCCCTGAACAAACTAAATAAAATGTCGTGTGACCAGGGCCTCCTGTTGGGTAGACGATTCGCCGGGTGCAAGTCTTTTGATTTGATGCCACTTCGGTGACTTGCGCGTCGATGGAGATGAAATGATGATGATTAGGACAACACAACACCCAGTCCCTGAGAGGAGAAAATCTCCGACCCACCCGGGAATCGAACCCGGGCCCTTAGGATTGACTTTCTGTCGCGCTGACCACTGAGCTACCGGGGGCAGACCTGAACAAACTTAAACACTTGCAGTCATTCTGGAGAAAATACCTTATTATGTCAGGTTCATTACCCAAGTGTAATAAATCGCACACCCCCTCAATCAGCTGTGCAAGAAAGGGGTCAAGTTTGTAGGGTCAACCACCTGTCAACAGGCATTTCAGCACCTTAAGGACAGGCTCCTGCTGGCACCTTATACGCCAGGCCTGCTGTTAACACTGGCAGTGGGTGCCTCCCAGCATGGCATCGCAGCTGTCTTTCTCACAGGTTGGTGGATACCTCTAAGCACTCAACAGCCTTCACTTCTATTTAAATGCACCACTGCTTAACTGTTTCCAAATTGAGGAGGAGGTGTTAGTGATCATTTCTGGCATATAGAAATTTCACTTATATTTATATGGTAGCATGTTCCATCTCGACTGACTACAAACCCTTAATTTCATTGTTTGGCCACCATTCTAAGCTCCTGGATAAGACAGCAATGTGTCCACAATGCTAAGCTATATTTTTAAGTGGGTACCATTATAAAACCTATTTCCACCCCACCACCCACCATGCCAATGTCAGTGTCCTATTCCACTTACCACTTGGCTCTGGCACAGAATTCAATCACTAGAAAACAGTCTGCTTCACCCTGGATCACCAGTTACAACAACCTGGACGATTTTCTGCTTACAGTACACAAAGTGGCCATGGCGTCAGCAAGCAATCCAGTCCTCAAGAAGGTGTTGTTGGTGGGCCAAAAAGGGTAGCACAAAGCATGTTTGTAGGCTGGCAGACCCAATTTACGAAATTATTTTGTGGTGTGGTATCGGCTTCATGCCACAAATGGCATCTTGACATTGGGCCACGGAGGACTCTGAATGCTTGGTCATCATTCTGTTCACTACTGTCACCCCACATCCTCTGGCTCCTTAACGCATCACATGGGGTGATGACCTACTTCGATGCGTCGGCTTGACAACAAATTTATTGGTTTGGTATTAAACTGACATTGAACATGCAGGGGCATCTGTCTTTGGGCATGCATGTTCAGCGTGCAACTCACAATGAACTTGGCTTTGTTCACAAATTATGCATTCATATCTGGCACAGATACTTTAGTAGTGGTCTGTGTCAGATCTGATGACACAATACATTGCTGGTGAAGCCTAAATGATTTAGAGCACAGAAGTAGTCCTCATCACAAAGATGAATCAGGAGCCCACCAAAATAGATAATGTGTAATGTGTGACAACTGATACCATATTGGAAGACGGCAGACAGAAAAAGGCTGTACTGTTTGAACACAAAATTAAACGGTTCAAATGGCTCTGAGCACTATGGGACTTAACTGCTGAGGTCATCAGTCCCCTAGAACTTAGAACTACTTAAACATAACTAACCTAAGGACACCACACACATCCATGCCCAAGGCAGGATTCGAACCTCCGACCGTAGCGGTCGCGTGGTTCCAGACTGTAGTGCCTAGAACCGCTCGGCCACATGGGCTGGCAAAAAATTAAAAACAAAGCCTTTTTTAAAGTAATAAGATATGTGCTTAAATGAATAAAGCAGAGCAAGACATTAAGTACACTGACAAATTCTGACCATACATTTTTATTTTTTATGCACTGATTTATTTATTAGATGCCTGTTTTTTTGCTTGCTTTCAAATTTAAGATTTCTGCTATTTATAAAAACAAGTAGTACATCTTTTCAAATTACATGCGAAGTTGAATGAATAAATAACCTATTACCATCTTCAACTACCTAAAACAATATAATATGTAAGACAAATTGAAAAAAGTGCCTTACCATACCAGCATACATAAGGTTCATGGTAAAATGAACCACATCATATGTAGCTAAATACTCTAGTATCAGTCTTGTAGGAAATGGTGTGTCATGATGCCGCTCTATTCTGTGTAAAAATAAATACAAACAAAGTCAGTAACAGTAAGTAACCTATTTTTTACTCTACATCTAATGTATCTAGTGGTACTGGCAGTTTAGTTCATATAATTAAAGTGACTGAAAATATGTGGAAATTGTCAGTAAGGACACCAAATACGTTTGTATGTTGTACTCCCTGCCTTCCACCAAATATCGGTTCAGGAATGCGCACTGACTGTATCAATGTTTTGAAAAATCTATTTATTACTGCATGAGTTTAGTAGAACAGCCACACAGCCTGTGAACCAGTCGCTGAAGCTGTCCAGCCATATGAATGGTCAATGCAAAACAATGGTAGAAAGCAAAATTTGACTACCTAGTGACAGAGCATGCTGCAAACATGAACATAATGTCACCTCTAAATCAGACAGCCTCCCGAAATTTTTATCATCCACTACTTAAGTTATGTTTTACTCTATACATCCCTACAGGTTCCCTGAAAACTATTAAGTTATGGACATGCAATTTCCATAAAGACAATTGTATATTTTCAACACAGTCAGTGTCTTACTGTAACACTTTTGAAATGTTATGTATGATCAGTATCATAATTTCTGGTGAGATGACAGTACAGTTATCACAAGTCTTTTACTAAAGTCACAACAAAAAATGAAGAAAGGGAGATTAGGATTTAAGATATGTTTAACAATGAGGTCATCAGAGATGGGGCCAGCCACAATCTTTTCAAAGGGATCATCCCAGCTTTTGTCTTGATCCATTTAGGGATACCACAGAAAATCTAGATCTAGCTGGATGATGATTTGATCTCCACTTCTCCCAAAGCAAGACCAGTGTTTTAATCCATGATGACACTGCCCTTACTCCTGATGTCACTGTGGGCTCTGGTGCATTAATTAATTAATTAAGCACATGAACTTAAGGTTTACTCAACCTTAAGGTTAGCTCAAACTTGCATGTGACTCAAAAAGAATTGGAGAATATGGAGAAATGATAACAATGTTTTTTGCCAACAACTAGGCACTATGCATAGTTAATAAATATTATTGAATTAAATGTTAAAACTAAGCAAATGCTAGACAAACTGCTATTGTTGCATGTGGTATTAAGGTCATGGAGCTAATGTGAATGTTGCAGATACGAATAACATGTAGGAAAATGAAATGTCTATAAAGCACACAATGGCAGAAAAATCAGATGAAATTACAATGAAAGAAAATTCACTTGTCAAGTGAGCAATAATTTTGTTCTCTAACAGGAGCAATTACTTTCAAACGCACTAATAATTACTTTTCCAATTAGAGATTGTCACTTAAAACCCTAAACTAACTTCATAATTATTTTGTTAAGGTCTGTCTATTTAAATTTAAAGATGAAAGATTGTGTTGGCTACTTTACTCTCACGTTTTTGCCAGGTCTATCAACATAAAGACCAAAATACATGAATTTTGTGTCACAGACTGTGAAACTGCTCCATATTTTGAAAAAGAGTTAAAATAAAATCACAGGAATTTTAGAAGAGAGTTTAATTAAAATTAACAACATTTTTCTAGAATTATTGCTTATGTAAAATACAATGGAGACACATTAATGAAAGAGGCAAGAAGTAACAATGGATACTGTTTTATGATTTAAGGACTATGGGGAGGTTCTGGGGCCTCTTATTTGATAAGGTACTAATTCTGATGACATACCTAAACTAATTACAAGAAAGAAATGGGAAATGGGGAGAGGTTGGGGGGGGGGGGGGGGGGGGGGGAGGGAGAGATAGAACTACTTGCTGCAATTTTATAAAAGTTTCATGCACTCTCTCCTAGATAATAGTTGCATGGTAATGGCTCAGGGTGACCAATATACTTAAAGAAGCTGGAATCAGTACATCACAAAAAAACCACATTGATCCACAAGACAAGCCCTATACCAAGAGTGCGCGCAGATGAAGCTGAGCTGCTTTATCTGACTGATGGAGGCTTGAAGTGGCCAAACAAGCATTTGGCTCCACTCGTTTTGACTTAAACATCCTTTCCTGCAACAACTAACCTTTGTGCAACCTTGGAATGATTTTACAAAAATTATCATAAATGACAAAACTGCTTAATACATGTGCGAAGCAGCATTTAACAGATCTAGGAGTGTATGGTGTCAACATATGAAGACAAAGTTCAAGTAAAGCACTACATTGGAACTTGATAACATGGAAAATAAATTTAGGTTTGACACAGTGCAGCAAATTGTTCACTAAAGGCCAGTTTTTAAGGACAATTTTTAACATTTTAAATCAGTATCAGGATTTTATCACAGAATATACTGATGGGTCAAAACAAGGGCACACTATTGGTTGTTCTATTGTTTTTGCAGACTGTGTCCTTGGAATCTGCGTCCCCAGTGAGTTAATTGTATTTCATTCTGAAATCTATGTGATTATAAAGAGTTGTGGATCAGATCAGATACGATCAAGGGTTGATATTCCTCATCTGGTCAGATTCCCTTGGTACTCTGCAGACCGTCCAGCATATGTAACCAACACAGAAACTGTTCAGAATATTCAGGAAACCCTTCTCTAGTTGCAAGGATACGGGAAGAAGGTATCATTCTGCTAGGTACCAGGTTTTGTGGGAATGAGTGATACAGCAGCCATTGAGACATGTAACCTACCAAATGTGCTATACCTCTGCAAGTCATAATACCATTGCTGAGCATGTCCATACTGCATCTATTGGAGGACTGGAGGAAGAGAAAGAAGAGGAGAGCAGAAAGGTCAGTGAAATGCGGGAAATATGGTGGTATATCTGTTATCAGTCAATTAGATGCGATACAACTTGCTCACCATTTCTTCAAATAGGACACACGCCTTGATATGTGGCTTCCCTCTCGGACTTGACACTCACCAGTTCATGATGCTTGTGCACCAATTACAGTTCACCACATGTTAAGTTGGTGTATTTTATATCATAACGAAAGAGCTGAAATCAGTTGGTCAGCAGAGCTGCTATCAATTTTAGAAGACAGTGACATGAATGTGGCACATATTTCAAGGTTTTGTGCAGTGTCTGGCCTTTTACTTACATTGTCATACAGGATATTTTAGTGTGGGCAGAGGATGATTGGTTCATCCAGTCATTATGCAAGTGATCAGGCAACCGCTGTTTCCAAAACTGCTATTTCGTGCCTGGCCTAGTCTTGTAAACTTGTGAATGACTGGTGTTCTTCTACATACAAGCACTCATCTCATAACATATTGGAAGTGGCACAAATGATGTCGAGCACCTTAACAAACAACAGTAACAATGGGTGAAGCTTAGGGAGGGAAAGAGACAGCTTTGGAGGAGGCTAGGAATACCCCCTTAGTCCAAAAAGTTTTGAGACTGTATAAATAAAAAATAGACAAAAGTTAAGTTGATGTTTTAATGGTTCAGGTGTCCTACACAGTTATCCCCTGCACCCAATGCCACTTCCACTTGAGTACAATGCACAGAATACACACAATATTAATACATCCATGTGAAAAGACAGCAAAGTCCTTCTTTGGGATATTGTTCAACTAGCATGCACATTGACTTGAATGTGGTTAACTCATCAAATGCATTGATCCTTCACATGAATTTCTGCACTTAGACATTTCCTTTAGGTTCATACTGATAACAATAAATCTTGTTACCCATGATGATTTTTCTTTTTTATATAGAAGAACACTTAAAATTTTATTTCATTATGTTTTGAAAATGATATCTTGAAGGTGGTCTCATTTCTGCTCAGTGTATTTGGAAAGTTGAAATGGGAAGTTTTGGTCCACTTTGTCCAGCATGTCTCTGTCTATATTGGTGATAGCAGCATGAATATGGTTCCACAGCTCACCCATGGTCTGAGGAGGACTGGTATACACCAAAGAATTAAGATAGCCCCACAAGAAAAAGTCACAAGGGAGTAAATATGGCAAGTGTGTTGGCCACTGAAGATCACCCGTCAACGAGATGAGACAGTCGGGGAACTGTAGGCGCAAGAGTGTCATTGACGTTTGTGCAGTGTGAGCCATGGAGCTGTCTTGTTGGAACCAGATGTTGCCCACATTCATTTCTTCAAGTTCAGAAGAAAAAACTCCTCAATCATCTGGACATAATGCTCTGAAGTGACCATAACAGGCTCATCATTCTGTTTGAAAAATTATGGGCCAATAATGCCACATTTGAATTCTGCACACCAGTCACAAATTCTGTATGCAGGTGCTGACCAGGAAGTTTTCAGATGTTCATGCCACTCCAATATCACACATTTTGTTTATTCACACTTCCAGACAACTGAAAATGTGCCTCGTCACCGAGGAACACAGGGGTGACGTGAGGCAGTTAAGGCTTCACGTGCATTTTTCATGAAATAAAATCATGTGGTTTAGGTGTGTGAACCACTGTCATTTTGTATGGATGAAATTTAAGTCTTCATCAAGAATTCATCTCACTTTGCAATTAGAAATTGCAAGAGCAACTGCATATGTTTGTGAGAAGGGTGTTCTGGTGGTTCTTGAAGGTCCTGGTTTCCAGTATCCATAAATATGTCCACCCATATAATAACTGATTTTTGATCAGCAACACAACCTGTAGGCACAATGTGAAACTGTTCACTGAATGCACACTGGATTGCGATGACCGAATGGCCATTGGAAAAGTAAGTCACCACAGTGAATGCACGGTCCTCTCTTGCACATTGCACGATTACTCCTCAACAAACCTTTAAAAAATGTTAGATCCTACCCTTTTGAATGTGCTCACCCTCACAAAACAATGAGTAATGGCCTTTGTGTGGTACACTTTTCAAATAAGGAAGACCCTGCATAACAGTAGTTGACCTACACATTTATTTATAAGTTATGAGTTGTTTCTAAGTACCTCTGTACTGGAAGCTGTGGCTGAAGAATCTTTACTCCTAAATTTGAACCTGCATGACGTCTGATGCAGAAATTTTGTAGCAGCTCCTCGTAAGTAGCTGTTAGGTCCATGGACCAAAACTTGTTGAAGGTGGTAAATTGCACCTGTGAAGTTCTTCTTTGATTCTAAAATAACAGCCATCATGAAGTTGGACGTAGGCTGAGGACAGAAAATCACTTTATCAAAAACAAATATTGATGCAAAATTTTACATTAGTCAGTGTAGTATTTATATTATCACAGTGAAAAGAATCACAACTTTAATAATCTATTACAACAGAAAACGTTTGCTAAGTATCTTTTGTAAAGCAGGAACTCAAAAATAAGACCACACAAATGTATTTGACCTACAAAGGAAAATAAAAAAAGGAAGTATAAGAAAGTGAAGCAAGAAATGAAGCATGGCTTATTAAAGAAAGATAGCTAAAATATTTTTAATTTACAAATTAAACTGCAACTATTTGTTCACTAGTAACTTCTGCACTTTTACCAACCATGTCTAGTTTGCACATCTTTTTCCATAGATGCTCACAGCTTCAGTTTCTTGTGTTCTCAATCATTCTTGAAATTGCACAGTGAACTATTAAATATTTGCGTCTGAACAATGTGATCATCATTGTATGTAATTATATAGGTAAATAATTTACACATCTGAAGAACTACAGAAATATCAAAGCAACAGTACTCTGGTCAAAGCACCACAGTCTACACAGGATATTTTTTTAAGAGATGAATGTTACATACACAACAGGGATCTTCAGATTTATTTATGTTAGGCTTTTTTTAATGAGATACAATTATTTCCTAAAATAACATTTGTACAGTGTGTGGCCAAAGGTTGCTTTGTACCAATATTAGAGATTTTTTGCCCTATTTGAACCATACTGAGTGAGGACAAAATGGCTATATATTTGCTGTGCTACATGTCCTAATCTCTCTTTTGCAAATATCATGATTTCTACAAGAGATATAATATTCTGACAGCAATATTACAGCACAGTCTTTCTCAAGCAAGGTAGGAATTTAGAGATGGAAAACCTTTCACTTGCCTAGTTTGCGATGTAGCATATGAATAACATGCTTTTATGAAGATTGCTTTTAAAGGCATCATAACAACACGAACTTCAATATTTTGCATGTAACAGATCAGTAGTGAAAGTTTCTGCCACAGTGGTCTCAGCAAAACTCCAAATTAGAGTGCACAGGCATTGGGGAGATTCATAGATAGCAGAAGAACTTATTCTTTCTAGCTGCCTTTCAAATCTAATGACTTTCGTTTGCAAGTTTATGCATTGACAAAAATAATAGATGCAAACTGTGATCTTCCAACATAAACACTCTTTCAAACACAACTTTCCTTCATTTTCATACTTTTTTTTTTTTTTTCCACTGTGCCCATTGATTTCTTCTTCTGGTATCTGTAAGTCACCTTGATTTGTTTGTAATATGAGTCAGTGGACAGTGGCATTTTATGCACGTAGTGTGAACTCCCCGATTCTTTGGACTGCTTCTGAACTACAAACAAATGACAGATATACATGCTCCTTGCATTCATGATTGTGAATTGTAAGTGACTGCTTCCAGTATGCTGTGCTGTACGGATAAATTGTCAAATTGTCTTGTGTGGTTATAATTAAAGTGCAGCTACTCACAAAGGTCCAGTGTGGGTTGTAACTTTCATATGCCAGTGAAACTGGGTAGATATTCTAATGAGTTAATGTGGAATCAGTTTACACTGGGAAAAACTTAGTTCCAATTCTGGCCACCAAGTGCAAACCTGGTGCTGTACAGCATCTTGCCAACTTTTCCAAAGCTCATACTGAAACAAACTGTGTAAGCACTGGTTAATAATAACATCAACTTTATCCTTTGTGACCTTTTCTGTCTGTGCCCATTCCCAACCAGCATAAATTGGTTCTGCTTTAACACATTATAATATCTACCAAGTCTCACTGCCATACAATAATTACAGCCCAGACTGAACCTCTGTGAGTAACTGCACTTTAACCACACCCGTTCAGTATTTACAATATGTCATAGAGTGACCCTAGGCTTCCAATTCACATGCCAGAATGATGATATCACACACCAGTGAAACTGAGTTGCATGCCAGAATGATAAAACACATATTACATATGTTTTAATGGTGAATGCACCACACGGAACCACTCCTGAACAACCGTGTCACATAATCAGTGACTTGCACAACAAACATACAGAACCCTGCAGGCACTGATTTACAGTCGCAAACTTGATCCTTAGTCTCACTGTGGTGAAACCCCCACCTTTCTGGTCAGATAAACCAGTATTGTAGTTTGCCCAACTTGACAACCAGTTTGTCTTGGGCCACATCACCTCAGATGAAACCAAATACAGTTACGTGGTAGCTGCATGTAACATGCAAATGGCTATGGAACTACAAGACATCCCAACTTCCACCAAGTACTGAAAAAGACATCTTTATTAAGCATGAGCTTGTGACACATTTGTCGCTGTCAGAAGCTAAGTTACATGAGAATTTGCTCTGTACTGAAGAACTTCATGAGCACACACCTTCTCAACTAATTCATCATCTTGTCATACTTGCAGGCAAAGCAATTAATTCTTATATTCTACAGGATATATGGCTATCGTACTTGCCTGCAGATGCACAGAAAACACTCACAGTTTGCACTAGTGACCTTCACTCACTCACTCACTCACTCACTCAAACTGCTTACCAAATAATCGAGACATAGCTATCGATGGGCACTGCAACCATTTCCACCAGAAAAGAGATTCCTCTGCAAGTATTGCAAGCACACTCTTCCAGCAGAAACGGTGTTCACCCACCAGGGATAATATCTGCTGGTATCACAAAGAGTTTGGAGTTGCATCTCATCAGTTCTGATCACCCTGCTGGGAATAGTAGTGATGGCAACTCATTTCAAACAGGACACTCATCAGCTGTTTATAACAGAATGCTCTATCACGCTAAAATTTCTCATTGATAAAGGTGGTGATCTCTCAGTGTACCCCTCTTCTTGTCTTCCATGGTGGAATACCAATGGCAATTACCTATATACAGCAAACGGATCTTCCATCAAGACTTAGGCTACATCAACTTACATCTAAACTTCAATCATCGACACAAATTTGAATGGAGATTTGTATTATCGATGTGCTGGACCCGATTGTTGGAGTGGATTTCTTATCATTTTATAGCCTCCTACCAGATCTTCACACTTATTGCATTGCCCACTTGATTATATAACATAGTTGTCTAATTATAGGTACCTATGCTGTGCCAACCATGCTTAAGTCAGAGTGACAAACCATACAAAAACCACTTCATCAATTCCCTGAAATAACCTGTCCATTACCTACTTCAGCACCAGTAAGACATTAAATGGTACATCAAACAATGGAAAATCCAGGATGGAATGTAACAATATTATAAAAAGGAAAGTTGCCACTCACCATACAGTGGAGATGCAGAGTCACAGATAGGCATTACAAAAAGACTGTCACACACACACACACACACACACACACACACACACACACACACACACGACTGCACTCTCAGGCACTGGTGCTGCTGCTTGCAGTGTGGTTTCAGTTGCCTGAGACTGCAGTCATGTGTGTGAGTTGCATTTGTGTGTGTGTGTGTGTGTGTGTGTGTGTGTGTGTGTGTGTGTGTGTGTTGTTGACGAAGTCCTTAATGGCCAAAAGCTTTATTTGTGACAGTCTTTTTGTTGTGCCTATCTGCAACTCAACATCTCCACTATATGGTGAGTGGCAACTTCCCTTTTCATAAATGTTACATCATTTTGTCACCACACCAGGACTAACAGTTCACACGTGTTCTCATCCTCTGTATTCAGAAAAACTAAATATCACAGAGCAAATGTTCTCTTTTATATTAATACAAGGAAACAGTCATTCTGCATGAGCAGCTCCACTCCATATCCTCCCTAAGGTGTAACAGACAGCACCCTTAAGGTGACTGTCATCAACTTAATGCCAGAATGATTGTTATCCTGTGCCACAAATTGAAGAGTTTGCTATGTACATTCATGGTAAGATTGTTTTCTGCATGGTGAAACCTTGTCTGTGCTTTTTATCATACACCAACTGTACCAGAAGATATACCCAAAACTGCTGTTTCCACACCATACAAACTTTATGAATTTGTGTGAATGCCATTCAGGCTGTGCAATGCCATCAAGGTTTTCCAGTGCTTCACAGATGCAGGAACTAGACACTTGGAGTTCTGTTATCTTAACACGAGTGACCTACTTGTAGTGTCATCTAGCACGGCAGAGCATCTACCACACCTACATTAGACTACAAGAAATGGTCTAGTGATTAACCTACAAAAACATGTATTCGGAGTGATGGAAGTAAAATTCTTAGGGTACCTTATCAATGGGGAAAAAAATCCTCTCGCCTCAAGACAGAGTGGAAGCTATTTCTTAGTTTCCCCAGTTCACTATAATATGAGAATTACTGCATTTATGCAGCATGAAAAACTTTTATTGACATTTTGTGTAGAATCATGAATTTTTGGCCAAGAGTTACTTTATTTTTCCTTGAAAGAATATGACATTTGTAATGCACAGTGTAAGAGAAGATCTAGATATTAATTTTTCTGTTTGGAGGGTGTAATCCTTGTCTTTGTAATAAATGGAAGTTTCCAAATAATATTTTTTTAATTTAGAATACTGTGTTTTATGTTTAATTGTACAACAGACCCAGAAGCCTGTAACCATGATGTGATCTAAACAAGAATCAAATGTGATGGAAGATAAAGTGAACAGTAATATCGCAAACAGTGATATTACACTAGAAGTGGATAAAGTGTAATTGAAACGTCCTCTATCCTGGACTCAAAAGACTGATATATGGTTTTGTCAGGCTGAAGCACAATTTACAGTTGTGGAAATACAGACTGAAGCAATCAAATTCAATTACTTGTTAGCACAGTTAGAGCCCTGATTTGTCAAAAATATATGGATATCTTGTGAACAATGATGAAAGAAAATAATATTTGTTAGCTAAACAAAGATTGTTAAAGACTTTTAAAGAAAGCAAAGAACTTAACATTCAGAAACTAGTTAGGGAAATAGAAAGTGATGATATGAAACCCAGTCAGTTTCCTTGGAAAATTAAAGTTTGTGAAGGAACGAATGTTTCAGATACAATTTTATAGACACTCTGTCCAGACAACTTCCTGGTAGTGTCTGAAATATTGTAATAATTTCTAAGGAAAATATAGAAAAACTAGCACAAATGGCTGACTGGATGATGTAAATGTGAAGCATTAACGAACTTCAGTCAACTTCAGTGGAAGTTTCACCTGTGGCAGGTGATTCCTCTGTATCAGTGAATGATAAGGATCAAAGTGCTTGACAATGAAGCCCAAAAATCCAGATCTAGGAATCGACATTATCAACTGTGATGACATTCTCGTAGCAGAGGCTGCATCGAGCCGAGATACAACAGTTCAGGAAAGTACTGCTATTTTAATTTTCATCATGGCTTCAACTGTGGACCTCATAGGTGTGCCCAACACCACCAACGGAACAGTGAGGGGAACATCAATCGGCAGACACAGTGGTGGCTGAGCATTCAACTGCAATGGTTATACGGGCCACCAATGTCAATTGTTTGAGATAAAACTTCACAGTTAAATTTTCTAGTTGACAGCAATGCTGATGTTTTCTTCATATGTGTGTTTCCCACGGACAAGGTTAAAGAGGCGGACTACAAACTTCATGCTGCAAACAGATTTTAGATTAAAAGTAATGGATCAAAGTTATTGAATATTGATTTAGGTTTAAAAAACAGTTTTGAGTGACCTTTCATTGCAGACCACACAACAAAAGATATAATTAATGCAGATTTTCTTCACTAGTTTAGCTTATTAATTGATATGAAAAGAAAATTATTAGTTGACAGCAATACTCAGCTGCCCACCCGGCTAGTCGCGCTTTCTAATGCGCTGCTTCATGAGCGGGAAGGCACGCTGGTCCCCAGCACAAATCCGCCCGGCATATTAGCGTAGAGGTCGGGTGTGCCGGCCAGCCTGTGGATCCTGTGGATGGTTATTAAGGTGGTTTTCCATCTACATCAGCAAATGTGGGCTGGTTTCCCTTTTCTGCCTCAGTTACACTACGTCATCGATTGCTGCACAAACAATGTCTCCATGTACACATACACCATAATTACTCTACCATGCAAACATTTGAGGTTACACTCGTCTGGCATGAGATGTTCCCGGGGGGGGGCTACAAAATAACCCTGGGTTTGGTGTGGGGCAGCAGTGGAGAGGGTGGACTGCCTGTTCTGGGGTTGTGAACCACTGAGGGCTATGGTGGGACAAAGCCTCTCCTCTCCATCGTTTCTAGGTCCCCAGTTTAATATACGATACAATACTCAGTTACACATAGCTGCACTCCAGTATATAGTTGATTCATCTGATTCTATTAGTTCACTCCATGGTAACTGTAAATACTCTCAACTACTTAAAAAATTTCCTGAACTGGCAAAATCTGCCCTTATGCCAGGAGAAATGAAACACAATTTTAAATGTTAAACTGCAACCAGCAAGGCCCTCCACTGTATTCAGAAGCCCGTACGTTAGATCCACACAAACTAAATTGTCTAAACAAGACTATCAGTTCTCAATTAATCATAATATAACTTATAATCCCAGTGGGCTAATCTGCTGCACATGGTAGAAAAGCCAGACAGTTAGTGGCCCACGGAGACTACTGACATCTTAAAGACCATACTCAAATATTCTCTACAGTAGATCTCCTCAAACTACACTCCTGGAAATGGAAAAAAGAACACATTGACACCGGTGTGTCAGACCCACCATACTTGCTCCGGACACTGCGAGAGGGCTGTACAAGCAATGATCACACGCACGGCACAGCGGACACACCAAGAACCGCGGGGTTGCCCGTCGAATGGCGCTAGCTGCGCAGCATTTGTGCACCGCCGCCGTCAGTGTCAGCCAGTTTGCCGTGGCATACGGAGCTCCATCGCAGTCTTTAACACTGGTAGCATGCCGCGACAGCGTGGACGTGAACCGTATGTGCAGTTTACGGACTTTGAGCGAGGGCGTATAGTGGGCATGCGGGAGGCCGGGTGGACGTAACGCCGAATTGCTCAACACGTGGGGCGTGAGGTCTCCACAGTACATCGATGTTGTCGCCAGTGGTCGGCGGAAGGTGCACGTGCCCGTCGACCTGGGACCGGACCGCAGCGACGCACGGATGCACGCCAAGACCGTAGGATCCTACGCAGTGCCGTAGGGGACCACACCGCCACTTCCCAGCAAATTAGGGACACTGTTGCTCCTGGGGTATCGGCGAGGACCATTCGCAACCGTCTCCATGAAGCTGGGCTACGGTCCCGCACACCGTTAGGCCGTCTTCCGCTCACGCACCAACATCGTGCAGCCCGCCTCCAGTGGTGTCGCGACAGGCGTGAATGGAGGGACGAATGGAGACGTGTCGTCTTCAGCGATGCGAGTCGCTTCTGCCTTGGTGCCAATGATGGTCGTATGCGAGTTTGGCACCGTGCAGGTGAGCGCCACAATCAGGACTGCATACGACCGAGGCACACAGGGCCAACACCCGGCATCATGGTGTGGGGAGCGATCTCCTACACTGGCCGTACACCACTGGTGATCGTCGAGGGGACACTGAATAGTGCACGGTACATCCAAACCGTCATCGAACCCATCGTTCTACCATTCCTAGACCGGCAAGGGAACTTGCTGTTCCAACAGGACAATGCACGTCCGCATGTATCCCGTGCCACCCAACGTGCTCTAGAAGGTGTAAGTCAACTACCCTGGCCAGCAAGATCTCCGGATCTGTCCCCCATTGAGCATGTTTGGGACTGGATGAAGCGTCGTCTCACGCGGTCTGCACGTCCAGCACGAACGCTGGTCCAACTGAGGCGCCAGGTGGAAATGGCATGGCAAGCTGTTCCACAGGACTACATCCAGCATCTCTACGATCGTCTCCATGGGAGAATAGCAGCCTGCATTGCTGCGAAAGGTGGATATACACTGTACTAGTGCCGACATTGTGCATGCTCTGTTGCCTGTGTCTATGTGCCTGTGGTTCTGTCAGTGTGATCATGTGATGTATCTGACCCCAGGAATGTGTCAATAAAGTTTCCCCTTCCTGGGACAATGAATTCACGGTGTTCTTATTTCAATTTCCAGGAGTGTATATTACCAAATCCCACTAGATGAAAGTGATAAGGGAAAGTGTACTGTGATCACACCTGTTTGCCTACCGAATGCACCCAGTACCTTTCAGAGATTTAGGAATAAAGTTTTGAGAGATTTAGATTTATGTTTCGTTTATTTAGATGACATACTGACAGCTTCTAACCATCCAGAAGAACACACTCAACACTGAACTATCCTGTTTGAATAACTGAACAATTTTGGTTCATAAGAAAATAACTTTTTAGGTCATGTGATTACTCCAGGAGGTAACAAACCAGATTCAAAACAGTACAAGTGATAACCAATCTGAAATGTCCAGCAACTGCATCAGAATTACGTTGTTTCCTTGCCATATTGAATTTTTACAGAAGACATTTGGAACATGCCCCAGAACAATGAGCTATCCCAAATGATGACTTGAAGAACATGAAGAAAAATGACAATAAGAGCTTTCCGTGGACAGAAGATGCAATAACACTGTTCGAGTACTGCAAAAACGGATGTCATAAATGCAGCCCTATTAACATTCCCAAACATAAACAATGAACTTGCATTATTTGTACATGCTTCTGATTTTGTATCTGGTGCAGTTCTGCAACAGAAAGAAGAACAAATACAGACACTATTGATTTTACACCAAAAAGCTCTTGCCATCCCAGAAGAAATATTCAACATACCATAGGGAATTTCTCAGCATATACATGGTAATAAGGTATTTTAAATACCTCCTTGAAGGACATTCATTTGCAGTGGAAAGTGACTATGCTCCTTTGATGCACACTTTTCAACATCAAAATGATAAGGCAAGCCCTATGCAGTTGTCTCGCCCACAATTCATATCAAAATTTATGACGGGTATCAGACATATTTCTGGAAAAGAACATGCTGTGCAGAACTGCACCAGATACAAAATCAGAAGTGTGTACAAATAATGCAAGTTCATTGTTTATAATTGTAGTAGTACCAATTGGTTGAGAGGAGATAGCAGATGTTCAAGTGAGTGATGAACTTTAGAAACTTTGGTCTACTCCTCATACTTCATTGAAGTTTAAGCAGCATGAAATCCATGGTGGAAGATTATGATTATGATGATGATGATGATGATGATGATGATGATCGGTTTTTTGGGGTGCTCAACTGTGTAGTCATCAGCACCAGTACAAATTCCAAATTTTTACTCAGTCCAATTTTTTACACAGTCCAATCTGGCCACTGTCATGAATGATGAGGATAAAATGATGGGCACAACACAAACATCCAGTCCCTGGGCAGAGGAAATCCCCAACCCGGCCAGGAATCGAACCCAGGACGAATATTATTCTGCTGTATCAACAAGTAACATTCGTCCGTGCATTCCTCAGCAATTTTGATATTTTGTTTTTCAGCATTACCGTACCCTGCTGTCATGTCTTTTGTGAAATTACTGACATATAGATTTATTTGGTCAAACATCAAACAAGTTATCCAAAAATGGGCACAATTATGCATAGCATTCCAAAAGAACAAAGTGAATGGACATACTAAATCTGCTACTGGCCAGTTTGCAAGCACAGATAGACAATTTAAGATGATACACATTAATGTGATTGGCCCAGAGCCTCTCTCAGATGAATTCATATACTGTTTAACATGCATCGACTGGTTCAGTAACTAGACGGAAGACATTCCCCTACATGATGCTCAAGCAGAAATAGTGGTATGAGTGTTTTATAACTCCTGGACCATTAGATCTGGAGTTCCTAACCAAACTTACCAAGCGACAATGAACTGAGGGTATGACTTGAAATATTCACCTGGCTTATAATACTGACAGATTCAAATACCAAACTCAAATGTAGCACTATAGCGCAGTGTATCAATGCTACAGGCACAACTGGCCATTGGGGCAAATTTTCAGAAACATGCATTTTCCTCTCTCTGCTGCCTCTCTCATTCTGGAGTAAGTGCTACCGTTCTATGAAAGTATTTGTTTGGCCAAACATTGAGAAAGGTTGCAAGGCATTTGTTTGTCAGTGCAATGCTCATCAGCACAACAAAATAACTCTGCACATTATGGCTTTGCTCTTACTTTCACCCCACTGAGTAAATACAGATCATGTCCACATTGACATCATTGGACCGTAATACCATCAGAAGGGTACTAATACTGCCTGGTAGTGACTGACAATTTGTCTTGTTTCCCTAAAATCTATCCCATGAAAGATGCAATGGCAGCAACTGCAGCCAAGACCTTCTTTTGTGCGTGGATCCCATGCTTTGATGTTCTTCTCTGTGCCACCACTGATCACGAAAAACATTTTAAGTCATATCTCTTTACACATTGCTGGGTATGAACAGCATTCTGACCTGTGCCTACCATTCTGCAGCTATTAGTCTCATGGAACAGCTCCACAGGCAATTAAAGGCCTCAATCAGACACCATGCCACACAGCATTGGACTGACTGCCTACATATTGTCCTTCAAGAGCTCCAACAGCTTTTGATGAAGATTTCAATGCAAGAATGGCTGAATGAGAGTGTGGACAAACAGTTTGGCTATCGGAAGAATTCTTTACTGATATATCAAACAGTATTATTGAAGTATCTGACCTAGCAAATCTTTCCTCACAGATTTACAAGCACCATCCTACTTGTTAAAAACAACATTATACCACTGATCATTCACTTTCTGCAACTTACGGTCATGCAAGCAGGTTTTCATCTGACATGATGCCATTCGAAAATCTCTCTAATCATCATAAGGTGGTCTACACACAGTAATGGCACACCACGACAAAACATTCGCTGTTGATATCAGTGACTTCCATTGTGGTATCCATCAACAGGTTCACACCTGCCTTTACTTCGACTGAAACAACACTGAGGCACTACCTGCAGGTGCTTCCATGAGGATACCTGACATACTCAGTCCTCCACTGCTAAAGCCTGTGCCTGCAGGTAAACCTCAAGCACTAACTCGTTGTGGGTGTCACGTATGTTTTGAGCACAAATATCGTTGACACTTGGGGAATGGGGAGTGAAGGAGTGATGCATACAGTGGACTGCTATATTTTGTGTGTGCAAAGTAAACTGTCTGAGCCTTTGCACTGCCTCTGAACTAAAAACAAAAAGGATAGTAGCTACTCACCATACAGTGGAGATGCTGAGACTTAGATACGCACAACAAAAAGACTGTCACAAATAAAGCTTTCGGCCAGTAAGGCCTTTGTCAAAAATAGATGAAACACACACACACACACACACACACACACACACACGACTGCAGTTTCTGGCAACTGAAGCCACACTGCGAGCAGCAGCAGCACCAGTGCTTGATGGGAATAGCGACTGGATAGCAGTAAGGAGGAGTCTGGAATGGGGATGGGGGAGAGATAATAGGGTAGGGATGGTGGACAGTGACATGCAACTGGGGAGCACACAGGGACAAGCTGGAGAGAGGGTAGGGCAGCTACGTGCAGTCGGGAGGTTGGACGGAGGGCAGGGGGGAGGTGTGGGGAGGGGGAAGGGATAGCAGAAGAGGAAAGATGTAAAAAGACTGGTTGCTATGGTGGAATGTGGGCTGTGTAGTGCTGGAATGGGAACAGTGAAGGGGCTGGATGGGAGAGGACAACAATTAACAAAGGTTGAGGCCAGAGGGTTACGGGAATGTAGGATATATTGCAGGAAAAGTTCCTACCTGTGCAATTCAGAGAAGCTGATGTTGGTGGAAAGGATCCACATGGCACAGGCTGTGAAGCAGTCATTGAAATGAAGGATGTCATGTTTGGCAGCGTGCTCAGCAACAGGGTGGTCCACCTGTTTCTCAGCCACAGTTTGTCGGTGGCCATTCATGCGGACAGACAGCTTGTTGATTGTCATGCCCACATAGAATGCAGCACAGTGGTTGCAGCTTAGCTTGTAGGTCACATGACTGGTTTCACAGGTAGCCCTGCCTTTGATAGGATAGGTGATGTTTGTGACGGACTGTAGTAGGTGGTGGTGGTGGGAGGATGTGTGGGACGGGTCTTGCATCTAGCTGTACTGCAGGGGTATGAGCCATGAGGTAAGGGGTTGGGAGCAGGGGTTGTATAAGGATGGACGAGCATATTGTGTAGGTCCAGTGGACGGCGGAATACCACTGTGGGAGGGGTGGGAAGAATAGTGGGCAGGATATTTCTTATTTTAAGGCACGATGAGAAGAAACCCTGGCACGGAATGTAATTCAGTTGCTCCATTTCTGGGTGGTACTGAGTTATGAGGGGAATGCTCCTATGTGGCTGGATGGTGGGACTTTGGGAGGCGGTGGGAGACAGGAAAGATAAGGCACGGGAGATTTGTTTTTGTACAAGGTTGGGAAGATAATTACGATCTATGAAGGCTTCAATGAGATCATCAGCATATTTCAAGAGGGACTGCTTGTCACTGCAGATGTGACGACCATGGGTGGCTTTGCCAAAAATGTTTACAAGAGAAGTTCTTTGTACCTGAGGCCTTTAAAATATTAGCGTTACATATGGTACTGTGTATGAGGCAACTGTTGTGGAATTCTTTCAGTATTATTGTAAATGATTCTTTACTTCTTCAGTTCTCTCACTTGGTATATTGGAAATTAAGGTAATGTCTCATATAATCATATGTCAGTCAGTTCTAGACTCTTTCTGAAGAATTCTGGAATTGATATATATACGAGCATATTTTTACAAACCTCAGAGCTGTTGACAGCGAGAGCTTCTGATGCAGCATGAAGAGCTTCAGCAGCTCGTCCCATCTGATGCAAAACTGCTGCCTGTGACACTAATGACACATCACGGACTCGATGAGGACTTGCTGCTAATGCAATGGTTAGGCAGTCTAGAGCATGTCGTCCATTGCCCTTAATTCGCCAATACAATGCTGCTAGTACATGTAACAGCCAACTTGGACCAACTTCCTGAAATATACGGAAACTCAAAAAGATATTCAAAGGTTATTTTAAAAGTAGCTTAGTATTAACAGCGTCAGAAGGTGGAATGGAAAAGTGATATGAAATTGGAACAAGACTGCATAAGTGTTATAACACTCAAAACACATGGATTTAAATTTTTTTCAAAAAGAAAGAAACGAAGCATGATGCCTGTGGTACAAAAAGAGAGTAATAAATATGAACATAAGTAACAAATAAGGAAGTTATCACCAGTGAACAACATTGCTCTCAGCATATTTTTGCAACAGTAGTATAATTAAATAAATATGTAAAACATTATTTATTTATGTATTTATTTGTTGTATAGTGCTACTCTTTTGGTTTACACTGGTTTTATGATCAGTGATAAAATACACTATAAAATATGTCAATGAAGGATACAGAGTAAAACAAGACAAAATGTACAATACAATAAAAAAAAATAACATCACAGAAAATAAATTGTACCTTCATAATGACATACTGAAGAAGTCAGCCAGGCTACCCCAATAAGCTCTTACTTAACAGTCCTGGACAATATGTTGAAGTTTGGTTTGGAGTCCACCACAGTCACAGCTGGGCTGGGTAGCTTTCCCGACTCGTGCAAATTGTTTGCACATATCCCGTATCCCATTTGGAGTCTGTTTAAGGTTTACCTTATTTGTCGTATAAGTTCAAAAACCTTAAGTTTCCTCAGGGGAGACACTATCACTCCAGCTCTTGCGCCATTTAGTATCCTAGCTGGGGTTAGTAGCTACCAGTAGGTGGGCTGTTCTCAGAGCGGAGTGAAATCAAGTTGTTCCCAAAATTGGAGCATTTTTGTGGATAGAAAGTAGAGTATTACTCATTACTTTTGTATATTCCTTCAATAAAGGTTCCTGTGCCCACAGGGAAGGTGGGGCTATATGGCTTAGTGATGGAAGCCAATACAATGGAGCAGTCTTTATATATCCTGTTACAATCCTCATAGCAGCATTGAACTAGGTTTCCAATTTCATTACATTCTCACTGTCTAAACACACTGGTGTGCATCAAATCACAGTAAGGCAAGTACAGAGGTTTGTAGTGTATCCACTGATGCTTCCCAGTTAGTGTTGAATAAGCTCTGAATGCAAATATTGTGTGATCTTATTTAATGGGATACATTTTCAAGATGTCTTTTGAAGGATAGGGTCCTATCTAGAGTAATTCCCTAGTACTTTGGATGTTGCTGATTAGGGGGTTCAATGCTATTTCTATGAACTTTAGCTCATGTCCTGCCATTTTATTGTTAAAATGAATACAGTTGACTCTTGTCTCAGTGGGGTTTGGTATTAACCTCCATTTAGTGAAATATCAATCCATTTTATTTAGATAAGCAGCAATAATGTTTTCAGCATCTCTGATCTGCTTATTTTGAATAGCTAGAACAATATGATCAGCATAGCTGAACTTCCTTGACTTGGCTTCTGTTATATCCGCCTGGTAGTCATTTCCTCCGCATACCAGGCAGGCCTCGCAGGCAGCTGCCCCGCCAGGACACGACATTTCAGGAAGACGACATTTCAAACCTGTGTCCGGCCATCCTGATTTACGTTTTCCATGATTTCCCTAAAATGCTTCAGGCAAATGCCGGGAAGGTTCCTTTGAAAGGGCATGACCATCCTTTCGTAATTCAAGTTTATGATCTGTCTCTAGTGATCTTGTTACTGACAGGACATTGAACACTAATCCCCAGTGCTTCCAATTGACAGTACCAGCAGTTTAGCTTCAGCATACCAATGCTTGCAGACCCGGTCCAGTTCATCCTGGTTTGCAACAGCAGCATCTCACCTGTCATATGCCGGCAACACCAGCCCAGTATTGTCCCAGGTCTTTATGTTGCTGCCTATCTCGACTATAGGGTTTGTAGTGAAGGCATACCACAGATAACAACACAGGAGAGATATTTCTGTTGAATGTAGTTAAGTGGATATTCACCAAAGGACTTTATAACTGAGTTTTGTTTGGTAATAAAGTTAATGTTTTGAAGAGTCTTATCACTTCTCAGTACAAGGACACTTCAGTTTCAAGCAGGTCAAACATGTGGAAGTTAAAAAACACCCATACTAACATTATTGCTTGATGCAGACCATTATTGAGTTTCCCCTGTTTGCTTATATTATTACCCTGTATCACTTGGAAATGTCTGTCCAAAAGCTTGTTCTTGATAAGTCTCAGTGTGCTTTGGCATGGGATTACTTTTATCAGTTTATGTAGAAACCCTTCTTTCCACACAGTGCTACAGGCTGCTGTTAGGTTTATCAAAGTTACTGCTGTCTTTTCTTGCTTCTGAAAACCTGCCTCAATGTGTGTGGTCAGGTTTAAAACCAGGTCTGTACAGTCTGAAACCTGCCTGCTCTGGTGGGATGACTTCTAAGGTTTGTGGACACATCCTGTTCAAAAGTAGCCTTTCCAGGAGTTTCCAGCAGCAGTTGAGAAGGGCTGTTGGGTACTATCTTTCCAATTTATCTAATAGTTTGTTTGATTTTAGAACTTCTATTATTTTATTAATTTTAAAAGTTTTAGGCAGACAACCTGATGTTAGTATGCAAGAGTGAAATTTCGTCTGCCAATTCTTGTTTTCCTTTCCACAGGAATTCAGGATGCATTCCATCATAACCAGACATCTTACCAACTTTAACATAAATGAGAGCCACTTAAGTACTCTCCTACTTAAGTGTCCTGTGTAGTTGCTCTTTGTGAATTTCTATACTCCCTTCTTACTTTTTGTGTGTATTATTTGTCCCGTAGTGCCCTAGAGTGTGTGATACAATGCTACTTGTGATTTGGTCTGGTGACAATGGATGAGTTACTTTGACTGCCAGTTTGTTTCTCCCCAACTTTTACAGTAAGCTCCATGCTTTCTTAAAATCCATTTCAGTAGTTGTCTTCACCTATCTGTTTCTTCATGCTATGTCCAGTCTGCGTAGCAGTTCGTTGGCTTCATCTACACTGACATTCTTTATGTAGGTTTCAAAACATTCTTCACAGTGTTTGTTCTATTCTGGAATGTATTCTATGCAGTAGCCATGTGGTATATAGTATTTCGCTCTTGCAATCGCTGCACCTACGAATCTGTAAACACAACTAAACAAAAAAATGATGCAGGTTGCAGCAAGATGTATTTTTGTTCAACAAATACAGTTTTCTCGAATTTGTTTCAAATGCCAATATTCTTTGGGAAATTTTAAAATCTATATCTACCAAATTCAGCTGATATACAGCAGAATCTTTATTAGTTGACATGCAGTGTGGCAGACACATCTGCACAGATGATTTCTGAAATATTCTCAATTGTAGTTTCTGAATTTTGGATTATTATGTTAGCATTTATGAGGGATAATGACAAAGGCCAACACCACTTCAGTAACTTCATGTTGCTACCTCCTGTCTCTAAGAAGTCTGACACAAAAATTATATCAAAATTACTCTCAAAAATCATATCATCTTTCTTTTGCCTAGCACTTATTCCATCTAGCATGGGATCTGCCTTGTCAGGATTTTCCATTTTTTGTAGCTGGATGCCCTTCCTGATGAAACAACTGTCATGGTGACCCAAGGGAAGTAAGTTGTGTACCTCTGCCACTCAACTGTGTAAACTTTGTTCTGTGCATTATTGTATTTTAATTGTTTGCACATTGTACCCTCTGAGGAAGAATTTGAGAACCACCCCAGAATTTGCCTGAACAAATGTGGAAACTGCCAAAATACTACACTCAGGCTGGCCAGTGTACCAGCTGATAGGTATTAATCTGCCTATCTGGGTCTTGCTCACCTCCTTGTCTCTCAAGCTAGTGTGCTGTGTGCTGCACAATACAAGCAATTACTTGATGAAAAATTCTCCTGTTGGAGCACAAAAAATCAATATGCTCCTCTTTAAAAGACTCTGGCAGAAAAGTGGGGAATCAGCTGCTTGAATTCTCATTCCCCCTTCCTCACCAAAAATTGTGGTGTATGGACATACTCATGCTCTTTCTGAATCATTTTGCCCAGTCTCTCTTTGTAGTTAAGCCTTCATACTGAGTATCTCCCTCTCACTGCCTTTATATGTTTCTCTCCCACTGCCACTATCTTCACCCCTTTCTCTTGCCAGTTCTCTGACAGTTGCACTGACTCTGTCCCACTGCCATTGTCTTTGCCCCATTGCCAATGTTGTTTTTTTTCTCACTTACAGTCTGCTGTGTTTCTTCTCAACCACCATAGTCTCCTCTCCACATATGTCCTTGGGGATGATTCGCTTGGGGTTTTGACCCCTCAACCGGGAAATTTTGGCACATGGGTATAAGCGACGAGGGAAAGTGGGCAATTTTATTGTGTTGAAATTCACCAATCTGTGAGGTTCTAGGCCCCCAAGCCTACCGTATTTACTCGAATCCAAGCCGCACTCGAATCTAAGCCGCACCTGAAAAATGAGTCTCGAAATAAAGGAAAAAAAAAAAAAAAATCCCAAATCTAAGCTGCACCTGAAATTTGAGCCTCGAAATTCAAGGGGGGAGAAAAGTTTTAGGCCGAACCTCCAAATCGAAACAAAGTTGGTCCATTGTAATATGAGACACAATTTAGATCGAATGAATGACGATACAGCTACAGTAGTTTGGTTCGAGTTGTAAGCTCAGCAGTTAAGCTTTACCAGGTAGCCATTGCTATGCGTCAGGCGCTCCGTCCGTATTTATATGGATACCATTTCTTTTTCACGTGCTTCGTGTGATTTGAAACGATCGCTTATTTTGCTTTGATCTGATAAGTGCCGTTTTCTATGTTATAGGTGTTTATGTCAGTCACTCTAAGCTGAAAATGCATTACTATACTGTGCCATGCATTGTTTGTCGCATTCTGATAGTGCGTGTTTACGGCCTGTCGCTGCTCGTGGCATGGCTTGCTTTTGTGCGCGCTACCGCCGCCTACAATTAAAAAAAGAGAGGAATCATCTCATTAGCGAAACAATAGCATGAGGCTGCTATTTGTTGTTACTTACACTGCTGCTTTCTTTGATAATGATCAACAAGAACCAAATAATAGACTGCGTATGATAGAACATGTTCTGAACGAGAGTTTGGCGAAAATTTTTCTCCGTTTGAAAATCGTTGCGGCCGCTTCTTTAGTACATCAAATTCTGCACAGAAATTAGTCATCTTAGATTTAAAAATCTAGTCAGTTGCCGTGCTTCATTTCTGACTGTATCACTATTAGCCATAAGAGTAATATGAATATAAACATGACACGGTACATATATTCTTCCGCGTTTGCTGTTGCCTCACTCTAGTTTTGTAGTTTATTAGGCAGACAGGATTTAAATGAGATAGAAGGAAACACGATAGAATACATGGCAAAATGTTTATATTCGTATTATTCTTATGGTGAAGAGAATACTGCATGTGATTCACATTTCATCAGGTTCCTATTAGCAACCATCTCTTCTCACAGGTAGGAAAAAATTCAGAACGTAGAGTTGGCCATTTGACAAAAATCCCAGTCTTGCCAGTCGGATTTTCGTAGAACATTGAAATTCTGCTACATTCGAAGATGAACAATATGGAATTTGTATTTACTTCCTTGGATAATGTATGAAAATGCAATGGTCGAAACTCGGGCGGAGAAAAAAAGCTCGTCTTCCAATTTTTTTTTTAAATTTTATTTACTGACGCAGAGGTTTTGGCGCCAGTATTTATCTTTGTGCCTACAAAGGATGCCTGTGTAGCGCTACATATATTCGACGGCAGAAGTTAGTTGTGGCGGCACCTACCAACATTTTTCAGAACTTCCGCTTGCTTTGCACTCGATTCTAAGCCGCAGGTGGTTTTTTGGATTACAAAAACCGGAAAAAAAAGTGCGGCTTGGATTCGAGTAAATACGGTATGTATAGTCTACTCATCTCTCGTTCCCATTTCCACTACCTCCTCTCTCTTTTGCTCTCAGTGTTACAATCTCCATCCACCTCTCTTTCTCTTTTACTGCCTCTGTCTCTCACTGACCATCACTACCTCCTCTCTCTTTGGCTGTCACAGCTATTGTCTTCACCAATCTTTCTTTCTCTGCAATTTTCTCTCTCCCACCACCACTGTCTTCTCTCTCTCCTTCTCTCTCACTGGTACCATCTCTTCTTTCTTTCTTTCACTGTCACCGTGCTGTCTCTCTATTACTCTCAGCACAAAAAAGTATGAATATGTTTGATTGCCAAAATTTCTGGTGCAGAAGGTAGAATGAGGATTGAGGCAATTGGTTTCCCACTTTATTGTCAGAGTCTTTTGAAAAGAAGTGTATTCACCTTTTTTGTGCTCTGACAGTAGTATTTCTCAGTTGTTCCCCCTCTTTTTCCTGTTACAGCAGGGTGTGCTGCTTATATGAAACAAATCCTGTAGGTCAGTACAGTTTTGGCAGTTTATTCATACGCTTTGACAGATTTACATACTTTGATACATATAAGCACCAAATAAGTAAGCAAAGCATAAAGTTAACACAAAATCAGCTACCATCCAATGTCGGTTCACTTCACACTACTTTAGACAAAAATGCACAACAATTTTAGGCTACGTTTACTGTATACAAAAAATGCAGTTGATTTTCAAGTACAAAGAATTTCACATGATAAAATAATTTGTTGTAAGGTGCTTATGCTGCCAGGAGGCACCATCAAGTCATTTCCATCAAGTCATTTCAACACAGCCTGTATAGGCATGGAGTGCCCATTATACAGAGACAACAAGTCAAAAGCTTTAGTGGTGAAAAAATGGCAACTAAAAACACAGTTTGGTGACCCCAGAACCCTTGCCACATATAAAACTACATCTACACATCAGAATGGATATTATGTGCACATTTGATATGCACAAATACAGTCACTTTGAACCTGTGGGTCTTGAAATGGGTAATGATATTGGAAAAAGTTTCAAGGTTCCCTCAGACCATCATCTTAAGAACATATGGTATAAATTTTGACAATCTGTCATGAATAGAAATTACAGAAGTGGACATCCTCAGAATCGGTACTCTGGTACCCAGAAATCATGAATTTTCAGGTGTATCTTGAGAAAACGGGAAAATGGCTTTTCTCGATAAATGTCATAAGTATGTACAGATAAAATTTGAGCCATTTTCTATGGTTAGTTATTTAGATAATCACAGCCCATGGTGCAAGAATGGCAAAAAACCATTTTTGCGATTTTCTACATAAATATGGTAACTTTGAACCTCTGGATCTCGATAACAGATAATGATAATGAAAAAAGTTTTGAAGTTCCATGAGAACATCATCTCAAGAGTATTTGGTAAAAATTTAGACAATTTATCATGAACATAAATTATAGAAGTGGCTGTCCCCATAACTAATACCCAAAAGTCATAGTTCTCTGGCCTTTCCTCAGGAATCAACTATGAGCAAAAGATGCTTTTACAAGCCATCTAAGGTTCAAGCTGGACCACACCTAGTGCAAGAGAACCAACTAAATTGCTCTATTTGTTTCGGCTTGAGAAAGTGTGTAATGTTTCAATTTTGACCCTAAGCTGGAGGATAGCTACAGTATGCCCGTTCTTCTGATAGGTATACAAAGGTTTGCTAGACCCAGGGCTATCCAAAACATTTGACCCTTTATCTCTATGAACAAAGGACCCCCAGATATGACCATGGCTGTTTTGGAACATACTGGTACCATGCACTATCATGCATGGACCAATATCTGGCTAATTTGCTGAAGTTGCATCACTAAAGGGTCCAACACTTTTATCTGCACAAGTCAGTGTTTCATTAGTCAGTAATTTTAAGTGTTGAACAATGCTCACATTGTGTTTCTCGCAACTTTCTGAGAATTTCTAGTGTAAGGATTGCAAAAACAAAACAAATATTGCACAAAAAAATCATTTCCATTCTTCACATAGTACTGCCAGTTTTACATTTATCTTTTTTTTAAACACATGGTGCTATTACAATTATTTTTTCTACATGGTGCTGAAATATTCGTTAATTTACAACTGACAATAGAAAGAAAAGCTTGATTTGAATTAAATATACTCACTTTTAGAGTGACATGTAAGTGGTGCTGAAACATTTTTTAATTTATACTTCATAATAAAAGGAAAAGTCAGATTGGAAATAAGTATAGTCATTTTTGAGTAAATGCAAATATTGTGAAGGCCATGAATGAATGGATGAGTGTATGAACTGTAGAATTTATCCAGCTGACAACACCAAATCCAAAACTTATATAGTCCAATCAACAAAGTGATGTTCCTATCATATAACTGTCTCTTCAGGGTACACTGTTTTATTGTAGCACTGACCATATCAGTGGTGAGGTCTGCATGTCCAAGTGGTGCTGGGGACTATGCTGGTGGTAGCATAGTTACTGGCAGGGGCTCTCAAACCAGGCAGGTCTCAGGTACCCAATCCAAGGTGTGGTGTGATCCATGCTAAGGGGTACATGGCACATGGGAAGATGTCTCATGAATCGTGCCCCAAAGACACAGTAATAAGCCTTACTCCAGTGTGGGAATTCACTGGTGTCAGCCTAATATAGCCTGCATTGTCTTGGAATGAAAATGAAGAACACAGAAAATAGTTTAAAAATTGAGAAATTTGAGAATACCACAAATACCAAACATCAGGTTTGGAACCGATGGAAACCATTTCTGCAACTGATTGGATGACAGACCAATCCAAGAAGGGGAAAATGCTAGTGAGAAGCTTGTCTGGATCAAGATCAAATCCTTATCTAGGGCTCAGAGAAGGAAACATCTTGGAGAACAAAAAGAAAAGGAAGGCACCTAATGGTTTCCCAAATGCAAATGGGGTAATTAAATGGTCTTAGAACAAGAGAATGAGAGAGGAGTCTGTTACTCCCATTTCCCAGGATAACTGGATCCAGAAAAAGCTGAGGCAGGAAATAGAGAAACAGATCTATACACTGCAGTATTGGCATTTAGAATGTTGGTTACCCAGCAACGATATCCACCGGTCAAAATCACCTTGCAGCAGAAGCAGCTAGTTCAGATAGCTCTGTTTGAAAAGATACAAGCCTAGGCCCCAAATTCATGAGGGTCTATTTGGATAAAGGTGCTGTAATCTTTGTCTTTTAGGAGAATTGAACAGAAGACTGGCTTAAGGGGGTGGTGCACAGGATATCTCCATGGGCAGAAGTGAAGTTGTGGGTCAAGATAGCAGTGGAATTCTACAAGACCACAAATATATCAATTAGAGTACCAAAACTTAACGATGTTTCTCCAAAGACTCTGTTCAAGAAAGTAAATGTGCAAAAAACCAAGAAATCTCAGCTAATACCTGGGGGGTAATCAAACAGATGCTTGCATCTGATGACTAAACTTTCATGATGAAAGTTGGCAAGGAATGCCTGAAGGGGATGCAAGAGCAGGACATAAAACTACATGACAAAGGAAGCACAAGGGAATTTGTATCAGCCCCACCTTACCTCCTTAATGACGATAGTGGTCTGTTATGACGACAGTACACTTCCTTCCCAGGAAGCAAAGAGACTGGTAGACAGCTCCTTGCAGCTGAATGGACAACTGTTGATCAGATGTGATTCCAATGTCCACAAGCTGGTGTGAGAAAGCAACAGCAAAGGTGAGTTCCTACTTGAATACCAATTTATAGATCTGTAATAGGGGTAGGGAACCTACCTTCAGGATAGCAAAAGGGAAGAAATAAGTGGCATAACTCCTGGGCCAATCTAAATGGCATCTGTCTGCTTCCATAGCTAAGTGGCCAGAGTAGATGGCACCATGGGACTTGGCAGAAAATGAGGGAAGTAGAGAAGGGGAAAAAGATTAGTGGGTGTGTTGGTGGAATATAAGGCTGTGTTGTGCTTGAGTGGGAGCAGGAGGATGGTATAGGTAAGTGGAGGATAGGGACTAATGAAAGTTGAGGTCAGAGCGGTTACAGGAATGTAGGATATATTGCAGGGACAGTTCTTACAAGCACAATTCAAAAATACTGGTGTATTAGGAAGGATCCATATGATGATGGATATGAAGCAGTCACTGAAGTGAAGCACACTGTGTTGAGCAGCATCTTCAAGAACTGGTTGGTCCAACTGTCTCTTGGGCACAGTTTGTCTGTGGCCACCAAAGTGGAGGGACAGTTTGTTAGTTGTCAAGGCCACGTAGAAAGCAGCACAGTGACCACAGCTTAGTTTGTAGACCACGTGACTGCTTTCACAGGTAGCTCTGCCTTTGATGGGATAGGAGATGCCTGTGACCAGGCTGGACTACATGGTGGTGGCAGTGATGGTGGTGGTGGGATGATGTATGGGACAGGTCTTGCATCTAGGTCTAAAAACTGATCCTGCCGTTATAGTTCTATCTGCCAACAAAGGATCCACCAGCATAGTTTTGCCCAACAGGGATTACTTGGTCAAAGGACTCCACCAACTGTCAGGTTTGTTCAACTACAAACCCTGCCACGTGATCCCATTCTAGAAATCCAATAGCATTTTGAGTTCCTCCTCAAATCTTTATGCCTATCCCATGATCTCTCCCCTGAGTCTCAGTCCATAAAGCCAACCACCCAGGACACCCCTTTGTGGCCGATTACTGTGCTCCCACTGAAAAAATCTCTGCTCTTATAAACCAACACCTTTAATCTATTACCCAGCCTACTCACCTATATCAAAGACACCAGCCATTTCGTTCTCTGACTCTCCACAGCTCCTGCTCCTTTATCACATGATTCCCTGCTCATCACTGTTAATGCCACCTCCCTCTACACTAATAGCCCCAGTGTCCATGGCCTTGCCACTACTGAACTCTACCTTTCACAATGCCCGACGTACAGATAACCTACAAGCTCCTTCCTGGTCATCACGACACATTATATCTTCATTCACAATTACTTCCTCTCTGGAACTCCAACTGTTAAGCAAATCTGTGGTACACCCACATGGCACCATTCTATGCCAACCTCCTCATAGGCCACTAGAGGGGTTCTTACTAACCACCTAGAATCCCAAACCCCTCACCTGGTTCAGATTCACTGATGACATCTTCATGATCTGAACCAATGGTAAGGACATCTTATCCACATTTCTCCAGCACTCAACATTTTCTGACCCATTCCCTTCACCTAGTCCTTCTCAGCACACCAAGCCACCTTCCTTGATGTTTACTTTCACCTCAAGGCTGGCTTCATCATTACCCCCATCCCTATCAAACCTACTAACCACAAGCAATACCATTACTTCGACAGTTCTACCCAGCCTATACCAAGATGTCTCTTCCATGCAGCCTAGCCACCCACGGTCATCACTCCTGATGAGCAGAGTCTCACTCAAGCCTTTGCAGACCAAAATTACCCTCCAAACCTTGTTCAGAAATAGATCTTGCATGCTTTGTTTCTCCAGTCACCTAATACTCCCACATACCCTGACCATAAAGGAGCATCTCTCTCATGACTCAGTACCACTGAAGCACCACTGGAGCAACTGAATCACATTCTCTGTCACGGTTTCGACTATCTCACACTGTGCCCTGAAATGAGAAATATTTTACCCAGTATCCTTCCCATCCATTCCACAGTGGTGCTCTGCTGCCCAACGAATACACTGAAGAGCCAGCACAGATATCTGCGGCATGTTGAACGGTTCTCTTCAGTTGTCATTGGTCCTGTTCTTGCAGGATCTTTCTCTGGCCACAGCGATGTTAGAGATTTGATGGTTTACCGGATTCCTGATAGTCATGGTACACTCATGAAACGATCGTATGGGAAAATCCCCACTTCATCGCTGCCTTGGAGATGCTGTGTCCCATCGCTCGTGCACTGGCTATAACTTCACATTCAAACTCACTCAAATCTTGATAACCTGTCATTGTAGCAGCAGTAACAGATCTAACATCTGCACCAGACACTTGTTGTCTTGTATAGGTGTTGCTGACCGCAGCGCCATATTCTGCCTGTTTACATCTCTCTGTATGTGAGTATGCATGCCTATACCAGTTTCTTTGGCACTTCAATGTATATGCAATTTCCTTGTCCATCCCTAGTCAACCTCTGCTCCCAATTCCTTGCCTCATTGCTCAAATGCCTGAAAACACAAGACTTGTCTCATACATCCTACCAACACCACCACCTACCCTAGTCTGGTCTGGTCATAGGCGTCTCCTTTACCATTAAAAGCAGTGTTACATTTGAAAGTAGTCATGTGGTCTACAACTTAACTGCAACCACTGTACTGCTTTCTACATCAGTATGACAACTGACATACTGTGGCCAAGAGCTAGCTGGACCACCCAGTTGCTGAACATGCTATCCAGTACTATGGGCTTAACTTTAATGACTGCTTCACAGTCTGCATCATCTGGATACTTACTCATAACAGCAGCTTTTCTGAACTGTGCAGGTGGGAACTCTCCTTGTAATATATCCTACATTCCTGTAATTGGAGTGGAAGGAATGGAGATGGTCTCTCACGAAGGCATCAAGTGAATTTTTATCTGCTTCTTTAAATACATGCCTTTTTGCATTTATTTTTGGTTGATTTTGATGTTATGGTGTTCCATCTCACTACAGTGACCTTGTGGTCACTAATCCCTACATCCATCATGATGGCTCAGGATTATTTTTGCTAACAGGTCAAGAACGTTTTCGCAATGATTTGAACTTTGAGCGGGCTCCTGAACTACCTGCTCAAAATAATGTTTGGAGAAACCACTAAGCAGTTTTGGATGCTGTTTCATGCCTATCACCAAATTTAAACATGCAATTTTGGCTACATGTTGAGGGTAGATTGATGACAGCACCAACTATAACTGTATGGGTGAGGTATCTCTTTGAAATGAGACTCAAGTTTGAGAATGGCAAGAAAACTGGAAACTTTTATTATATCCAGAATCCCACACTAAAGTAATGATTGTGGTAAATATAGGACTGGTCGGGGAAATGCTGGCTGACTATACCATAGTTTCCAGTTTCTTCAATAAACCTTTCAATATAACAACTTGAAATAGGGAGCAATGGAGAATGAACCATGATTTCATTCAAAAGACATAATCCAGTTTACTAAGCCAAAAACGTGCTGGGGTTGGGGGCTGTGGTATATGGGGTACAGCCTAGACTGAAGAGCGCAATCTCTCTAGAGAAGATGGCTACAGTATTTCATGTGGAGATATTTGCTATCAGAATGTGCTACAAGGGTCATGGTATACTTGGTGTCCCACCTTAGTCACCAGGTGGATTTTCTCTGGTGTTTCGGCACTTATTTGCTGTTTTGTTTTTACGAAGTGTAGCTGGAGTCTAGGGAGTCACACCTAGTGATACGTAGCTGGCGATCACGGGGCCCCGAGCTGAGTCCTGGCATTGCTTCCACTTACTTATGCCAGGCTCCTGACTTTTATCTTTCCTATCTGGCCACCCTCGGCCAGTTCTTGTTCTTTTCCGACCCTGACGCTATTAGGTTTCGAGGGCTAGGGGTCTTTCATTTTCCAACCTATACTTCTCATGCAGCGTCTGACCCGGAGCGGGCGGCTGCAAAAGGCGTCTGTATCCCATGTTAGGGGCGGCCTCCAGAACTGCGGAAGGCAACGGAATACCACCGCAAATTATCTTCCCTGCATAATGCAGTCTCCATTGTATGCAAAAAAAAAAAAAAAAAAAAAAAAAAAAAAAAAAAAAAAAAGGCTTCCTCTCATGTTAAATCAGTGTCCGGAGGTAAAATAGTCCCCCATTCGGATCTCCGGGGGGACAACTTGAAAAGAGGCAAAAAATCAAAACGAGAATTGGTACCTGGAATGTCAGAACTCTGCTACAAGAAGGAAAACGAGAAAACCTTAAAAGAGAGATGGAGAAAAATCATATGGACCTCGTAGGAGTTGCTGAGGTAAGATGGAATGGACATGGAGAGTTGCAGTCAGATGAATATGTATTCTACTACTCAGGAGGAGAAGTAAAAGGAATTAATGGAGTAGGAATGATTATGACAAAGGAATTGGCTAAATGTGTGGAATATGTAGACTATGCAAATGACCGGGTTATTGGTGTAAGGCTGAAAGGAGCACAAAAAGATTTACTGATTGTCCAGGTGAATATGCCAACTTCAGAACATGATGACCAAACTGTAGAGGAAACGTACAATGTAATAGAGAGAATAATGGATGAAAATAAAAAATGCTGCAAAATAGTAATGGGAGACTGGAACGCCATTGTGGGAGAAGGGAAAGAGGGAAACATAGTAGGCAGTCATTGTCTTGGAAAGAGAAATGACAGAGGTGAATGGTCAATTGACTTCTGCAGGGAAAGGCAGCTGATAGCGGCAAACACATGGTTCAGGAACCATAAGAGGAGGCTCTACACTTGGAAATCACCAGGGGATAAATATAGAAACCAAATCGATTTTATACTGGTAGAAGAAAGATACAGGAATGGAATCAAGAAGGTGCACACATTACCGGGTGCAGATATTAATAGTGACCACAACTTACTTATGGCAGAAATAGAAATAAGAATGAAAAAACTGAAAAAGGCGACAATGGTGAAGAAGTGGGATCTAGAGAAGATAAGGTCCAACAAAGAACAAATTACAGAAATGATGTCTCGGGACTTTCTAAACACATTACGAGACAAAGAAGCACCTGATAATGCCAACGAGTACTGGAATATGCTGAAAGAAGGAATCATTAAAGCAGGACAGCAAAATATAGGATATGTAAAAGGGAAAAGGTCAAAAAAACCATGGGTCACACAAGAAATGATTTCCAAGATGGAGGAGAGAAGAAAATTGAAAAACAAGAACACTGAAGATGCAAGAAAGATATACCGAAGGTTAAATAACGAACTGCGAAGAGAAACAGAGAAGGCTAGGAAAAAATGGCTAAAAGAGAAATGTGATGAAATTGAAGAACTGGACAGGAAGGGAAGATATGACTTACTATACAGCAGAGTAAAGACTATGACATGGGAACAAAACAGAGCGGGAAGTGCTACTATGGAAATTTTGAGTAAAGACGAAGAGGTAGTGTACAAAGATCATGACGATGTCCTCCAGAGATGGGAAGAATATATAAAAGAGCTATATGACACAAATAGCAAACCAGAAACTCTGGAACTTGAATCACACAACAGTGTAAGTGATGAAGAGAAAGGACCGACCATCATAATGGAAGAAGTAAAGTCTGCCATTGCTGCAATGAAAAATGGCAAAGCAGTAGGTACAGATACAATACCGGGAGAAATACTAAAATGCTTGAACCACAATGGAATAAGAGAAATATTGAGGTTATGTAATAAAATATATGACAGTGGTGAATGGCCTGAGGACTTTTTGACAACAGTAATGATTCCATTACCGAAAAAACAAGGAACCAAGAAATGCAGCAAGCACATGACAATCAGCCTCATTTCACATGCAGCCAAAGTGATGTTAAGAATAATTAATAAAAGACTTGAAAAAGTAATAGAGGAGAATCTCGGTGAGGAGCAGTTTGGCTTTAGATGGAATACGGGCACCAGAGATGCAATAGGGCTCCTACGAATATTGGGAGAAAGGTTTATTGAAAAAGGAAGAGACCTATATATGTGCTTCATCGATTTAGAAAAGGCATTTGACAATGTGGTTTGGGACAAGCTGGCGACTATTATGAGGGAAAAGAGAGTGGACTGGAAAACCAGAAGACTTATAAACTCATTGTACCTTAATCAAAAAGTTTCAGTTAAAGTGAGAGGAGAAAGTCCAAACTGGATCACAGTAGGGAAAGGAGTAAGACAAGGATGCTGTTTATCACCTACTCTTTTCAACCTGTACTTGGAAAATATGATTGACCAATGCTCATTAGATGACAAAGGAGTAGAAATTGGAGGAAGAAGAGTAGGGTGCTTGAGATTTGCTGATGACATGGTCCTTCTAAACACAGGGGAAAAAGAATAACAGGATTTGGTGGACACCATTGAAACTAACGGAAAAAAGATATGGAATGAAAATTAACACAAATAAAACAAAAGTATTGGCAATAGGAGGAAATAAGGAAATAAAAATTGTGCTGAATGGAGAAACACTAGAACAGGTGCAAAATTTTAAGTATCTTGGAAGCAGGATAGACACCGACTGGAAGTGCACCACAGAAATTAAAACAAGGATAGCAATGGCAAAAGATGCGTTTTATAAGAAAAGGAGAATCTTCTGCAGTGGTCTGGACAGAGAACTCAGAAAGAGACTCATAAAATGTCTTGTATGGAGTGTTCTTCTATATGGCGCTGAAACATGGACTATGAGGAAAAAAAGACAGAGAAAGGCTGGAGGCTTTTGAGATCTGGAGGCGGAAGATGGAAAGAATAAGTTGGATGGACAGAGTAAAAAATGAAGACGTACTGAAAAGAGTAGGAGAGAAATGGCAGTTACTAGATGTAATAAAGAGAAGGAAAAGAAATTGGATTGGGCATATATTAAGAAAGAATGACGGACTGATAAAAACAGTTTTAGAAGGTTATGTAGAAGGGAAAAGGAAGCGAGGAAGGAAGAGATTCCAGATACTGGATGACATGATGGACGGTAAAACATACAGCAGCCTTAAGAAGGAAGCAACGGATCGCAGAAAATGGAGAGGCAAAGGACCTGCTAATATAGCAGATAACTGGTGATGATGAGCTGGAGTCAGCCCAAACAAATACAGCTCATCGCATCAGTCATGAAATGCCCTGTGATGACAGAAAGCATTGGTTTGTTCCTCCTTAGAAACTTTTTAAAGCGAAATTGTGTGTGTCCATTCAACGTAGCTGTCCCACATTAGTTTGATGCAATATTTGTCAGGCTTGAGGAAAGTAACAGGGGGAACTTGCTAGGGCTCCCTGGTCACTCAGAAATGGATGATAATGAACAAAGCTGAGAGGTTGGCCAGGACAAGAACGGTGACTCAATTTGTTGGACTTGAACCTGTCTTAACCAACAGTAATGGGATTGTATAATAGCTGGTTAATGAGACAGCACACATGATATTGTATGAAGATCCAGAAACAAAAACATAGCAAGCTAATGATGCCAAAACCATGTTTTAAGAGAAATTGTGCAATAGTGGGCTTGAACAGGAGGCAGATTAAACTCATAGTAGGACTAATGACTGGCACTGGGAACTTCAGAAAACACTTGCATATGAGGGGCATGTGGAGACTGTGTATGGGGAATAAAACTGCACCACACTTAATCTTCCAACATAAAGTACTGGAGGTGAAAAAACACTTAATATTTGGGTCATTAATTCTTGAAGAAATTGTGCCTAGTAAAGATCTAGTAATGATTCTTCTACTGCTCTTAAAGGGAGAGAAACTACACAGTAAACTTAGTTTTGGTGCAGGAAATTAGTAGATCAAATCAAGTCATGCACTGACCAGTCCCATTAATGTGATCATCTGTCAAAAGCCTGAATGTAATACCCAAAGAATGATGAATACTTGTATTGATCCATTGTACGAGGGTAATCCCAAAAGTAAGGTCTCGTAATTTTTTATAAGTACAGAACTCTGTGTGTCAGTTGGTCACATTGTTATGAAGAGTGCTTCACACACTGTGTGTCAACATGCGCATGGTGTGCTGAGGCACTCAGTCTTGGCCCGACAGCCGTTGAGAATGGAGCACCTGTTGGATGTTACCAACAAGTGCGAATTGCATGCAGTTATTCAGTTTTTGAATGCAAAGGGCACTGCGCCGATTGAAATCCATTGCCAATTGATGGATGCGTATGGTGAGTCATGCACGGATGTCAAAAATGTTCATAAGTGGTGTAGAGAGACTGCAGCTGGTCAGACTGAAATTCACGACGAACAAAGGAGTGGGAGACCGTTAATTTCTGAGGAGCCAGTGTTGCAGGTTGAGCAAAGCAGGCGTGAAGATTGGTGGATCACGCTGGATAATCTCTGCATGTTGGTTCCTGAGGTTTCCCGAAGCACCGCTCACAGAATTGTAACCGAAACATTGAACGACCGAAAGGTATGCAGAAGATGGGTGCCATGCATGCTGACTGAGGGCCACACGCAGCAGCAAGCTGATGCTTCTCGCGCATTTCTTCACCACCTTGCAGCCGAACAGAACAACTTTCAGGACTCAATTGTCATGGGTGACGAAACCTGGTCATACCACTTCACACCTGAGACCATGCAACAATCACGCGAGTGGCAGCATCCTTCTTTGCCAAAGCTGTGGAAATTTAAACAAACACAGTCCGCCGGTAAAGTACGACAACCGTTTTTTGGGATCAGAAAAGGGTGTTGTCAGTCGACTTTATGCCCACTGGGACCACAATTAACTTAGAGACTCTGAAAAAACTCAAATGGGCAATTCAGAACAGGAGAAGAGGAATGTCTCCATGACAACACTTGCCCACACATTGCTCGGCAAACTGTTGCTCTCCTGCAACAGTTTCAGTGGAACACAATCATCCACCTACCCTACAGTCTTGACTTGGCGCCCAGTGACTATCACCTGTTCCCTAAGTTAAAAGAACATTTGGCCGGAAAGTGATTCAGCCCCAACGATGAGGTGAAATGAGAGGTTCATAACTTTCTGAACAGCACGGCGGCGAGCTGGTATGGCACGGGCATACAAAAACTGCCAATGCGTCTACAAAAATGAATCAACAGAAATGGTGATTATGTTGAAAAATAGCTAAATGTTCAAGCTGTAAACTGATGCAAACCATTGTAGAAATAAACAGGTCTATGTACTTATAAAAAATAGGAGACCTTACTTTTGGGATTACCCTCATACCTCTCCTCTCTGAATGGCAAGATCACCCAGGGATGCCACAAAAACATTCCCCAGAGGAGAATGCTCCCTCTTCTGATCAGGAACCTTCTGACGATTGTTGCGGGGTGTCCACTTTCGACATTTCATGCTGTACATGCCAAAGCCCATCTGTCTGATGGAGGATAAAATGTGATTATCTGAGAAGGCCACTTGTCACCGCTCAGTGGATGTCCAGCTGCGGTATTGGCACGCAAATTCCAGCCTTTGTCACTGACAAACAGCAGTCAGAACAGGCACACGAGCTAGGCGCCTGTCTTGGAAGCCCATGCGTAGCAACTTTTGCCAAACGTTCGTTAAGGAGATCCTGTCGGTAGCCCCTCGGTTCATCTGGTTGGTCAGCTGCTTAACAGCTGTACATCTCTTCATTCGCACACATATCTGCAGCCGTCGTTCACCCCCGTCATCTACTGCCCTCGATGCTCCGAGTTGCCTCAGTGCTGGTTTTGGATAGCAACATTTTGCCTTGCACGATATACCTTTTGGTCCAAAAGCCAATGACCATGCCATTTTGGACCTCATATAAATTTCTCTGTTTCTACATCACGACAATGACTGCACTGTTTTAGCATCCCTCCTGTAACACTTTATACTCCACTGCTAGTGTTGCCACCTGTTGCCTGTGAGTGGTTATTGCAAGTTGATGTCAAACGTGGACAGTGGTCACATTACTGTGATTGATCTGTGTATAATAATAGGAAGCAGCACGGGCACTGTCTCAGTGTTGCATGTGAACTGTACACAGAATCTGATGTCCAGAAATTAATACTGTGTGCAAGATGCCAAACATTGTCTTTCAATCCCCAAGATCCCATTAACTTAAGAATACATTAAAATGAAAAAATAAAAATGTCTGATATTTTGCAATTGGTTGATCAAGTGAATGAAACTAGTTAAACATACTGGTTTGACTTACTATGAAAATATCATTTACGGACTGCTTAACTCATAAAACAAAAGCTCATAAATGGTAAACCAGCACACTGCTTCTAATATCTTTCCAAAATATCAGAACAACATCTCGCTGAAACAATAAATTTTAAAACATTGTCCAACTGTACCCATCATTATTTAATATAGTGGGCACAACGTTGGTTATTCTTAGACAATACAAATTACTGTTACTATAGGTTATCCGTCTTAAGCTGACTGCAATCTAATCAAAAAAGAATTACACCAGACACATTTGACTTTAATTTATAAAGCATCTTCTGTGGTTATTGGTGTTTCTTTACATAATCTACTCCTTCCCTTCTTGATAGCCGCAATTGGGTATCGAAAGGCTTCATTTCACATTTGCACTTGGCAGTTTTTGGCACTCTGCAGTATTTCTCATGCTGAATTATTTACACTTCACTTTCTTAAACTATTTCTCATTCCACAGTGTTTATGCCTCTTCTTAAACTATTTTTCTTTCCCCACTGCCACAGTGTTTATGATATGAGACAAACACTGTGGCAGTGCGGAATGAGAAATAGTTTAAGAAAGTGAAATGTAAATAATGCAGTGCAGGAAATACTGCAGAATGCCAAAAACTGCCAAGTGCAAATGTGGAATGAAGCCTTTTGACACCAACCAGTGCTATCAAGGAGGGAAGGGGCAGAATATGTAAAGAACACCAATAACCACAGAAGATGCTTTACAAATAAAAGGGAAATGCATCTGGTGTAATTCTTTTTAATTAGATTGCAGTCAGCTGACAGATAACCTATATTAACAGATTTTAACAGATGCTGTGGAAGGCGGCCACGCAAACAAATGTACAACACAAATTACATTTATTGGAAATTTTACGTATTATCTAATTCTTAAGGGTGACTACTGTATATTGGCCATATGCCAACCATATTACATTTCCAACACAATGTGTCTTTTTTTGTGTGTGTACCATTGGCCTCAGGTGTTTCTCCTCTGGAGACAGTTCACAAATATCACAAAGGCTGACTCTCCTGCCTTTTGTCTTCGCAGCACTGCTCAGTTTGTCCATAATCTAGACAGGAACCACTTCATAACCTTGGATTCTGGGTTCCTGGTATTCCTGGGTCGCAGCCTTAGCTCCCCGATCCCTTGGACCTCCAGCATCGCACAGTGGAATCACTGGTACTTTGGACACTTGTCACCACTGTTCTCCCTTGCCAGCTTTGGTGTCTTCCCTTGTGGGAGAACAGGTGTAGCATCTGCAAGCTTCATTTTCGCCATCTCGCCCTTGAGAGGGAAGGGGTGCCATATACTGGTTGTACACCGACTACATTATGCTTCCAGCACTACACCTTTACCCTTCAGATTTTCCAACACTTGGCCCACAGATGTTCCCCCCTCCAGAGACTCTTTACAAATATGACAAGGGTGTTGCATGTTGTGGACACACTAATGATTACAAACAATCAGCTGCTACACCGATTGCTACAGGTGCCACCAGGAAGCAGCAGTCACACTCACAAGCTGCTTGTGCATTAGCAACTATGGCATTGCTATCAAGGGACCAGTTTTCACTTGCAAGTCTTGTGCCTGTCAAACAGCTGTGGATGCCTTTCTGCCTGCTGGGTATTTAAGTTGCAGCTCAATCTCCAGTAGGCAACACTCCTTTGCTCAGTCAGATCAGAGCCAGGAACCAGCTGCACCACACAGCTCATCAGTCAGAGCTTCAGGGAGACCAATGCAGACACTCACATCCACATCACCAAGTCGCACCCCACTTTCTCAATGTCATGACATCATAACACACCACACTGCACTGCTTCACCATGCGCCGCAGTCCTCTGCACTGTAGACATCACTTCAACACCCACCCAGGATGAAACGCTGCAACGGGACTCATATTATCGCAGCAGACTTTGTTTCTGTTTCTCTTATGTGACAAAGAAGATCTTTCACTCGTTATCCATATCCATAGATTATGTGAACTCTATACTCTTAAGAAAGGTGTATTTAATTGCAACCTGGAATCATTATTCACTAATTAGCTATCACATTCAGCCTTATCACAAGGGCACTAAAGTAGCAACAGGGCACTAAAGCAGCAACAGGGCACCAAAGCAACAACGTGAGAAAGAGCTGTACTCAGAATAAAATAAAAAATTCACTTTCTTCCAGATAATTTTTCAGGGAAGGTCAGTTACTATGCAAAGTATAGATTTGAGGTAATCATAATACACATCCCCTTCATCAACTGAAACAAGGGCTAATTTTGGATGGAAACCTATGTGTCAAGTGGCTTGTACCGTACGTCTGGACGGCCTAAAATTGGTCCCAACACTATATAGCGACTTCATAAAGTAAGTTACACATGTCGTCTCACCCTAAGATGCTTGTGCAACAAAATTAGCTCATTGTCAGCTGAAGGTACATGTTCAGAGTTTACTGCAGGCACAGTTCCACTGCTGTACAGATGACAAGTGCATCACAGTGTAGGAGTGAAATTTGATACAGCAACTCGAAATGAAATCCAAGGTTGAAGAAAGTGGGACAGGACAATTCTTGTGGGCAAAATACCTAAACAATACACAGAAATTCTTGTGGTATATGGACCAAAAGCAATGTCACCTCTAGCCATAATGAAATGGTATCAATAATTGACCAAGACTACACAGACATGGGTGATGCTGACTGGTAAAGAAGGCTGTCGACATTGAGCATAGAGAACAAGATCCAGACATTCAAGCAAGACCATCTGCCAGGAAAGAGATTTTTCAGCCATGAGGGTGTCCACACAACGGTTCTCAAATCGTTCCATGACCACGGGGCAATTTCTATCATCGAGGACTTGAGCACATGGTAGAACATTCAGACTGTTGTTTAAGGAGACTTAATTACTATGCTGGAAAACAGTGTCATATATTTATGTCACTATGAAGTGTAGTAAAGCATTCAATAAACGTTAGCTGGCCTGACACAATAATATGTAACTTATTTTTTGATGCCTCCTCTTAGCAAACTTTGACCTAGGCCAGCTTTTTATTCTCGTAATGGATACATCACCAAATAATGTGAGAGTAGTGCTCTCCCAGAGTGATATTTCAGGGACTGAGAGGCATGTGGGTCATCTAATTGTCTCTATGTTATAAAGCTTCTCTTCATAATGGCAGAAGATAATCTCAAAAATATTTCCAACTGAAGGATTATCACATACTTTGGTGTCACCGCCAGACACCACACTTGCTAGGTGGTAGCCTTTAAATCGGCCGTGGTCCGTTAGTATACGTCGGACCCGCGTGTCGCCACTATCAGTGATTGCAGACCGAGCGCTGCTACACGGCACGTCTAGAGAGACTTCCTAGCACTCGCCCCCAGTTGTACAACCAACTTTGCTAGTGATGGTTCACTGACAAAATATGCTCTCATTTGCCGAGACGATAGTTAGCATAGCCTTCAGCTACGTCATTTGCCACGACCTAGCAAGGCGCCATGTTCAGTTACTATTGATATTGTGAATAATGTACAGTCAAGAGCGACGTTCACCATTTATGGATTAAAGTTAAGTATTCCACCAGCTACGTCCGTTTTTTATAAAGTCTAATTTCCTTGTCCTGTTCCAGACCTCACGCCAGCCTGCGTGAGCTAAAACGCGTGCCTTTCGGCTTCCTCTAGTAACCCGGTGTTGGCTCTCCTGCCAACCCACAACATTGGCGATGAGACAATACCACGTTCGTAACTATACTGCCCTGATTCACTTGTGTAATGGCTTCGCCACCATCTCCAGATGTACTGTCCGAATTTTATCGCTTACAGAATCAGCAGACGCAGGCCTTACTGGATGCCCTTGGACAGCTCGTCCAGGGTCAACGTGCAATGCAAAACGACGTGGCAGCCGCCGCTCCACCGCTAACGCAGCCACAACACGCAGTTGCACCAACTTTTCGTCCATTTAATGCTGCACTGGGAAGCTGGACGGAGTGGTCACGCCAATTTGGATTCCATCTCGCCGCCTACAGAATTCAAGGTAATGAGCGCCAGCCTTTTTTGTTGTCCTCCGTAGGGGTGCACACGTACCGTGTGATAGTCAAATTATTTCCCCGACGCGGCGTAGCAACTCTGTCCTACGACGAAATTTTGTCTGCATAAGATGCATATTTCAAAGAATGAGTCAATGTAGTTGCCAAACGGTATACCTTCTTTCGTACAAAACGTACGGCAGGTCAGAGTAATCGGGAGTGGGTTGCAACCTTGCAAGGCCTTACTAGGGATTGTGCTTTTGAGTGTCAATGTGGATTCCCTTATTCAGATACTATGGTACGTGATGCAATTGCACAGAACGTTCCTGATGTTCATATAAGGGAACAGATTTTGAAACTAGTCAATCCCTCATTTCAACAAGTGATGGACATATTGGATCGGCAGGACACACTTGACTTTGCTCAGGAATCATTTGAAACTTCGCAGCCGTGTGTCAGGTTAACCAGCCCGCCGGGCGAGCTGCACGGAACAGTAAACAGTCCTCGTGCCCAGCCGCGCCGCTGCCGCCAGGCTCTCAGCCACGTGTACCGCGCCGGCAAGCAAATGCAGTGCTAAAATCATGCCCGCGGTGTGCTACTAGACATTCGCGTGAGAATTGCCCGTCACACCAGGCTATTTGCTTTTTCTGTAATAAAAAAGGACGTGTTCAGAGTGTTTGACAGAAAAATCTCCGATCGGAAACTCACACCCATTCCAGGACCTTTGCTTCGCGCCGGAATTGGAATCGAACCAAGGACACTCAGGCTCGCGACACTTCGCCCATGGAAATTCATATAGTTCATGCCACTCCGCCCAGTGCCACTCTCTCTAACAGTGACTGTGTTCGTCCCACAAATAGTGTGCGTCGACATCGCAGCAACTCCCGTCAAGTCGCAAGTGATTTTGTACCAGTGTCAGTTCACGTTGCACGAGACACTCGCTCTTGTCGTCAGCAGGGCAATAAACTTTTTGTGGACTTGGACATTAATGGCAAAGTGATACCATTCCAGCTCGATACTGGGGCTGCAGTTTCACTGATCAATCAAGACACTTACAAACTGTTGGGCACACCTCCGTTGCGTGCCGCAACTGTTAAGTTAACTACCTATTCAGGTCACAAGATCCCTGTGTTAGGACAGTGCAGCCTTCTTGCAACATACAAGGGACAAACAAAACTTGTGTCATTTTACGTCCTTCGTTCTTCTTCTGCAGTGAACTTGTTTAGTTTCGATTTATTTCAGTTGTTTAACTTGTCTATAGTAAATCAGGTCCTATCAGTGAACCAGACTGTGCCTTCCGACAGTGTTTCTCGTCTATGTGAAGAATTTGCAGACATTTTTGCACCGGGCCTCGGTTGTGCTAAGAACTATAAAGCACATTTGGAACTGAAAGTCAATGCGCAACCGAAATTTTTCAGAGCGCGCAATGTTCCCCACACATTGCGTGATGAGGTCGCAAAAACATTACACGATTTGGAATCACAAGGTGTAATTGAACGTGTGCAGGCTTCTCTCTGGGCATCACACTTAGTAATTTTGCCAAAACCCTGGGAAAATTGAGACTTTGTGTGGACTTCAAGGCAACAGAGAATCCACAACTAGTGATTGCAACTTTTCCTTTACCCTGCCCGGAAGATATTTTTGACAAATTGTGCCCGGGTAAATATTTTTCGAAGTTGGACCTAGCAGATGCGTACTTGCAAATACCGGTGGACGAAGAATCCCAGCGCGTTTTGGTGGTTAACACGCACCGTGGTTTGTATCGATTCAAACGACTGCCATTCGGGTGTGCATCCGCCCCTGCATTGCTTCAGCAATATCTACAAACTGTTTGTGCGTCAGTCCCTACTGCAGCAAACTATCTGGACGATACTGTGATCTCCGGAAAGACGGAAGAAGAACATTTAGCCAATCTCAGAACATTATTTCAGGTCTTGCGACAAAATGGTCTTCGCTTGCGGAAGGACAAATGTTTGTTTTTTGCTCGTGACTTACCCTACCTGGGACATGTACTCAATGCTCAATGCATACATCCCAGTCCCGAGCACCTCCGTGACATACAAGACTTGCCTTCGCTGCAGAATTTGAAGCAGCTACAGAGTGTGCTGGGAAAAATTAACTACGAGAGCAGTTCAATAAGTAATGCAACACATTTTTTTTCTCGGCCAATTTTGGTTGAAAAAACCGGAAATTTCTTGTGGAATATTTTCAAACATTCCCGCTTCGTCTCGTATAGTTTCATTGGCTTCCGACAGGTGGCAGCGCTGTACGGAGCTGTTAAAATGGCGTCTGTAACGAATGTGTGTTGCAAACAATGGGCAGTGATCGAGTTTCTTTTGGCAGAAAACCAGGGCATCTCAGATATTTATAGGCGCTTGCAGAATGTCTACGGTGATCTGGCAGTGGACAAAAGCACGGTGAGTCATTGGGCAAAGCGTGTGTCATCATCGCCGCAAGGTCAAGCAAGACTGTCTGATCTCCCGCGTGCGGGCCGGCCGTGCACAGCTGTGACTCCTGCAATGGCGGAGCGTGCGAACACACTCGTTCGAGATGATCGACGGATCACCATCAAACAACTCAGTGCTCAACTTGACATCTCTGTTGGTAGTGCTGTCACAATTGTTCACCAGTTGGGATATTCAAAGGTTTGTTCCCGCTGGGTCCCTCGTTGTCTAACCGAACACCATAAAGAGCAAAGGAGAACCATCTGTGCGGAATTGCTTGCTCGTCATGTGGCTGAGGGTGACAATTTCTTGTCAAAGATTGTTACAGGCGATGAAACATGGGTTCATCACTTCGAACCTGAAACAAAACGGCAATCAATGGAGTGGCGCCACACCCACTCCCCTACCAAGAAAAAGTTTAAAGCCATACCCTCAGCTGGTAAAGTCATGGTTACAGTCTTCTGGGACGCTGAAGGGGTTATTCTGTTTGATGTCCTTCCCCATGGTCAAACGATCAACTCTGAAGTGTATTGTGCTACTCTTCAGAAATTGAAGAAACTACTTCAGCGTGTTCGTAGGCACAAAAATCTGAACGAACTTCTCCTTCTTCATGACAACGCAAGACCTCACACAAGTCTTCGCACCCGAGAGGAGCTCACAAAACTTCAGTGGGCTGTTCTTCCTCATGCACCCTACAGCCCCGATCTCCCACCATCGGATTTCCATATGTTTGGCCCAATGAAGGACGCAATCCGTGGGAGGCACTACGCGAATGATGAAGAAGTTATTAATGCAGTACGACGTTGGCTCCGACATCGACCAGTGGAACGGTACTGTGCAGGCATACAGGCCCTCATTTCAAGGTGGCGTAAGGCCGTAGCATTGAATGGAGATTACGTTGAAAAATAGTGTTGTGTAGCTAAAAGATTGGGGAATAACCCGGTGTATTTCAATGCTGAATAAAACAACCCCTGTTTCAGAAAAAAAATGTGTTGCATTACTTATTGAACTGCCCTCGTATTATCATCGCTATGTTCCGCATGCCTCTTCGATTTCAGCTCCGCTTCATCGCTTACGCCGTAAAGGTGTTCCGTTCGTCTGGACGACAGAATGCGAACGTGCCTTTCGCCAGTTGAAATCAGTGTTGCTTTCCAATACTTGCCTTACGCCATTCAATCCCCAGAAGCCCCTTTTGTTGATGGTGGATGCATCGGATTTTGGGATCGGTGCTGTGCTTGCGCACAAAGATGGATCGCACGATCGCCCTATTGCCTTTGCATCCAAATTGCTCTCGTCTGCACAACGAAATTATTCACAGATCGAGAAAGAAGTATTGGCTCTTGTATTTGGTGTTACAAAGTTTCATGATTTCTTGTATGGTCATCACTTTACCATCATCACAGACCACAAACCTCTGACATCGTTTTTTCATCCGACCAAGCCTGTACCTCCACGTACAGTGCAGAAATTCATTCGCTGGTCTATTTTCCTCTCGCAGTACCGCTACGATATCTTGTATCGGTCCACTGCTAAGCATGGAAACGCCATTGCGTTGTCCCGTTTGCCTGTTGCTGAGGATAGAGCATTCGATTCCTCCGAACTTGCTTGCATGTTTATTGATTCGGAAACCGATGACGTGGTCGAATCGTTTCTGATTGATTTTCGTCGTGTAGCTACAGCCACAGCTGCCGACCCTGTCCTTGCTACCGTTGTGCATTTTGTTGCTACGCAATGGCCCTTGTCAAAGTCACGGATCGGGGATCCGTTGGTTCGCCGATTTTATGCTCACCAGGACGTGGTGTTTTGCTGGTGCGTTCTGATAATGATCAGTCCAGGGTTGTGGTCCCACGTTCGTTACAGTCCTCTGTCTTACAGCTTCTCCACCAAGGACATTGGAGTATAGTGAAAACGAAACAACTTGCTCGTCAGCACTGTACTTGGTTTGGAATCGATGCCGCGATTACGAATATGGGCTCTTCTTACATGGCGTGTGCCGAACAACAATCAGCACCGCCGCGGAAATTCTTTGCATGGCCAAAAGCCACTTCCCCTTGCAAACGCTTACACATCGATTTTGCTGGTCCATTCTGGAATGTTCGATGGTTGGTTGTGGTAGATTCATTCAGTAATTTTCTTTTTGTTGTCCGGATGTCTTCCACGACGTCATCTGCCACCATCCAAGCGTTACCTGCTATCTTTTGCATTGAAGGGCTTCCACAGGCTATTGTTTCCGACAATGGCCCACAATTCATGTCCACAGAATTTCAGTCATTCTGCAAGGCCAATGGTATTCAACATCTGACGTCCGCGCCGTTTTCGCCACAGTCAAACGGTGCCGCTGAACGATTGGTCAGGACTTTCAAGTCACAGATGTTGAAGTTGAAAGAGTCGCATTCTTGGGAGGATGCGTTATTGCCTTTTTGTCCTCGTATCGCTCTCAGCCCCGAGAAGGTCGCTCAGCGGCTGAGTTGCTTCACGGTCACCCTCATCGAACCTTGATGTCTTTGCTACATCCGCCGCATCAGGTTCCTGTGCAGCGGCAGACACCTGCTTTTGCCCAAGGCGACGCTGTCTACTACCGCCACTATCGAGGTTCACGGCGTTGGCTCGAAGGGCGCATTCTTCGCTGCCTCCGCCGCACTATGTATCTGGTTTTGGCGGCCTCTGGTGAGGTGCGTCGGCATCTCAATCAGTTGCGCCTCTGTCGTCGCATGGGATCTGCCGCTCCCCGTCTGCTTCCAGCGATGGTGCCGTCCGGTCAGTGCCCTGGGGACCCATCTACTGGCTCGTCTTGGCCCCAGGTATTACTGATGCTGCCTTCCATTTTGCCCCATGGTGACGCGCCGCCGCCGCCGCCTGTTCTCCCTCTGGTGACGCCCGCAGTGGACGTGTCGCTGCAAATGCCGGGCGCCTCCCTGGGTCACGCGCCGCCGATCGCTTCCCGTGACCAGTTGTCCCCCGACATGGAACTCTTGCCTGCTCCGGACCATATGTCGTCTTTGCCCGTCGGGTACCCCGGCCCGATGGAGGTCGACCCTTCGGCCCCTCCTGTCTCTCTGCGGGCCCATACACCGCACGTTGGCGTGCACCCTGGAGCAGGTTTTCAGGCATTTCCTAGCTCCCCGCAGTCCGAATGGCAGGGTGCGGGTGGCACAGCCTCGCCTGTTGTTAGCTCCCCACCTCGTCGCATACATCAACATGGGGTCCTCCCCACGGCGGGCGGAAGCCTTATGCCACAACCGTACGCTGATTTGCGGGGGAGGAATGTGGTGTCACCGCCAGACACCACACTTGCTAGGTGGTAGCCTTTAAATTGGCTGCGGTCCGTTAGTATACGTCGGACCCGCGTGTCGCCACTATCAGTGATTGCAGACCAAGTGCCGCTACACGGCAGGTCTAGAGAGACTTCCTAGCACTCGCCCCCAGTTGTACAACTGACTTTGCTAGCGATTGTTCACTGACAAAATACGCTCTCATTTGCCGAGATGATAGTTAGCATAGCCTTCAGCTACGTCATTTGCTATGACCTAGCAAGGCGCCATGTTTAGTTACTATTGATATTGTGAATAATGTACAGTCAAGAGTGACGTTCACCATTTATGGATTAAAGTTAAGTATTCCACCAGCTACGTTTGTTTTTTCTAAAGTCTAATTTCCTTGTCCTGTTCCAGACCTCACGCCAGCCTGCGTGAGCTAAAACGCATGCCTTTCGGCTTCCTCTAGTAACCCGGTGTTGGCTCTCCTGCCAACCCACAACACATACAATAGTATCTAATCATTTATAGTCAAATTATTCCAGTACTTCTGCCAATGAAATGAGAAACAGAAACTCACATTCACACTCTTTTCGTCCAGCCTATAATACTAAAACATTTAAGTTGTTATGTATCTTTAAGACCCAGATGTCCAAGACTTTGGAGAAACACCCACAGAGATGGTTCTAACACTGGTTTACAGCACTTACATGCCAATGACTGTTGATGGAATGGCTGCCATAATCATGGTCACCACAAACATACTATAATCCATTTTGTCATGCCATAAGACAGTAAAAACCCAGTGGTACTTCACGAGTGCCCTCATATGGACTTGATAATACACTGCTACCCTGGCTCAATTTTGGCAGCCATCCAGTCACAAAGGTGCCATCATTTATATTATTACAAATGAAGCAGGAGATGTCACTGACCACCATAACCAGCTGTGTCCATTTCTGGTAGCAAGTGTAGGCATCTCCTCAGAAAGGGTGGCCACAGCGACACTCCCTGCCACTTTTGGCCACTCCACATTAGCACATTCCAGAGAAAATAATTGGGCTATTCTTTGAGCCACATATCTTTTCTTGGGGATGTCATTCAGCAAAAGGCATCATTATGTCAGGACACTTTTTGTTGCCCTCTGAGCAACAATCATAACCAACACAGGTCACTCACCAAGTCACCGGACCAGAATCAGGTATCTCCTCTGACTTTCCAGCTGAACTTCCTTTAGGAACCTGATACCATCTCCTTCCAGGAAGTCACAGCTGCTACCAGAATTCGTGACATCTACACACTGGCCATTTACTGCAGTCTGATCTCATCCCTGGACACTAATTAGGCTAGTTAATCCTACGCCCATCTGCTGTAGTGGGGATGTAAGTGGTATCTATTCTGAAAAATGTAGTGGTAGTGCACAGTATTCAAAGCAGCCTGCAGAGCTGTTTGGTAGCACTAGTGAGTACATGCAAATTCACACTGTCTATCTTTCCTCTGCTTACTCACCATCATTTAGCAAAAGGGTGTACCACTGGATTTGGCTGCAACGAATGAGAGTGATGCTGGCCATGAAAGAAGTGGGTGACTTCACAATTTGAGCTACTCTTTCATCACCTAACCACACACTGCATATCAACTGAGTTTTGCTTTTGGATTTCTGTATGGACAACTGGGGCCTATTCTGCTGTGCACACCATCTTGGCCTTGTATCTGGATTTTTTCTCTCTGGATACAGTACAGAACCATCAATATGCCATTTTGGACTATGACTGTCAAAGAACTGGTAAAGTACTCTGTGGACTTGTGTGAGAGTGTTCATTAGCTGTGTGTATCATTAATACTCTCTGTTTTTTGTGAACTCATATGTCTTCAACTTGATAATTAATTTATTTTGTCACATGATGTTGCTCTCCATCTCTCCTGAGATGATTTGACAGGGACATGGCCTTGCCAGCTACTAATTGGCACCCTTTTAAGGGTTTGCATCTTATGTCCTAACAACTCATTTTCATATATGGCATCCAAGTGCAAGTGACACCACGAACTGCAGGACAGTGATTCTCAGAACACTCTGTCTGCAAGTCCTGCAGTTGATGTGCTAACGACACAGAGCTATGTTGTACATGAAAAATCTTGTCATTCATACCTGTGTGTTCCTCCCATGTGCCCCAATTAAATAACATATCCACAACATTATTCACCACTGCCTATGCCAGAGCATTCTTTGGATCCACATGACTCTTCCCTCATGATTTTTACTTCAGAGAAAGCCTTCTTCACAGCATTGGTAACAATATTTGTCACTGAGAGCACACTATGTACCTTCATTTCAGATAACAGTCTTTATTTTATATCTTCAAAATTTAAGTTTTTTGTCATAGAAATGGAATCCAACCATGGGCTTATTTCACCTAGTTTCCAATATAGAGGTCAAGTGTTGGTGACAATGTTCAACATATAAATGCAGAAAGTGATGGAGACCAAGTCAGCACGGGAAACCCTCATCAGTTTTTTGGCCACATATTATTACACTCTCATCAATGGTTGAAGCCAGCAGAAATCCAGCACAGATGTCAGTGCCAGTAACTGCTTGTTCTGTTCCCTGTAGCACTGCCAGCTGCGACAGAACAGCAGCAAATGCTCCTCTTTGTGGGCTCTTAGGGCTGAACATACACTTTCAGACAGACTCAAGAGTGGATTCCAAGCAACAGAGGATTTCTGTTGCTGTCTGTCAAGGATGGACAGTTCACTTGCCACCACAGTGAGCAGTGACCAGAAGACATCTTTCTAACAACATAGCCTCAAGCAGGATACCAATAGTTATCATAGTAGTACCCATGAGTATTACAATCTCTCTCTGCCTCACCACTAATATCTACACCATCATCATAGCCATCCGTCACTGCCACAGCCACCAAGATCAAGAAAACAAGGGTGAACAGATTGGCAGTGAAGGGGGTGGACCCTCTGCCACTGAGCAAATCCACCACTTCAACCACGACACCCTTGACTTCAAAATAGACTACCAGAACACCCTCAGTAGAACTGGCCTATGGCCACCAGCTCCCAGGATACAGAAGTTTCTGGTAGGGATTTCAGGGACAACCTGTTCCCTCCCACGATAAACTGGATTTCATACAGGACTTCTTCACCAGGCTGTTGTGATCTTCAGACCCAAGACTGGCCTTGTGCAGCCCTCCAGATGAGTCTCACTTGTTCAAGCCTCTTCCTCCCTGCATAACAACTACATCCTACATCCATTTGAACCTGCTAACATAGTCAAACCCTTTGGTGTCACTAAACAACTTTTACTCTCTATACTCCCCTCAGTCACCAAATCAATGATTCCTTGATGCCTCAGTATGCCTTGTACCAGCACATGTTGGGCTATAAATTTATCTTTTTTCCCCCATTTGATTCAGTACATTGTCAGCATTTATCTGTTCTACTCATCTAATCTTCAGCATTCTCTTGTAACACCATGTTTCAAATATATTCAGTTCTGTTCTTGTCTGAGCTGCCATCTGTCATAACTCCCTTTCCATGCAAGGACACTCTCCAGACAAATACTTTCAGAAAAAAACTTCCTAGGACTTAAATTTATATTAGCTGTTAGAATATTTCCTTTTTACATTAATGCATTTCTTGCTATTGCCTTGTCTGTATTTAAATGCTCTGTACTTCAGCCATCACAAGTTACTTTGCTGCCCAAATAACAGAATTAATGTAATGCTTATAGTACCTCATTTCTTATTCCGATTCCCTCAGCAAAGACTGACTTTATCTGATTACATTTATTTACCCTCACTTTACTTTTGTTCATGTTTATCTTATAACTTCTTTAAAAGGCGCTATCCATTCCTCGTAAATGTTGTTTCAAGTCCTCTGCTGTCTGACATAATTACGGTGTCATCTGCACACCAAAAAGTTTTTATTTCTGCTTTCAGAACTTTAATTCCCTTTCCAAATTAATCCTGGTTTTCATACAGCACTTCTTCAGTCTGCAGACTGGAAACATCAGGGATAGGCTACAATACTGTCTCACTTCCTTCTCAACTACTGCTTCCTTTTCTTGTGCTTCAACTCTTTATAACTGTGATCTGGTTTCTGTACCTGTTGTCAATAATATTTTACTCTTGGTTATAATAGAGGGAAACATTCCACGTAGGAAAAATATATCTAAAAACAAAGATGATGTGTCTGTCATCCTGCCAGCACTTTCATTTGGTAAGTCACATCATCTTTGTTTTTAGATATATGTTACTCTTGGTATTATATCCCTGCTACCTTCAGAATTTCAAACAGTGTATTCCACTAAACATTGGCAAAAGTTTTCTATATATCTACGAATGCTGCAAACATAGGTTTCCCTTTATTTTATAACATAAATATGAGGCTTGTATTGCCTCACAGGTCCCTTCTTCGAAACCCAAACAGATCTTCCTTACTATCAGCTTCTAGCAGCTATCCTATCCTTCTGTAGATAATTCATGTAAGTATTCTGTAACCATGACTTACTGAGCTGATGGTTTGGTAATATTTCCACTTGCCTTCTTTGGAATAATAATTATTATATTATTGTTGAAGAACCACTTGCATGAATATCAAGAGCTTAGATGGAAACCCAGTTCTAAGCAAAGAAGGGAAAGCAGAAAGGTGGAAGGAGTATATAGAGGGTCTATACAGGGGCGATGTTCTTGAGGACAATATTATGGAAATGGAAGAGGAGGTAGATGAAGATGAAATGGGAGATATAATACTGCGTGAAGAGTTTGACAGAGCACTGAAAAGACCTAAGTTGAAACAAGACCCTGGGAGTAGACAACTTACCATTAGAGCTACTGACAGCCTTGGGAGTGCCAGTCCTGACAAAACTCTACCATCTGGTGAGCAAGATATATGAGACAGGCGAAATTTCCTCAGACTTCAAGAAGTATATAATATTTCCAATCCCAAAGAAAGCAGGTCTTGACAGATGTAAAAATCACCGAACTATCAGTTTAATAAGTCACAGCTGCAAAATAGTAATGCGAATTCTTTACAGACAAATGGAAAAACTGGTAGAAGCTGACCTCGGGGAAGATCAGTTTGGATTCCGTAGAAATGTTGGAACACGTGAGGCAATACTGACCTTACGTCTTATCTTAGAAGAAAGATTAAGGAGAGGCAAACCTACGTTTCTAGCATTTGTAGACTTAGAGAAAGCTTTTGACAATGTTAACTGGAATACTCTTTCAAATTCTGAAGTGGCAGGGGTAAAATACAGGGAGCAAAAGGTTATTTACAATTTGTACAGAAACCAGATGGCAGTTATAAGAGTTGAGAGACTTGGAAGGGAAGCAGTGGGTGGGAAGGGAGTGAGACGGGGTTGTAGCCTCTCCCCGACGTTATTCAGTCTGTATTGAGCAAGCAGTAAAGGAAACAAAAGAAAAGTTTGGAGTAGGTATTAAAATCCATGAAGAAGAAATAAAAACTTTGAGGTTCGCCGATGACATTGTAATTCTGTCAGAGACAGCACAGGACTTGGAAGAGCAGTTGAACGGAATGGACAGTGTCTTGAAAGGAGGGTATAAGATGAACATCAACAAAAGCAAAACCAGTATAATGGAATTTAGTCTAATTAAGTCGGGCGATGCTGAGGGAATTAGATTAGGAAATGAGACACTTAAAGTAGTAAAGGAGTTTTGCTATTGGGGAGCAAAATAACTGATGATGGTCGAAGTAGAGAGGATATAAAATGTAGACTGGCAATGGCAAGGAAAGCGTTTCTGAAGAAGAGAAATTTGTTAACATCGAGTATAAATTTAAGTGTCACGAAGCCGTTTCTGAAAGTATTTGTATGGAGTGTAGCCATGTATGGAAGTGAAACATGGACGATAAATAGTTTAGACAAGAAGAGAATAGAAGCTTTCGAAATGTGGTGCTAGAGAAGAATGCTGAAGATTAGATGGGTAGATCACATAACTAATGAAGAGGTATTGCATAGAATTGGGGAGAAGAGGAGTTTGTGGCACAACTTGACCAGAAGAAGGGATCGGTTGGTAAGACATGTTCTGAGGCATCAAGGGATCACCAATTTAGTACTGGAGGGCAGCGTGGAGGGTAAAAATCATAGAGGGAGACCAAGAGATGAATACACTAAGCAGATTCAGAAGGATGTAGGCTGCAGTAGGTACTGGGAGATGATGAAGCTTGCACAGGATAGAGTAGCATAGAGAGCTGCATCAAACCAATCTCAGGACTGAAAACCACAACAAAAACAACAACAACAACAACAACAACAATTGTTGAAGTCTGAGGTTATTTTGCCTATCTGTATGCCTTACATATGAGATTGAATAGTTTTGTTATGGCTAGCTCTCTTGATGATCTGAACAATACTGATGCAGTGTTATCTACTCCAGAGGACTTGGTTCATGATAAGTCTTTTAGTTCTTTCAAATTATGCTTGCAGTATCAAATCTGCCATTTCATCTTCATTTACTCCTTCTCCTAGTTTCTATAATATTGTTTTCAAGTTCATGCTCTTATATGGACACTCTACACACTCCTTCCACCTTTTGGTCATCACTTCTTTGCTTATCACTGGCTTGCCATCTGAGTTATTAATATTCACACAGGTGCTTCACTTTTCTGCAAATACTCTTTAATTCTCCTACTTGCTGCATTTATCTTTCTCCTATTCATGCATGCTTCTACAGTCCTTCATTTCTCCTCTAGCCATACCTGATTTGTCAGTTTGTCAATCTCATTTTTTAGATGTCTTTATTCCCTTTTCTCTGCTTCATTTTAATATTTTCTCCTATTATCAAGTAGATTGAGTATCTAATGCGTTATCCAAAGATTTATACTGGGGCTTGTCTTTTTGTCAATTTCATCCTATGCTGGCTTCACAATTTCATCTCTAACAGCTATCCATTGTTGTTCTATTGTGTTCCTTGTCCCTCTTTCAGCCCATCATTTTCTAATGCTCCATCGAAACTCTCAATAACCTCTGGTTCTTTCAAGTTTCCTACATCAAATCAAACTTAATTTTCTGCCTTTCTGCAATTTCTTCAGTTTCAATTTGCAGTTCATAACAAATAAATTATGGCCAGAGTCCAAATACGATCTAGAAAACATTTTGCTTTTTAAAATTTTGTTTCTAAATCTTTGCTTTACCTCTATATAATCTATTTGAAATCTTTCAATGCCTCCAGTTTTCTTTCCTGCATACAACCTTAGCTTATAATTCTGACACCAATTATTCACAATGTTCAAATTATGGTCAGTGCAAAATTGTACCAATTGGCTTCCCCTTTCACTCCTCTTCACCAGTCCATTTCCAGATGTGAACACCGTACAGACTCCCTTATGGAAGACATAGAGACAGGCATCCCTGATGTTGACACACAACTGAAGAAGTAGGAAACCAAAAGTCTCCAGGTCTGGATGTAATCCAAATTCAGTTTTACAGAGGATACTCTTTGACATTGGCCCCTTACTTACAAGGGGAACCTGCGATGTTGGGGTCACAGATTTACTTCAGACTTTTTACACCTTTAGTAGGCCATTAAAAAAACATAATGTGCAAGTAGTACACTGTAATACTCTGGCAATTCCGAGAAAATCACAACAGAAGTTTTATGCATCTATTACATAATGGATGTATCTGTTCGTATGTGCTAGATGTTGGAGTTCATGGTGGTCACGTGATTAGCATTCAAGCTTTCTAAGACAAATGTGTATGAGGTGACAAGAGTGACTCCCGCTCAAACTCACTTTTTAAACTATATATTTTTTTCATCACTGGTCATATTATTTAATTTATATGACATTAGAGAGATAATATAATTAAAACACTCATGTATTTCCATGATGTTTTAATGAATTCATGTTATTTGACTACTTACTATTTTTAACTAAATTTAATTATTAGAACAATTATAACTATCGACAAGTAAATGAAGAAATGCATAGAGTTTTCCTGAAAATGTATGCCTGTCGTGATTTGCTAAATCCCTTATACATGCAATCTGGTAAGGTACCCAGAACTACTTTGCACCTTGACACTTCGAGCTGCAGACATAGAGGCAGGCCCCATTTGGCAGTTAATATGCATAGCAGTGCAGCATTGCTTACGTAGCATGAAAGAATAGCGTAGGCACAATTTTTTGAATATCACAGAATTTACACTTGTACTACAAAAATGAAGGGTTGAGCAGGAGTTGAACTGTCACCTCATACACATTCATCTTACGAAGCTCAATCGCTAAGCAGTTGACCACCATAAACTCTAATGTCAGGACTTAGGCAGAGATACATCAGTTACATAGCAGACGTGTGAAACTTCTCTTGCGATTTTCTCGGAATTTCCAGCTAGCTGCACATTACGTTGTTTTAATGCTTATTAAAGGTATGCAGAGTTTGAAGTAAATCTGTGATCCCAACAGCGAGGCCTCCTCTTGTTAGCTTGCATTTATATGTACCTATCACCCAGTGCAAAGTCCGAAGCAACTGGGAAAAAAATGCAGGTGACTCATCTACATAAGAAGAGTAAAAGAATGGACCCTTAACATTTACTTGCTGTGGAATGCTTACGCATATTCTAAATTCAAATAATATAATTAATTTCCTTGGGACAGAAGAGCTTCTGTCCACAAATCAGCAAGGATTTAGAAAGCATTACTGATGTAAAATTCAGCTTGCCGTGGATCAAGAGTAACAGGCAGATTGCGTATTCCTAGACTTTTGGAAAGCGTTTCACACAGTGCCACACTTGTAGACTGTTAATGAATGTCGGAGCATAGGGAATAGGTTCCCATATATGTGATTGCCTTGAAGACTTCATAAGTAATAGTACCCAGTACATTGCCCAGGACATTCAGTGTTCATCAGAGGCAACATTATCATCAGGGGTGCCCCTAGGAAGTGTGACAAGACTGCTCTTGTTCTTTCGACACAAAAGTAATCTGACAGGTAGAGTGAGCAGCAATTTGAAACTGTTTGCTGATGATGCTGTAGGGTATGGGAAAGTGTCATTGTTGTAGGAGGATACAGCATGACTTAAGCAGATTTTCTATTTGATGTTATGAATGGCAGCTTGCTTTAAATGTAGAAAAATGTAAGTTAATGGAGATAAGTATGCAAACCACTCCTGTAATGTTTGTATGCAGAATTAGTGATGTGCTGTTTGCCACACTCACACTGATTTAATATTCAGACATAATGTTGAAAAGCAGTATGAAATGTGATGATTACCTAACGTTGGTAGTAAGGAAGGCGAATGGTCAGCTTTGGTTTTGTGGACGAATTTTACAGAAGTACAGGTCATCTATAAAGAAGACCCCATGAAGAACACTAGTGTGGCACACTCTCAGCCCTGCTTCAGTGTTTGGGATCACCACTAGGTGAGATTAAAAGGAACCATTGATGCATCTCAAAGCAATGCAACTAGATTTGATAGCAGTGGTTTCGTTCAACACTTGAGTATTATGGAAATGCTATGTGAACTCAAATGAAAATTACTGGAGGGAAGAACACACTCTTCTGATGAAACACTACTGAGAAATTTAGAGAACGAGAATTTGCAGCTGACTGTAGAAAGATTCTACATTTCATTTAAGCACCGCACAGACAAGATAAGAGAAATCAGGGTTTGTACAGAGGTATGCAGTAATTTCTCCCTCACTCTATTCACAAGTGAAACAGGATGAGACATTTAGAGAGCACACTTATGTGAGCAACAAGATAGCATTTGGCTTACATATGCAAAAGGAGGGACACAATATTTGTAACATTGACTGACAATTAAAAATTTTACATCAAGCTGAAAAAAAAGTAGACTGTTAAACGTTCTAGAGGAAGCTAGAGATTTATATTACAAAATAGAAAGAACCAGACAAACTCAATGTACTGAATGAGTTTGCAACAGATGCGTATGATAATATACATGACGATCTATTCAAGTGAGGTAATGAGGTAATTGCTGTTTTCTACACCCATGCTCATACTGTTGATGGGGCCTCCCTGCGACTTAGCTTCACTGTGTTGACAAGGCCATGTCTTCACTTTCTATCATCTACCTAACAGATGTAAATATCTCATAACCTCAAGACGAGTGCCAGCGAGCATCAGCAAAAAGCAATCTTTGTCCATGTCATCGCTTCTAAGCTGATGGGCAGTGATGTAAACATCTAGCAGCCAGAAGTACAGGGCCAGCCATTGGAATTTTCACCGTAAGGATTGCTCCATTGTTTCTTTTATTACAAAGACCTTATATTGTTTCAAACGTCGTTTTACTCATTAACGACTTGTAATCTACCTTTATATTTTGTGTAAAACTGACTGTCGTAATAATTGTCATATTTTATGGTTTTCAAACGTTAAAATTATTTTATAGATGATGCATGCATCAGTTTGACAACATATGAACATCTATTTACAAAATGCCAGTCATCAGTATGATCCACATATATTTTGATAATAACTTACTTAGCTCACAAGGAGACCTATTGTAATAGGAATTTACTTAGGCCAAGTAAAACTAGTTTAAATCTTTTTACTTACTTTAAGGTCTAAATATAAGCTTTTTACTGCTATCTGTAGCATATGAAAATGATCAATGTGGCTGTAACTAGTTACGACTGTTTCATGAAAGAAGTGACTGTGTCCACAAATAAATAGAAATTATAAAAAGTAAATTACCATCTCCTTAAACAAAATGTTGCTTTTCCAAAAAATGTGTCCAGACAAGCTTATCGAGGAGAGTTACCGCTTATTACTCAGTAATATGATTTTATCAGTACTGCTTTCCGACATGTGGAATTTGACTCAGGATCACATGCATTTTTGTTAAGAAGAGATGTTGTTGTTGTGGTCTTCAGTCCAGAGACTAGTTTGATGCAGCTCTCCATGCTACTCTATCCTGTGCAAGCTTCTTCATCTCCCAGTACCTACTGCAACCTACATCCTTCTGAATCTGTTTAGTGTATTCATCTCTTGGTCTCCCACTACAATTTTTAAACCTCCACGCTGCCCTCCAATACTAAATTGGTGATCCCTTGATGACTCAGAATATGCCCTACCAACCGATCCCTTCTTCTAGTCAAGTTGTGCCACAAATTTCTCTTCTCTCCAATTCTATTCAATACCTCCTCATTAGTTATGTGATCTACCATCTAATCTTCAGCATTTTTCTGTAGCACCACATTTCAAAAGCTTCTATTCTCTTCTTGTCTAAACTATTTATCATCCACGTTTCACTTCCATACATGGCTACACTCCATACAAGTACTTGCAGAAACGACTTCCTGACACTTAAATCTATACTCGATGTTAACAAATTTCTCTTCTTCAGAAACGCTTTCCTTGCCATTGCCAATCTATATTTTATATCCTTTCTACTTCAACCATCATCAGTTATTTTGCTCCCCAAATAGCAAAACTCATTTACTATTTTAAGTGTCTCATTTCCTAATCTAATTCCTGCAGCATCACCCAATTTAATTTGACTACATTCCATTATCCTCATTTTGCTTTTGTTGATGTTCATCTTATACCCTCCTTTCAAGACTCTGTCCATTCTGTTCAGCTGCTCTTCCAAGTCCTTTACTGTCTCTGACAGAATTACAATGTCATCGGCGAACCTCAAAGTTATTATTTCTTCTCCATGGATTTTGATTCCTACTCCGAATTTTTCTTTTGTTTACTTTACTGCTTGCTCAATATACAGATTGAATAACATCGGGGATAGGATACAACCCTGCCTCACTCCCTTCCCAACCATTCCTTCCCTTTCATGCCCCTCGACTCCTATAACTGCCATCTGGTTTCTCTACAAATTGTAAGTAGCCTTTTGCTCCCCGTATTTTACCCCAGCTACCTTCACGATTTGAAAGAGAGTATTCCAGTCAACATTGTCAAAAGCTTTCTCTAAGTCTACAAATGCTAGAAATGTAGGTTTGCCTTTTCTTAATCTATTTTCTAAGATAAGTCGTAGGGTCAGTATTGCCCCACATGTTCCAACATTTCTACGGAATCCAAACTGATCTTCGCTGAGGTCAGCTTCTACCAGTTGTTCCATTCGTCTGTAAAGAATTCGTGTTGGAAGAAGAGATAAGAAATTTTTTTTAATTTAAGTTCTAACATAAATTGGCAGTAAATAATTAAAGAATCAGAGGTCCCAAATTTTTTTAAATGTATTGAAAATGTATCTACTGTGATTTTAAACAGTGATGAAGAACATGTTTTAAACATTGGTTTACAACATAGTGTAAGGAAAAACTAGGCCAGAGCTACAATTAAAATAAATAAATAAATAATACAGTAGCTGAGATTCAAGTTTTTGTTAACAACATGTAATCTCAGCTACTGTATTTTTTTTATTGTAGCTCCGCCTAGGTTTTCCTTACACAATGTTGAATATGTATATAATCCCAGGTGTCAGGAGTAAGATGCCACCATAAGAAGTTCCTGCTAAATTAACAGTGGGGGTGAGCATCACACAATAACATCTTTTCTTGCCTATCAGCTGAGACATACTAGACATAAACAGTAGTTTGACAGCACTTTTTAAACATCATTAATTTATACTGAATAACATTCACATAGTTCAGTATTCACATAATTCAGTATTCTAAAGTTTGTAGTTCATATAACACAATAAAATTAAATTCCAGTGCTAGGTTAAAAACACAGAATTCCCTGAGATTTTATAAAATTCCTGAAACACCCCAAGATTCCATTATTTATCCAGGTAAAATGTAATTCCCTGAAAATTCCAGGTTTCACAGACGAATCACAACCTTGGATTAATGTGGCAGGAGAAGTTAGGAAAATTGTGTAGATGTGAACAGTCCATTCCAGCAGTCAAAAACAAAATGTTCATAGAAAGGCCACAGAATCTTTCACACAAAGAAGTCACTGAGGAAAAAGTAATTCAAAAACTAAATACTAAACTTGAAGATTAGAAAGTTCTCATGATTGAGGCAGACAAGGGGAGTACAGCTGATTCATGATAACAATTACATTCGAATGACAGAAAAGTTTTTTTAAAAGAAGGATAATACTGGAAACATTGAAAAGGACCTGGTAGAGAGATTCCAGAAATAATTAAACTAGAGCATATATAATCTAAATATTCTGTTTCCAGTTAAAGATAAAAGGTATCTAAAGGTGATGAATGCACAGACACCTGTCCTGAGGGCACAAATTAAATGGCATAAAGAAGAGAAATCAATCAGGCCGGTCGTTAACAATATACATTGTCCTACACATAAAATTAATAGGGAGCTCAACAAAATAATGAAAACAAATTTTATTTATGAAGAATGCTACAACATTAAAAACAGTGTGGCACATGAATACACGTTGCTCTTGCAAATGAATATGACATGGTAACCATAAACACAATACACAACAAAATTAAAAAGAATGTAAAGAAAAGAAATAAACCACACGCACAGTCATGAGGATAACATCAATTACGCTGCTGTGAAGTACACAGGCAAATCATCACACAGAACTGAGCAAATATTTTGGAGGAACAGGATTAAAATTGTGTTCATGATGCCTAACACTGATCAACAATTAAAAATTTTGAGTTAAAAGAAAGTAGCTGGTTAGACATTTTAGAAGAACTAGAGATTTATATTACGAAACTGAAGGAACTGGACAAACTCCTCAATGACAGAATGAGTTTGCAACAAATGCATACTTTAATATTTATGATGATCTATTCAGTTGGGGTAGTTGATGTTTCCTACATACATGCTTCAAATTGCTGATGAGGCCTCCCTGTGATCAAGTGCTGTAAATGTGCTGCCCTGGCCATGTCCTCACTTCCTTGCATCAGTGCACCAAATGTAAAACCACACAGCCAAAATAGGAGTGCCAGTGAGTTGCTGCAGAAAGCCAATCTTATTTGTCATCACTTCTAAGCTTATGGGCAGTGATGTAAACATGACAGCCAGAAGTATCGGGCCATCAGCTGTTGCAAATTTGCTCCATTGTTTCTTTTATTATATAGGCATTACACTGTTTTAAATATGACTTTACTGATTTAATTACTGTAATCTATTTTTACATTTGATTGAAACATTGTTGTAATAATTGTCATATTTGATGGTTTTCAAAAGTTAAGGTTGTCTTATTTGTCTTATAGATGATGCATGCATCTAGTGCAAAGAGTAAAGGAGGAAAGGTACACTTTCTTGTATCTATAATTCGATGATTATTCCTAAGAGAATATTTGTTCAACAAATGCTGCTTTTAGGTATGATCCACATGTATTTTAATAACACTTTACTTAGCTCACAAGTAGACATATTTTGGTAGTACTGAACAGGCAGAATACGGCGCTGCAGTCAGCCATGCCTATATAAGACAACAAGTGTCTGGCACAGTTGTTAGATCAGCTACCGCTGACACAATGGCAGGTTATGAAGGTTTAAGTGAGTTTGAACGTGGTGTTATAGTCGGCACATGAGCGATGGGGCACAGCATCTTCAAGGTAGTGATGAAGTCGGGATTTTTCCATTGGACCATTTCACGCATGTACTGTGAATATCAGGAATCCGGTAAAACGCAAAATCTCTGACATCGCTGTGGCTGGAAAAAGATCATGCAAGAACGGAACCAATAATGACCGAAGAGAATCATTCAACATGACAGAAGTGCAATCCTTCCACAAATTGCTGCAGATTTCAATGCTGGGCCATCAACAAGTGTCAGCGTGCAAAACATTTAACGAAACATCATTGATATGGGCTTTTGGAGCTGAAGGCCCACTCGTGTACCCTTACGACTGCACAACACAAGGCTTTACACCTTGTGTGGGCCCGTCAATGCTGACATTGGACTGTTGACGACTGGAAACATGTTGCCTGGTCGGACGAGTCTCATTTCAAATTGTATAGAGTGGATGGACATGTACGGGTATGGAGAAACCTCATGAAACCATGAACCCTGCATGTCAGCAGGAGACTGTTCAAGCTCATGGAGGCTTTGGAATGGGGTGGGGTGTGTGCAGTTGGAGTCATATGGGACCCCTGATAAGTCTACACACAACTCTTGACAGGTGACACAAACGTAAGCATTCTGTATGATCACCTGCATCCATTCATGTCCATTGTGCATTCCAACTGACTCGGGCAATTCCAGCCCAAACGTCCAGAATTGCTACAGAGTGGCCCCAGGAACACTCTTCTGAGTTCAAACACTTCCTCTAGACACCAACATATTGGGATGTCTTGCAATGTGCTGTTCAGAAGAGATCTCCACCCCCTTGTACTCTTACGGATTTATGGACAGCCTTCCAAGATTCATGGTGTCAGTTCCTTCCAGCACTACTTCAGACATTAGCTGACGCCATGCCACATCGTGTTGCAACAGTTCTGCATGCTCGCGGGTGCCCTACACGATATTAGGCAGGTGTACCAGTTTTTTTGGTTATTTGGTGTAAATGTTCATCTAAATTAACTTTTTGAATAATTTCTTGTATTTCATAATACATTCTTTCAATCTCTTCATCATACGTGGAGCTAGTGGCTAGTTGGTTTTGTGTCTATCTTGGCTACTATAATGTGTTCTCTGTGCTGTTCATAGTAGCTCATCCACAGTCCTATATTGTCTGACAAAAAAAGCGAAGCACCCAGAAGGCTGTATCTTCACATGCATACACACCATTTGCAGGTGTGTAAATAATTAGTGTCAGCACTCTCTATGACTGGCAGAATGGTATAACATTATCAGCAGTATGTCTGCTATGTATAAGTTAATCAAAGAACAGGAGTCTTAGCTGAGGATCATGTAGCTGGCAAATGGCTGCAAGGCATCTGAATCAGGCAGATGAGGGAAAACTTGAAAGTGGTGCCAGGCAAGTGACTCATTACTTGAAAGCGGTCTGACATGCTGCTGTGAACTTAAGAGAGAGGGCAGGGATCAATTGCAGTGAGCCACCGAGCAAAAGTAGCCTGGAATTTCCTGTGTTGGTAAGGTACACTGTACTGTCATATGCTTGTCACTCCCAAGCAAATATGGACAAAGTCAGTCTGTGATAAAACTAAAGCTTCAAATTATACAAGAAATATTATCACAGTTACTAACATTTATGTGTAAGATTGTTAATAACAACAGCTAAAAACAAGCTATATATGCATATGGCACACCATCTGATAGGTCTTGAAGTCAGCTACAAAATTAGCATGTTTATCTTAATACTGAACAAACTAACAGTTGTAAATAAATTATTTTATAGTTATTAACTGAGTGTCAAAATGAAGTGTTCTTGTAAAACAATGGACAGTAAAGAGGTCAGAGGATTTTTGTTTTCTCTGAGTGCAGCAAGCTTTGTATGCACCACTCTGATGCTTGCCAGGAGACTGAGGAAGCATGGTGCCCCATGAGGAGTGCGCTAACCAGTTCATGTACTTCTGTCAGTCATGCTGAAGTCCAAACATGACATAATGTCTGTCACTGCAACTCGCACAATGGACTAGATAACTTTGTACACATATGCGTGGCTGACACATATACCACTGAACTTATAGCAGAGTATGATATATCAACTTTGAAAGCGAGTGAGATGATTTATCTGATATACGGGGTGGAAAGAAACAGTCTGGAAAGCTTGTAAGGGTGTTGCAGCATAGGTTGTGCTGAGAAATAATTATTAAGAAAGCAAATTTGATTATGAATTAATTGGCACTGAAGTTAGTGAATCAGGCCATTGCATACAAAAATTCAAGCGGCCCGCCAGGTACAATTAGCATCAGTTGCTCTCACAACACAGAGATTTGCACAAGAATGCTAAGCCTCTGGCTTATGAAAGACCCTTACTACCACCCCACGTCCAGGTTTACATCACTCACTTGTTCAGTTTTAGGGAACTAGCTAAAGAACATGTTTGGTGACACCGTCTCTGACAGGCCATTTGAATTAGCACACTCAATGACCTGAATGGCAAAATTCAATGCTAATTAGTTCAGAAATGGTTCAATGTATCAAATCTTTTCTTAATAATTATTTTTTACCACAATCTATCCTGCAACACCCTTACAAACTTTTTCACACTGTCTGAATAGGAAAATAATATACTTAAACAATTATTTAACCACAAAGGTATCTGTGACAAACGTTTACAAATTTTTTAATAACAACTGTAACAATTTAAGTACAAAGGAGACTGACCTATCATATAAGTGCTCATCAAGATGCACTGAGTGAGATACTTACATGTTTATTTAACTTACTTAACCAGTCTTAATGAGAGTGGAACCAAGTATTTAATTAAAGTAATCATAATTAATCACCCATGAGAGACACAGTATACGTTGGTAACAAAATCATATATCATAAACATCTCTTATATCGTAAGTTTTTCTACATTAAGTTACTGACTTTAACTAATTACTCAGAATTTCTCATGCTCTTCACTGTAATTAAATTCCCACTCAAGACACATAAATTTGGATATCATCAATGGAAGGTGCAGACCATTTCCTACAAAACTGAAATGCCATGTAAGTGTAGATTGTAACTTTGGAGACAGTCAACAAACACTGACTACTGCATTCACTATTTTAAATTTGAAATCATCATAATTAATATGGCGGGCAAACTACTTAACCAATTTTTTATTACAATACACAGTTTTAATCAGAATTTCAGTGCAGTTCTACTGACATCTCTGGTTTCAAGATCACATTTCTGTATCAAAAGTTGTAATTCAGAATGGTGATTTGTCTAACTCACTGGACAACGTAAATTCACAGAAATTACAGGGTTAGGGGAGCCAGTCTTATAAAAGGGGCTCACCATCTTTGTGTTGGGTCAGTCGTTTGGATGCAGTTGGAGAGGCAGTATCTGTGATGCTCTGGGCAGTGATTTAGCTGAAAGATTTTGCAGCCTACCAAGTTTTTCAGGATGGCACATTCAAAAACTTAGAATAATTTCCACAGTGTTTCAGTGTGGACTGAGAATATTTTGTAGTAGTTGACACTTAGAATTATTTCATTGAATGTTGGACAGACTTGTGTTTACTGCAGGTGGCGCCAGTCTGTACTTTGTCACAGAACAATCTTGTTGCGAGTTGGACTCTAACTAAGACTGCTCTGCGAAGGCTCTACTTATTCTACAGTGGTCAATACTTAGAATAATTTCACTATGTGTCAGATGGACTTGTGTTTATTGCGATTAGGACTGGTCTGGACATACAACATTTTGGGGAAGTGAACTCATGCACTTTACATAATGGTGCAGTGTTACTGGATTCGTTTAAAATTTATGATGAATTTCTGACCACCATATGTGGGCTGGAATCATATCAGATATGATTAGCTACAGTGAGTAGATTTTTCACCAGTCTGCCACTTAATACGTGGTATTCCTGAATATCTATATATGTAGTATTACTGAATAAATAGTCATGATATTCAACTCTAAACTCATTGTAGGGAAACATTACTTGTATGTAGCACTTATGAACCAACTACATAGTTTTATGTTCTGATTTTGTGTATCTAGGACAATTAATATTTACTTTATTATTGAAAAAGTGATAGGTATGAACTATAAACCCTATGACAATAATATGAGCCACAAGACAACTATTTTATTTTAATATTTATTAATCAGTCACATGTTGCTATCAGAGGGTTCAGTTACAATGTCTGTTAAGCATGTCCTATATATGCACAGAGGGGTTTATGTTGGCAGTCACTGCTGGCCATTCCATTACTTCAATGTGCAGGCTTCGCAAGACATCGCTGCTGATGCATGCCACATAAGCCCAGGCATTAGAAGGAATTCAGGGCCATCACTGTATGCAGCAGCTACCATAAGGATCAACAGGATCTGATGTACCACCTAGCGGTGAGGTGACCATGGACAATGAGAAGATCTGTATGCCTGTCAATACTGAAGCCTCCACACAACATCACAGAACCTTGAAAATCTGTCAGTTTCCTGGACAACATTTGGCAAGTACCACCCACCACAGGTCTCCGCACATGAACACTGCCATCACATTGCGTCTGAGGATATATGGGCTTGTCTGTGACTAACACGTTTCGCCAGTGACAAAGTAGCCAGGTGATATGGGAATGACAGAACAGATGGCAAGCTGCAAGATGTTGTTGTGTGAAGTGGGGTATTTGAATAGGAAATGTGGGTGGTTATGTCCTTTCTAACAATATTGTTCATTACAGTCTAGTTGGACACAGTAGCTCCAGTGGTCCTTCTGAGATTGTCTTGCAGTGCTCAAGTGGTATCCGTACAATGCCGCATCGCAGAGATGGCCAGATATTGATCTTCACGTGAGGTTGTAATTCATTGGCAGCCTTGGCCACCATGTCTTGCATACAGAATTGCCTTCCTGTAAAGTCTCCACAACCTATGGATGACACATGGAGTGATACTGGAATCTGCAGCAACATGACCAAAAGTCCATCCTTTGGATCAAACAGACCAGCCTTGCAGCTTGCAGTGCTTTAAGATGTTGCATTTAATGCTCTTGGTTGAATACAATGTCTACAAATGACTGCTGCCATCTATGTACCTCACTAGAAAACACTGGCACACAGTTACTCAGTTCCTTCTGAGGGGTCACCTGACACTATAATGCATAACATAGCCAACAGATGGCTAATGATTTTAATTGTTACCTACACTGAAAAGCAAAGATCTCAAGCCAAGCAATAAGACCAAATAGATTTAACACACCTGACGTTCATACATGTATTCCCCTAATTCTTTTGAAGAATATATACTTCATTTGAGGTATCTGAAATCACAAAACTTATATTTAGTAAATAGTGGTCTAAATTCAAGATACTCACTTGACTGCAGCAGTTAGTCACTTGTCAGAAGTGATAAACAGGCAAGCAGGGCAGGATTCTGGGTGTTTTGATGTTTATAGCTGGTTGGGGAAGATTCTTGGTTAGATGAATGGATGATGTCTGTTCTTTTAGATATGTCAGCAGCTGTGATACATATTATGTAAATTGAAGGTGTAAGGAGGAGGAAGGAATGGAAAGGGAAATCCAGGGGCAGCCGACATCATGAGTTTCTTCCCTTTCCTTCCCCCCCCCCCCCCCCCCTCCCCTCCCCTCAACCTTAAATTTACTTAATTCTTGGTTAGGATGGGTGGTAAACGAGCCACACGGGTTCAAGCTTTCAATAAGACACAGACAGTTCATAGAGGCACATTCCATGTGTGGACAAGCCTCATCTTGTTGAAAAGTGGCTCCATAAAACTGTTGCATGAGAGGTGACACGTGAGGATGCAGGATGTCTGTGATGTACCACAGTGCAGTCAGAGTTCCCACAATCACTACCAGCTGACCTGAAGTCATAACTGATGGCTGCCAACACCTTGGTCTCAAGAGTAACACCACTGCACCTCTCCAAAACATTGGAAGAATGACAGCTCTTCCCAGGTCACCACCATACTCACTGACAAATGGTCATCCAAGGTAATGCAAATGTACAGTTCATTGATGATCAGAATGGGGTGCCATTCATCAACATTTCATGCTTCTCAGTCATGGCACTACTTCAAACAGGCTGTATGTGCTGTAGTGTTAACAGTAGCCTACACAGGAGACGGCAGTTCCCTGGTCTTGCTGTACTTGTACATTTAACCCAAATGAATACAGACTCATTTACAAATATTTTTCTCTTATTACGAGTATACAAAGACAACGCAAATTGGACATATAAGCAGATTTACCAAAGTCTTTGTTTGCAAGTTCTGCCATATGGTAGGTACGATAGGCAATAATGTCTCTATCAACAAAACTTTCAAGTCCAGGAACAGTAGGTACTCCTGAACCTCCACGTACAATGGCTACAGTGAGCCAACCATCACCATGTGAGAAACTGTCGTTAATGGCAATACTAAAATTAAGTCTACAACCACAGAAAACACAAGGTCCATTGACAAGTGCAGTAGCAGCAACACTCTTAATTGGTATGCAGTTCTTCTTGTCTCCGGCTGTTGTGACGAACTCAATGTTCTTGATAGTTTTATACACTGTCTGTTTAGAACGGCAACGAACTCTCCCGTAAGGCATCGTAGCGGCGTTCAATGCAGTTGCCTGTGCAGCAGCAGCAGATATTCTGCATCCACACATATTACCTCTCACCCAACAGCATTATAAAGCCATTTTCCAGGAGGATGACAGCTGTCCACACATGGCACATGTGTCTATGAATGATCGGTGTGTTGTTGAGGTACTCTGGTGGGCAGTAAGATCCCCAGGATCTGTCCCCGATAGAACGTGTGTGACTAGCTCTGACATCAATTTCTTCCCATAGCTAGCATCCAAGATATCTAACGACCAGTCACAAAACTTGTGGGCCAGCTTACTTCAGGAGAAGATACAACATCTTTACGCCACCATTCCCGACCGACTCAGCCCGTGCACCCTGGCCAGAGGGGGTGTAATATATGAAGTGTGCTCATATTGCCAAGTTTTTTGTAGATGTGATTTGATTTTGTAATTGCTGAAATAAAACACATACACTCACTCAACACATGAAGCTTCATTTCATTTCCTCCTGCCCTTTTGGGTCCTTCACTTTTTTTTGTCAGGCAGTGTATTTTCTTACACCTGTCCTCCCTACCACAGCACTCCATTAATTCCCACTGTATGTAACCCCGACAAAAACATTTCCCTTTTTAAATTCTCTAAGCAACCCGTAGAATACCAGTTCCGTTTCTCCTGATGACAACATTCTACTGAATAGCCCTTGCCCAGAGATCCGAATGAGGACCTATTTTATTTATAAATTTTTTTCAGTCTTCCAGCCATGTCAGGTGGTTAAAATCCCACAAGCTTTCGACTGAGCTCTCCTTGGCCATTGCCAGGTGGTAAATGACTGCCATGTCACCGTGGCCTCACCGTTATATAGTCACACTGTTGGCAGGGACATCACTGGTGCTCTCTTTCTCACCAAATATGATAATGTTTTCACCCGCGTCTGTTGTGCCCCATTCGACCTTGTGATGGCTGGGTGTAGGCTGTGCTGTGCTGCAAACTAACGTTCTTATTAATAATGTTTTCAGATATTTTTATTGCTGTAGTTTCTTTTCAACACTATCCCGAAATCTCTTTCTCCTCATAACGACAGAAATTTATCAAATAGAAGTAAATTTTTTCATGGTGTGATTTAGGTATAAACACCTCTCATGTTTCATCCAGCATTGCTCCACAGTGTGTACTGTTTGGCCAATGTGGTAATGGTCACAATGACATGGTATTTTGTACACTCCAGGTGTCCTCAGCCTTAGATCATCCTTCACAGGCCTCATGGCCTGCCATATTTTCATTGGGGGGCCTGAACACTGATGAAGTGTCATGCCTCTTCAGGGGCCACCTAATCTTTCTGAACACTGTACCACAGAAAGGCAAAAATACAAGTGCATGCTCTATTCTTCAGTGGTGTTTTTCTTGCATGTCTCACTAGAAACAGTATATAATACCTGGTGGTGATTGTGGTCATTTTCTTGAAATACTTTTGAAGGCGGTTCAGTTCCAGTGGCAGAATTTCAGTTTCTGAGATGACTCAAGATGATGAGGCTGTACAGAACATCACATTTTTGTGTCAGATCGTGGAGGCTGAGAGCATACAGATACCGATCCATGTGTGTGGGTGTTCATGAGGCCTGTGACAGATGATTTGGGCTCATAATGCTTGGAGTGTACAAAATATCATGTCAGTGTGATTGCTACTACAATGGCCAAACAGTAAGCACTGTGGAGCAGGAGCACGTGAAGTGCTTATGCCTATGCTCCACAGAAAAATCAGCCATGCAGAATATGCTTTACAAAACTGACACCAAATTCTATTTGCCAAAATGTCTGTCATTATGACGACGAAGGGATTTTGTGTTAGCACTAGGGGACTGATGACCACAGTAGTTAAGTCCCATAGTGCTCAGAGCCATTTTGTTACCACTAAAAAAGAAAATCATAAAAATAAAAAATCTGAAAACAATACCAATAAGGACAGCAGTCTGCAGATCAGCACAGTCTGGCACCTGGCCATCATGAGGTTGAAGCAGGCGTGATGGACATGGAATGAAAACATTATCATGTTTGGTGAGGAAGAGTGCTCCAGTCACATCAGAATCAGCAGTGCAGCTATATAGCAGCAAGGCCATGGTGACATGGTAATCATTTACCACTTGCAACTAGCCTAGGAGAGCTCAGTTAAACGTTGATGGGTTTTTAACCATCTGAGGTGACTGAAAGCCCAAGATGATATTAATTTATACTGCCACAATACCATGCTTTCATATGGACTGTTTTATCTTCAGAATATTTCACCCAGCAGGGTTCCTAAGCCCTACAGTGAAACTGCATGTCCTCAGGAAATGTAATGGCAGTAGCTTGTCCTTGCTTTTAGCTGTTAGCAGTATCACCATAGCAAAGCCATGTTGATTAATGTTACAATACCAGATCAGTCTCCCCACATCCTCCTTGAATACAAACGCAAAGGCATAAAGGGGTGGAGAGACTGCAATTTAGTAGAAATGTACCAGAAATCACTTATCTGCTGAATGCATCCTGTTCTACAATTGCGTATATGATGTGACTTTTTAGTCCTGCCATAGTCTAGTTGGGTGGTGCCCGATACAACTGCTGTAATTTCTCTTACAGTTGCTGCATGCATGATGATATTCAAGGACCTTGTGAATGGAGAGATTGCTTACAGAAGAGAATCAATTGTAAAGAACATTATCGAAGAACTCAAGTTTGTCTGAAGAACTCCATTTTGATTCCAGCACACTACCAGCATAATTAACTTTTGACGGGTAGTAACTAAATGATATTGTCTTGTCACTTATGCCATGTCAATATGAATAAAATACTTGAAGTTTTGACAGCATGAGAGGGAATATGGCTAGATGTTGTGCAACCCTAAAATACTTGGGCATCACATTAGATAGAGCACTCACTCACAAGAAACATTAAAACTACACATGACCACAAAGCACAAAGTACCTTCTAGAAGCAACATTTTGTGCAACTTAACAGGCACCAACCACATGGGGTGCTCAACTCAGGACAGTTTAACCTTATGCTACTCAGCTGTGGTGTACACATATACTAAATGATGTAACTCCAGCCATGCCAAACAAGTGGACGTACTGTTTACTGAATCATGCCACATCAACAGACTGTTTGACACCGGCTGATGAACTATACTGCCTAACCAGTATAATTTCTCTTAGTATCAGATACAATGTGGCAGCCAATAAAGGAAAAACTAAATCATTTACATCTACAGATTTGGATACCAACCAGCCCCCATCGGCTTCAATCGAGGAGTATTTTTCTGCATGCACCAGGAAATCACAGTACGATGTAACAAACCAGAGCAGTAATGTGGCAAGAGAAAAATATCAATTTCGAAGATAGGTATACCAAGGAAAGAACTTCCCCTGGGTCACACAGAGGAGTGGAACATACTGAGGTCTTTGAACAGACTATGTTATAGAGTTGCATGAATCAGAAGAAAAGTGAATGTATGAGGTTTACCAGATGAACTGGTGCTGTGCTATTGTGTACACAAGCAGACTACTATCCACCTTTTGCATTGTGAACTAAGACCAAGTACCTGCATTGTTGAGGAGCTTATGAAGGCTACATCAAATGCACTAGACATGGCCAGCTTTTGGTAAAAAATTTCCTAGTCCTGCAATATATTACGCTACATGTTAATTCATATTCAGTTTGTAGTTTTAAAAAGTCCATCCTTACAAATCTCATCCATTGTCTGTTGTTAATTATGCGTCTGATGCTTCTGATGCAGGTAGGCTTATATAGAAAGGGAGCTGCATCTGGGACTTTTCAGAGGACAACCTGAGTAATGCTTGCTCAAAAAGTCAAGATGGGCAGCTTGTTGCAGCTCCTATCTACTGAATGATGTTTTGTGGCATGAGACACTAGCATCACTTTTAAAGCTGCTGCTTCTACTTGTCTATAACCACCAAACATCCCTCTTTACTTTTCCCCTGTCTGGCCACTCTTCACACAGCTTATCCCCAGTACTAAGTATGTATCCACGATCTCAACTGAAATTATTACAATTCAGCCTAATATTGGCTATGTCCTTTATGACTGATTCAAATGTTTGATGTATTTCAAGTGTGCAGCAGTCTGTTGCAGTCATAGTAGCAGGGTCAGCACATCCCATTTCATCTGAGCCACAGAGCACAGTTCCGAGAGCATAACATGCGGATCACTTCCTTGCAACCTGAGATCCACTCCAAACAAAATTCTGCTTATGGCACTTTTTCCTGCTGTCACACCTTCTTTGTAAGAAATGCTCCATAAGCTGAATTGAAATACTCACTCTATGCAGGAAGAAGTTTTGCATGCTGAAAATGAAGTTGAGGCCAACGTCGAAATATGATGATGGATTGGCCAAAATTGTCACCTATTCAAATTGTTCTCTAGACACTGTTCAGCCATGGGTGTCTTGGCTACTCCCTCTGTCTTATGTGGCATATGTGTTATAATGCTCAGTGCCAGTGCGAACTGTTTGTCCCTTGTACATGTTGCTATATTCATAGGGCAGAGTTCACACCTAGGACCCAGATCTACATTATTTTTAATGGGGCTTAACAGATGCCGGCAGGACGGCAGAACACAGGTCTCAGTCCATAGCTCAGGAGCTTGTGTTTTATTTTGCTGGTTGTTGTGCTATACTCACTGAGCATGCTTCACTGGTTGCACCTTTAAGGGTCAGCAGCATATTCCTTGCTGTAACCAAGTTCTCTGAACACAAGTTGCAAATGCTAAAGTTCAGATCATAGATGTCTATTATCACATGTTACCTTAGTTCTGCTTTTTATTTAAAATGATACACCTTGTAAACTGAGACAATTTTATTTGGATATGCCCAGTGAACGATTCAAAAGAGAAGCATGCACCCAATGGGTCACTGATTTTGCTCATCTTTGGCACAATTATAGTACATAGATACATACATGTAAAAAATGCTTTTCTAGTATGACAGACTTATAAAGTGTGTTTGAGAAATTTAGGCTTGGAAGTTCTGCAAGAATGTTGAATGCTGCATAAGAGGGGTAAATTAGTTGCCATGCAAAATTAAAGACAAATATTTTTAATGACAGTTTGCTACAGAATTCTTGAGCATATTCTAAATTCAAATATAAAAAAATATTTGAGAGAGGAAAGATTCTGTCCATAAATTAGCATAAATTTTGAAAGCATTGATTGTGTGGAACTCGGCTTGCTCTTTTCTCACACGATATTCTATCTATGTATGAAAGGCAGCAGGCAGATTCCATATTTTTGTATACTATGTGTTGCAAAGTGTCCAGTTCAGAAATGTTCTAAAATGATTACATAATTAATTTCAGACATAATTTGTTCAACAAAATACTTCATATGGATGGGATTAATTACAAAGTGTATTTCTGATGGGAAAAATTAGGAAACACACTAGAGGAGTAGGCAGCTCTTTCTAGACCACACTTGGTATTGAGACCTACAGGAAAAGACTCCAGGAGCCATTCCACTAAAAACTGAGCAGTGTTATTCAAAACTTGATAAATGCACGAAACTAAATTTCTGAGGAAACATTTTTAAAATATCATACCAAAATACTAATTACATAAATGAGACAATTTAAGATTTACACATCTTTTGTAGAATTGATTCAGATAGTGTGTTTCATTTTTCTAAAGTTTTCATTTTTTATTTCGGAATAGAGGAACAAAATTTTCAAGTTTTCAATAGTCAATAAATGCAAAGATGGAAATTAAATGTTTTGTTGATATAACATTGAAATTGATATTTCTGTTTCTTTTTTAACTTTAACATTAATTTCAGTGAAAGCTACTTTATTGTTCAATCTGCATAGAAATACAATGATGTACTATGATACAACACTTTACTATTACACTTTCTCATAAATTGTTGATAAAAACGTGCAAAACAGCAACAAACATTACGGAAATACAACACAAAATACTGGCTACAAAAACACTCAACTTAAAATCTGTTGATCACTGTCAACAATGTCCTTATAAAACTCCCCTGCTCCTTCTGGTATGTTACAATGCCTCCTAAGTTCTAAGACATACTTTTTCTTTTTCTTGCTGATCATGTTCTCCTTTCTCAAGGTGACTGCTTTCCACACTTCCTGGCTGCAATTTCTGGATTTCTGTACCTCAGCATGTACAAAACTGCTATTATAAATATCCAATAATGACAATACCTTCTTCTTAGACTTTGTATAAGCAGTACTTCTTCAAGTTATCTTGAAAGGCATCTTAGGCAGTAGGGTTTTTAGTGCACTTGACTTGAGATCCTTTGGTTTCCAATCTTTGTTTAATATCCTGACCGTGCCATATTGGTTCCAGCACTTTTACAATATTCAGTTGGTTAAAGAATATCTTCCTTTTGCCGGTATCCTTTATTGACTGTTCCCACCAATTTGTCATGATTATAACTACGATTACAAATAGGGAGACATGGACCAACTTATTAAATTAGCTGCTTTCTTCCATGAAGGCCATCATTGTGCATAAAACCACGTTTTTTAAATTTTTTTGGTGGTATAGGAGTCATAAAATAAAAGAATTTGATTTGGACAATTTTCTGGCTGGTTCCTGAGAAAGTAAAATAGAGTGAAGGCTACTTGGTTACATTCTTTTGGTCCCTCTGTTTCAAAATATTTCAACTACATTTTCCTCCTTCATTACTGCATTGAACTATTTTTCATAGAGTTCATGTAACCTATGGTTTGTTATTAATTGATTCATATTCTTCCTTTTTGCTTCTTTCTTGATGTTCTTTCTCCCTGACAAAAACTGGCCTGGACTGAGCACCCAACGGCCTATACATGTGCTGTGATCCACCATTCACAAGACCAGCCTCCACTGCTAGAATCTATCTACTGTTAAAAGAATAATTGCAGGCTTCCATGTCTGCAGACATGCCCTTCCGTGAGTTGTAGAGCCACACCAAGCGGCAAGTGTATTGGCCACTGGCCAGTCACTGTTCCAGAGACAGTCAGCTACACTGCCATCAACGCATGCCCAAGGGGATGAAGCTGCTGTGGGTCAACACTATGAATGTTGTAACTTGAAAATGAATAAAATATATGACTACAGATGCTGTTCTCATATGCTACTGACAGCCAACACATCCTTACAACAACCCATCACCACAATGCAACCCTGATGAAGTAGAGGCCAACCACTGTGGTGCATTACAGTCGGTGTCAGAAGTGGATTCAGCAACCACCATCCATGGACGAAGAAGTAGTGTCACACACCGAGTGAATGATTACAGCTGAAACAGGAACCTGGTCTGCAGCCATGCCTTACATTGATGGCAAATGTCATGGCAAGCCAGTAGATTGTTTGCCAGATATTTATTTGTGGGTTCATTGTATAGCAGACACATCCAGAAAGTGTCCTATGGATGAATAAATACGAATGTTAGTTTTTGTCTAACTAATGTGGGCAATATATATCATGAGTGAGGGGTGTCGCTGATTGCCTAGTAACCATGTGCAGTGATGGTTGCAGTGATTCAGGTGGTGAGCTGAGTTTTGTCAGAAAGTTGTCATTGTTTCACTGTGTAAAGTAATAATTATGAGCAGCAGCTCAGACAGAGTACTTAAGTTAAGCAGTTGCTTAGGGAGAATAGTTAAATTACAGTAAGAAGCATTACGATATTGTTGCATGTAAGTATCTTTGTCACTTGTTTGTTGAATTGATAAAGGGCTAATCATGTCATTGTCATCATTATGGGAGCTATCCTTAAGGAAGCATTGCTAGCTCTGGCAGGTGAGTTAGAGCAGATGCGAGTGAATGGGGCACTTTTTGTTGAGGAAAATAGAGGGTGGATTATGATATAGCTTTGCATAGCAGAGGTACTCCAAAGTAACTGGAAGAAATTTAAGGAGGCAAGGAGGGAAATAAGGATGGAAAAGAGGACAAGAAAGGAAGCAGAAGGAAGTCAGTAGCTTAGTTGATGCACGGAGTACTGGTGTTGTAAAAGTTCAGGAGAGCAGGGTAGATGTGTCAGCTCTGCTATCATGTGACGCTGCGGAGTTTGATTTATCTGTGGTGCCAGACTGAGTAAGTGTGTGATATACTGAGTAAGTGTGCGATATACTGAGTTAAAGAAGGGTGTGGATTGCAAGATGGGATATTCAAGCGCATTAGTATCTACACCAGTGGGTGATAATGGGCACTGTTTAGAGGCTGTGGAGCCTGGGGCAAATTTATAGGGAAGTACATGCGTCAATTATTGTGTGGTGCAGAGTGGAATTACAGACAGAATTTCAGCAGCAGATACTGTGGAGAATGCACAGGATGTCAATGAGTCTGACTGTGTTGTGGATGTGATTAGAAGTGAAGTGGCACAGATGCATTTGTTTCCAAAAGGCACAGAGTTACAGTGATTTGAGGACTAGATCACAGCCTTGGGGAGTGGAAGACAGTGCAAGCAGCTGACACAGGCTGAGAGCTGTTTACAACACAGCCGCAGTTCACTATGCACAACTGGTGTAATGTAGGTGAAGGGTGCGATGCAAACCTGAAGTTCAGATTTGTTTTGCAAACATCATGCCAAAACTGACTTTGTGTGATGAATGACAGATATATGGAAGGACAATGTTTGGACTGGGGAAGCTGTCACCTGTGGAGTACTGACACAGGGTTCATCTATATTAAGCGACACATAGGTTACACTGCAGGCAAACCTACCAAGGCTTAATTCATACAATATGTGCCACTAGGCAACAGAAAGTTGCCCTGGGGGAGCAGAGGCACCAGATGAACATTTTAAGAACAATTCTGTCTGTGATCAGCACTACTCCAGGAGAAGTAAGTCAGACTATCTGTCAATGTATTGCAAGTGCTTTATGTGTGACAATTGTTAGGATATGTTTTCTACTAAAACAAATGGGGAACTGTTGTCGCAGGGACAAAGTCCCACGAGAGAAAGCAAAAACAGCAGATGAAGAAGCCATCAAGTAGACGGAAAAGTAATGCCGAGCATAAGATATTAATGAGGTCGATCCATGCACTGTCAAAGATGATATGTTAAGGATAATTTATGAAGAGATAATGAGTTGTCCAGTGCCATTTTCAGTTTGTAAGAATAAAAGGTTAAGGTTTGTTACTTCATGAGAGCATTTAATTCACATAAGGGTGGAGAGGATGTTTCTTAGTATTTCTAAGTACTAAAGACGTTTTGCAGATTACTTACTGGTAAGATATAGTACTGATGTGACTAAAGACATGGCACCTTTAAGTGATTTGTTGCGTGATGGCAGAGGCATGTTGGAGAAGTGCCAAAAATGCTAGCAGCAAGTTCTATTGTGTAGTTTTACGATGAGTTTATTGAGCTAACTTACTGTTAAGTAGCTTTAAGCTCTTGTGAACAAGAGTGAGGTGTTGATAACACTAATCTGCTAGTTGTAGTAGAGATTTCAGAGAAATTACTAAACAAATGTAGATGGAAAGCTGGAGGGCTGGACATTTGGAGTAAGTTCACAGCCACTGATTCGCTATGGTTCAAGTTGACTAGGACATAAAGAGGGGCTGGATACAGTGTAAACTGTTGTCCATGTTTGTTCAATCTTTGCAGATTATCAATGGCATTGACCGGGAGGATGGATATAAAAGAGTCCGGTCTAAAAGCTGTCAATTCAACTAAGTACCCAGGAATAACAATTATGAACAATAATCCCATAGAAAATGTTGTGTGCAAGGTGAACCAAAGACCGTGTTTTACTGGCAGAATACTTAGGAGATGCAACAGGTGTACCAGACTGCTACACTATGCCTGTAGCCCTCTTTCGGAGTATTACTGCATGGTATGGGCTCTGTTTCAGACAGGATTGGCTGAGGACATCAAAAAAGTTCAAAGAAAGACAGCTTGTTCTGTATTATCATGAAATAGTGCAGAGAGTACAGAGATATGATTCTTGAGTTAGGGTGGCAATCATTAAAATAAAGGCATTTTCACTGTGGCGAGATCTTTAAACAAAATTTCAATTGCCAATTTTCCCCTCTGAACTAGAAGATATTTTGTTGATGCCAACTTAATTAGAGAGAAATGATAATTGTAATAAAACAGCCATGTACCGCAAGTCTCTAGAGGAACGGAAGGTTCCAAATGATTGGAAAAGAGCACAGGTAGTCCCAGTCTTCAAGAAGGGTCGTCGAGCAGATGCGCAAAACTATAGACCTATATCTCTGACGTCGATCTGTTGTAGAATTTTAGAACATGTTTTTTGCTCGAGAATCATGTCGTTTTTGGAAACCCAGAATCTACTATGTAGGAATCAACATGGATTCCAGAAACAGCGACTGTGTGAGACCCAACTCGCTTTATTTGTTCATGAGACCCATAAAATATTAGATACAGGCTCCCAGGTAGATGCTATTTTTCTTGACTTCCGGAAGGCGTTCGATACAATTCCGCACTGTCGCCTGATAAACAAAATAAGAGCCTACGGAATATCAGACCAGCTGTGTGGCTGGATTGAAGAGTTTTTAGCAAACAGAACACAGATTGTTGTTATCAATGGAGAGACGTCTACAGACGTTAAAGTAACCTCTGGCATGCCACAGGGGAGTGTTATGGGACCATTGCTTTTCACAATATATATAAATGACCTAGTAGATAGTGTCAGAAGTTCCATGCGGGTTTTCGCGGATGATGCTGTAGTATACAGAGAAGTTGCAGCATTAGAAAATTGTAGCGAAATGCAGGAAGATCTGCAGCGGATAGGCACTTGGTGCAGGGAGTGGCAACTGACCCTTAACATAGACAAATGTAATGTATTGCGAATACATAGAAAGAAGGCTCCTTTATTGTATGATTATATGATAGTGGAACAAACACTGGTAGCAGTTACTTCTGTAAAATATCTGGGAGTATGAGTGCGGAACGATTTGAAGTGGAATGATCATATAAAATTAATTGTTGGTAAGGCGGGTACCAGGTTGAGATTCATTGGGAGAGTCCTTAGAAAATGTAGTCCATCAACAAAGGAGGTGGCTTACAAAACACTCGTTCAACCTATACTTGAGTATTGCTCATCAGTGTGGGATCCGTATCAGATCGGGTTGACGAAGGAGATAGAGAAGATCCAAAGAAGAGCGGCGCGTTTCGTCACAGGGTTACTTGGTAACCGTGATAGCATTACGGAGATGTTTAACAAACTCAAGTGGCAGACTCTGCAAGAGAGGCGCTCTGCATCGCGGTGTAGCTTGCTCGCCAGGTTTCGAGAGGGTGCGTTTCTGGATGAGGTATCGAATATATTGCTTCCCCCTGCTTATACCTCCCGAGGAGATCACGAATGTAAAATTAGAGAGATTAGAGCGCGCACGGAGGCTTTCAGACAGTCGTTCTTCCCGCGAACCATACGCGACTGGAACAGGAAAGGGAGGTAATGACAGTGGCACGTAAAGTGCCCTCCGCCACACACCGTTGGGTGGCTTGCGGAGTATAAATGTAGATGTAGATGAAAATAAGAGAAATTAGAGCTAGCATTGGAAGATTTAGGTGTTTGCTTGCCCATGTGCTACTCGAGAATGGAATGGTAGG